>NC_073726.1:22363407-22666437 GCF_023634155.1 Falco peregrinus
CAGAGTGATGCCATCCGGCCAACTCAGATGACAGCTTTATTTTTAAAGTTTGATGAAGAATGAGATGGCGCAGAGCAGCATTTGCCCCTTGCACCAGGGGCTGCTTGGTCGGGCTCAGCTCCGTGGCTCTGCTCCCTCAGCGTGGGCTGGGCTGATCCCCCCAAAATAATAATTTTCAATATGAGCCCCTGGATCGCTTCCCTTTCCAGGCTTACACTTGTAGCCAACACTGCTACGCATTTTTTACTGTGAAAAATAAATGGCTTTGCATGCATAGATCAGTTTGCCAGTGGGTTGAAGCCCAGTTCCTTTTCTTGCAGGAAGAGGCATTTTCTCAGGTGCAGGTCTTCAGCGTTCACATGTTTGTGGGTTTTTGATTTTTGGGGTTTAGTGGGTTTTGCCAGAGCTTTTTTTTTCTCCTGCCCTATGTTACATGCAAAATTATGGTGCTGCCCCATGGACATGCCCTCCTGTGGAGGAATTCCCTCCAGATTAATTTTCTTTGCCTGGTTTTGGTGTCTGGCTGTAGTCCTGACCTTGTGGGGGTGTGTGGTTTGTCCCATGTGTGGAGAAGTCAGAAGAAGTAGAGGGTTACGTCAGATTCCCTGCATCAAAGGAGAGCCATGATGACAAACATCCCCCATGCACTGTGGGGTGGAGGTGTACTTGGACAGCTTTGGTTTAGTGTCCTGCAGGAATTTAAGCCTCCAAATAGAACAGGAGAAGAGTCTTGTTTTCCAAAGCTCCCTACTTTGATGTGTAGGCGCATAGGGCGGGAGGTGAGAGATCTCCAGGTGCATGTACCCTCTTTTTCTGGATATAACAGGCAATTGGACTTCATCCCGTGCAGCTCAACAGCTTGCTTCGTTAAAACAAGCACCTCTCTCTTTCTACATGTAGCATATCATTTGCAATATGCATTATCTGCTTTTAGTTCCCAGCCTAACAGGAGCCTTCCTGATAAATTCAGCCAGTTTGAGCCAGGCTTTGGTGTTTAAGGCATTGCTGTTGCACCTTCAGTGCATCCCCTTCCATTTCTGAACTGATGTTACAAACTGGTGGGACTCAGACCCTGAATCACTCAGGCGCCGCTGAATTCTTTCCCTTTCCTGTACTCAAAGCGAGAGGCAGCATTCAAGCAGCGAGGGCAGGCAGCTAAATATAATGTGATATTTGTGGGGGAGTAGATACGGTCCAAGTCCTTTTCAAAATCATTTATTTTCTTGTTGTCTACCCCTCCCAAAATACACCATGTTGATGGGGGGGAGCTTTGAATTTCTTCCCCAGTGGCGCACCAAAACCTCCTTTTCTCTTCTTTTCCCCAGATACTAAGTTCCTGCTGCTGTGTCCTGGAGAATCGCGAGGAACAAGAACCCAAGTCTGTTCTCAACTACTGTACAGGATGAAACAGCGCAAGCTTCCTAAGTTAGAGCTGGGCTTGCTCACATAGTAGACAGTGTGTTTAGGTTATTTATTTATTAAATTAGAATACTGTACATGCGGCCTCTGCCACTGGTGTTCGTACTGCCGCGGGACTGGGAGATGGTGCATTTCTGTTTATTTCATTTTTCTCTTTGGGTTGTTTTTTGGGGGCTGGGAGGATGGGGGAGGCGAGGAAGAAGCTGGTGGAATCGAATTGTTGTGATGTACTTGGAATAGTTCATTATCACCATTAATCCAATGTGCACAACAGGAGCCGCGGGATCCAACTTCGAGGTCGCACGTTGCTTTTGGTTTCCTTTGCATCCCAGCACTTCTTCCAGCGGAGCAGATCCTGGCAGCCATGAGAGCCGGCCAGAGGGTGGCCGGGTTTGCATTTCTCATACCGTTTGACAACACAGCCAAAAACCTCGTTTGCTCCAGGTGCTGCCAACCAGCCAGGTGCCGCTTTGGCAGCAAAGCGGTAAATCTCGCCGGTGATTGCTGGAGAAACCTCTCGTAACTCTGCTGAACTGCCTGAGGGACAGTTCTGCCAGCAAGTCGGTGAACTTTGCCTTAGCACTGCTGAAAGCTGTAACGAAGGGTCCAGTCATTAGCGTCAGCCAGGGGTAGCCCTTAGTACGTGGTAGGAGCGGGGAGGGCAGAGCAGTGCCCACTTGGAGGCAGACGTGGTGGTGGTGGGGTAGGACCCACCGCCACTCCCTTCATCACAGCTCCGCAGTATTTTCCTGCTGCTTACATTATGAGTGCCAACCTTCTATGGTTCAACCAAAGTCATATTCCTGGTGGGGCTATGGGGCAGCCTTGCGTGCCCATGCTGGTGGAAGAGCCTTGCAACCTCACCAACAAATGCTGCTCATGTTTCAGGGAGCTCTTGCAAATCCAAGCAGAGCTCATCAGCCATCCCAGCTGGGAGGAGCCGTGTCCACACGAGGTCTTTCCCCAGCTGAATGTCAGTCCTCATTGGAAATCTTTGGACGTTTATTTTTTAGTAATATTTGTATTATAAAATCTGGAAATCCCCTTTGAGTGTATGAGACATGCCAGAGTAATCCCCACACCAATGCTGTGCGCAGGGAAGAGTTCAGCATCACTAAAACCCTTCAGTCACCTCAAATCTTGATGCATCAGAGCCAATGAAGAACAAATTTACCATAGTTACTTGTTTTAGCCCAGGATGTCCCCCCCTGAATGCTGTGGACAGCATGGCATGCTTACCAAGGTGACTTTCCAAGTCTCCACGTCTCATCAGAGTAATTTCTATGGTTCACATGGAGAACATGGTCCTTCCAAAAATTGCCTGACCCCGTGAGCACAAAAGCCTGTATCCTGTGGTTACTGCTTTGGTACCTGAGTCTCTCGTCAGCTACAGATTCTTGTTTTGTCCTTGCGGACTTCTTTGCCATCATGAAAAAAATATTTTGTGGCAGCAAATTCATGCACAAGAAAGAAAAAACTCTGGAATTACGGTCTCAGCAGCCAACTCCTTTTCGTGGCTCTTGATGCCGAGCTCTGAAGTCAGCCTGACCACAAGCCACTCATCTTTGGAGCAAATGTCCTCATATGCTTGCTTATTCCAAGTTTCTCTTTGAAATGTCTCAAAGCCTAGAAGGAAGACCTTGAGAAGATCTTAGGGCTTTGAGAAGGCTTTGAGGAGACCTTAGGGCTTTGAGAAGGCTTCATCATAGACTGATGACAAACCACAAGCTTGAAATAATCTCTGCTCACTCATGAGTTTTATCCAGATCCTAAGATTTTTGGGAAGAGTCCCCTGAGCTATCTGAAATGTCACGTTCGGGTCTTTCCCCACACTGGATTACTTTGGTCTGCATCAGCCAGTGAACCCCAGAATTTCTGCTGTTCTCCACAGAGGCGCAGCGTGAAATCCTGCTCTCGGTCGAGGTGAAATGCGGTTGCTGGGTCACGTTGAGCAAACCAGCTTTTGGAAAATAGGTGTCCCAACCGCAGCCACTTCTGCCCCGGGAAAATCCTCCATCCGCATGACCCTTCGGTACAGCTCACGCAGTCGCTTACCTCCCTCACGTCCATTATTTGTGCAGCATACAGTGGTGCTGTTCTCATCCGTGAATTCCTTCGTGACAATTTTTAAGCCCATTTTATCTTCCAGGTAGATAGGAGAAAAAGAAAAAAATCAAAATAAAACCCCAACTGGCTTTTCCCACCTCAATTTTTAAAGCTCTTCTTCATGTCATTCTGCTTGTTCTGTAAGCTTTTTTGCTTGCTTGGCTTTTTCCTAATCAATCTGGAAACATACTCTATGATCATCTCTAAATTAGACGTGTAATGGGTTGTTTTTGTTTTTGTTTTTTTTTTAATGTAACACATTTTTAAAGAATTAGGAAAAAGGAGATTTAGGTAACACCAGCAAAATTGTATAAGGAAATTATGTTCTGAACTTTAGAAATAATAAGACAAAATCTGTCATCAGCTTGCAGTGAGGAAACAAAAACTTTGCAATTGTAACATTTTCAAAAGGATGTTTTAAATATTAATGTCTGAGTGATTGTATTAGATCAGCAATAAAGACTCTGTAATCTCAAAACACAAATAAAACATTGGAAAATTCAGCTTCTCCAGAGTGTCTTTCAGGTCTGGCAGGAGCAGATGGGGAATTTTTGGGGCTGGAGGGTTACAGCAAGGGGGTGAGGGGTGGCGATGCCCAGGGACTGGATGGGGAGGTTGTCCCCAAGCTCGATGTGGTGCCATAGCCCTGAGCTCCCATCGCTGCCATGTAAAACCCAGTTGGGAGAGCTGCTCCGGTGGCCACACATCCTTGTGGCAGCCAGGGCTGTTTGGGCTGTGGGTGGCTGTTTTGCAGCTGATGTGTCCTTGGGGAAAGCAGACTGAGCAGTGCTGGAAAAAATCCCGTTATCTTTTCTGCTCCTGATTTGTCACATCCCTGGCGCGGACCTGAAAATGCTGCTGGGGTGGCGGAGGGAAATACCGACCTAAAGACTTTGTTTTTCCAGTGGCTGGGGAATGATGTGGGACGCGAGCAGCACCAAGATGGGTTGTCAAGCACCTCCCTGGCTGCATACCTATGGTCACCCCCTCAAAAGCAACCGTCCCCCCCATATGGGGTGGAGAGGGAGGGAGGAGAGGAGCAGGAGTGGGAGGGAAGTCTGGAGCATTCCCATCCCTGGTTTCCAGCCCTCCAGGAGTTGCTTTTAATCAACATTGTGGTAAGGGGGGCTTGGACAACCCAGCCCAGCAGGTGACCCTGTGGGGGATGCTGGGGGTGCCTTGGGGACCCTTGGCCCCTGCCTGCAGTGGGGCAGCTGCAGCCGCCCGGGTGCCAGCAGGACCCGGCCCTCCCTGCAACCTCATTAGCCCCAGGGCACCTCCTGCAGCCAGCAGCTCCCCCCCTGCTCCCCCAGCCCATTGCCCCCAGGGGCACCCCGTGTCCTCCACAGCATTCCCACGGACACCCCTGTTGCCAGCAGCCCCAGGGACACCCGATAACGCCCCCTCCCAAGCATTTCTTGCCTCCAGCACCCCTCAGGGGTACCGTATCACCCCTGGGACACCCCACGGCCCTTCAAAACCTGTCATCTCCAGGTAAACCCCGTCTGTGTGTGCCCACCCCAGCACCCCCTATTGCCAGCACCCACAGTCCCGAGGGTCTCCCACAGCCCTGCAACTTCCCAAGCCCCCCGGCACCCCCTGGGTTACCGCAACCCCCCCACACACACACCGTTATCCCGGGACACCCGCCCCGTCCCCACCACCCCCCGGGGACCCCCCTCCCCATTCCACGACCCCTCTGGCCCCGCCCCCCACCCAATAGCGAAGCGGGAGTGTGCCCTCTGTCTCCGCCCCGCGGAGCGGCGGCCCAATGGACGCGGCGGGGGCGGGCCAAGGGCGGGGCGCGGAGCCCGGCCCCCACGTGCTCGGCGGCGCTGCAGAGGGGCGCAACGGATGGAGGCGGCGGGCGGCGCGGCCCCGGCCCCGGCCCGGGCTCGGCCGGCCCAGCCCCAGCCCCAGCCCCCGCCGCAGCCCCAGCCCCAGCCCAAGAGCCGGGAGCTGTTCAGGAGCCAACGGAAGGAGTCCGAGGTAAGGGCGAGGGTCCCCCCGGGCTCCTTCTGCTCGTGATGCGGGGACGCCCCCACTTGGGGTCCCCGGGGGCTGCGGCTGGAAGGAGCCCAGTCAGGGGTTGGGGGGGTTCCCGGCCCTGGGGGTGCTCCCCGCCCCTCCTTCCACCCCGGCTTGGGGTTTTGAGGGGGTCCCGCGGGGGTGGAGGGTGCCCAGTCTGGAGTGGGGACCCCAGGGAGGCTGCCCCCCACCTCTGCGTCCCACTCCCAGAGCTGTCGGCAGTGTTCTGGGGGCCCAGCTAGGCGCCGAGCTCCCCTACACCTTCCAGGCACCCACTTACCCTCACCACCCCCCGCCAGGGTCCAGAGGTCGCAATGCACCACCACCTCCCCGCCGCTTCACCCCTTCTGCCCAAACAGCCACCACCACCCCGGGCTGCATCACTCTGCTCTGCCCCAGCTGTGCTTGTCCAGCTTTGCAGATGCCAGGCTGCGGGAGCAAGACCACGATCCAGCCCAGGACTGATGCCCCCAGCCGCCATAAAGCCACCGCAGGACCCCTGTGAGCTTCCCCACCAAGTAGCTGTGGGTCCAGGGGCTCCCCAGGGACAGCTGACCCACAAAGGGTCCCTCCTGCCCCGGGGATGGTGCCTGAGCCGTGGCCCCCCGAGCCTTGCCCATGAATTTGGGGGTTGCTTTTCTCCTTTGGCTCAGCCTCATAAAGCGGATTAGCGCTGCATGCACTTCACCAAATTCCTTGTCGGCTTTTAGCTCCCTGAACCAGCCCGCTGGCCTGGCTGCAAAAATTGGGTGAGAAACCAGTGTTTGTGAGCAAGTCGGGCTCAGCCCGGAGCTGCGCATCCTCTGGGGTCATCAATATTAATCGTGATGATGTGCATCTGCTGAGAAGGGCTGCTGGGACTCAGAATGAGAAATTACGTTAATTTAGTTGATCACCCATTCATGTGTTCCCTTCCCGGGGCACAGCAGCATGATGCTGGCATTGGGTTGTCTGGCTGCGGTCGCCCTCTCACTGCCCGGCCGTAATCCTCTGGCGAAGTTTCATGCTCCAGTTCCTCATCTGCAGGGGAAGAGGGAGGGAGATCCACAACCCTATGGGCTTCAGAAAGCCAAAGCCCAGCCCCAAAAGCTGTTGGATCTGGGATGCTGAGGACAGAACATCGTAGGTTTGCATCCTCCTGGGCACCTTTGCTTCAAACCAGCTCCAGACAATGTTTTTAAGCAGATGTGAGGCTCTTGAAATGCATCAAACATTCACTGGCACTTTGGGTCCTGCCTCTCTTTCCCCGGGACTTGAGAAATGCTATTTTTACATTCGCCTTCCAAATTTGCACTGTATTTTAAGTAGCCTCATGCAGACGTCCCACTTGTGCCCTGGAAACCTGCATCAAGATTATCCGTGCACAAATCGCTGCTCCGGTGGTTGGAGGACCTTTAATGCAAAGGCAGAGAGCACTGGCAGCCATCCTGCCTCCCAAAATATCCGTGGGGATGCACCGGCCCCCCAGCCTAACCCCAACATGCTCTCCGCAGGGCTCGGTGGATTGCCCCAACCTGGAGTTTGAATACGGGGATGCTGACAGCCACGGCTCCGAGTTAGCAGGTGAAGTGGCATTTGGGAGCTGCGTTGCTATTAATAGATGCCTGCCAGGGAGGGGAAAAAAAATCCCTCAGGGAGTTGGGTGAGCGGGATAGGGGAATGGATATCGAGTGGTATCATCCTTCGGGAATAGAGCAAGAGGGATTTATTAATAGAGAGCCACTCGCTCCCCAGGGACAAGCAAAAGGGATGCATGGGGGCACAGGGATTACCCTGTGCTCCAAATTACCCAGGATGTGATGACAGGTGTGCAGGGGGTGGGAGGACGGGTGGCATGCCTAGTGGCACAGCCCAGGCTGGGAAGTGTCACCCCTGGTTGTGGGTGCCATTATGGGTCAAGTCCTCATCCTGTATCTTCCTGCTGTGCGGCAACTCTGGCTGCTTCTGCCCTGTAACCCTCGGGGTCCTGAGCGTGTCTCTACCAGCAAAGGGGTTATTTTTAGCTCTGTGTGTCTCAGCTGCATGAGCTGGCCTGGCTAAAGCACATTTTCTCTGCAACAGATCCTTCCTCCTCCCTTGCAGGACTGTTTCAGTCCCCCATGCTGCTGCTCAGCACCACAGGACTATAGGAATTATATAGGAACAGGCACAACATTGTGTCTTTTCAAGTCCAGCCCCTATTTGTAGGTCCCAAAATGGCCAAGCTGCTGGGTGTGAAATCAGCACAGGTCTTGCCTGGGTGCTCTGACGGTCCCTCCCTTTCCAAACTGCCTTAACTGGGACAGAAAATGGCCCTCCAAAAAGGCCTATGAAATTGCAAATGCAGGTTGAGCACCATCGCTGTGGACAGGAGTGTGGAAACAGCTCAGCCTGGGCGTGGGGATAAAAATGATGAATTTGTTAGCACAGGGTGGCTCTGAGATGCTCCCTGGAGCTGCAGAAGAGCTCAGGGATAAGTTTAGGTCTCTGCCCCATATCTCCTTGGGTGTGCAGGGATGCTTCACAGCCCCACAAGGAATTTGGCAATGAGGAGGAGGGTGAAAGTCCTCTGGGTCCCTCCTGACCCCTTTCTCCATCAGAGCTCTACAGCTACACCGAGGAGCCTGAGCTCAGCAACAACAGGAGGTGCTTCGAGGAGGATTTTCACACTCAAGGTACCAGCTCTGGGCTTGGCACCCCAGGGCTCAGGGCAGCCCCCCAAGGTGAGAGTGGGACCCCTGGGGAGGCACCCAGCTGATTGTTGTGTCCCCTTTCCAGTGCAGGACAGGAGGTGGCTGGAGCTGGATGGGGCTCAGCAGAAGGCCTACATCATGCACCTGTTGGATGGGCTAGAGGTGGTCAGCAGGGACAAGCGGCTCAAAGTAGCAAGGGCCATCCTCTACCTGGCACAGGGTAAGGACCACATCCCCCATGTCTGGATGTGGCCACGTGTCTGCTGCCTGGCTTCAGGATGGGGGCTTGGGAGAAACCGTCTCTTGGGGTTGTGCAGGTCGGTGCAGTGAGGTTCCTTCCCAGGATGGTCCCATGTGCTCCAGGTGTTCAAAGGTAGCTCCCCGCTAACCAGTGCCTTCCTTTGGGCCTCTCCAGGTGTCTTTGGAGACTGCGATAATGAAGGCGATGTCCTGCACTGGTCTCGGCACAACAGCTTCCTCCTGTACCAGCTGGGAACCTTCACCGCCTTCCTGGAGCTCCTCAACATGGAGATTGAGTGAGAGGACCCACACTGCCCTCACCTTCCTTGTCCTCTTAACCTTACTCTTTCTTTTCACGCTCCTCTTCTTCATCTTCTTTCTCCCCACCCTCCTCGACATCTTCTTCCTTCTTCACCTTCGTCTTCATCTTCTTTCTCCCTATCCTTCTTGTCCTCTTCTTTCTCCTACCTCATCCTTTTCACTGAGGACCAGGGAGGTGCTGCAGCCACGGCATGTCCTCCAGCGTGCTGTTCCCACCACTGCGGACATAGGCAGAGGGTTGGGATGAGGAGCAGCCTGTGCCCAGTGGCTGGCGCTGAGCGCATCCTCTTCCCTGCAGCAACAGCCAGGCCTGCAGCAGTGCCCTGAGGAAGCCAGCCATCTCGCTAGCCGACAGCACGGAGCTCAGGTACACCCTCTCAGAACCCCACTAGCATATTGGGTGGAGGCCATGGGACAGCCTGTGGGGAAAAAGTGGCCTCTGGCTGGCAGTGTCACCTGCCTGCCATGCTGTCCTGGCAGAGTGCTGCTCAGTGTCATGTACCTGATGGTGGAGAATATCCGTGTGGAGCAAGAGGTGGATCCTCCTGAGTGGAAAACCTGCCGGGAGACTTTCAGGATGGAGCTGAGTGAGCCACAAAGTTCATTGTGCCCTAACAAGTTCCTTTTGTCATGCTGGACCACTGGGGAGACGTCAGGGACAGGGCATCTTCCCTGAACCTGCTCCTGGTCCCTCTCTCCACCAGGTTTCCCTGTTCACACTGAAGAGCCATTTGCTCTTCTGCTTTTCACAATGGTGACCAAGTTCTGCAGTGGCCATGCTCCACACTTCCCCATGAAGAAGGTCCTGCTCCTGCTCTGGAAGGTGCTTCTGGTGGGTGCAAACCCCTTTTTCCAGAGACTAGTCATTTTGGGAATAGTGCTGATGCAGCCTGGATGTTCCCTACTATTCAATCCAACCATAACGAGGTTATTTAGGATGGCACAGGAAGCTGACACAAGGCAAGCAGTTTCTTCTGGGATGAGGCTGGTCTGAGCCATGCAGAGGATGTGGGGTGGGGGAGAAGTCTGGAGAATGAACCAGTGACATGGTGTCTTCATCCTCAACTCTCCAGTTTGATGGCTCCCCTGGAAGCACCATGCAGTCCAGGTGGGATGTCTGCTCCCTGCTATTTCAACTCTTTTGTTGGTCCCTAGTTCACGCTGGGTGGATTTGAAGCCCTGCAGGTGATGAAGGTGAGGAAGCGGGAGGAGCTGGGGCTGCCACCCTTGCCAGAGGACAGTATCCAGGTGATGCGCAGCATGCGTGCTGCTTCGCCTCCCACCTACTCCATCGAGCTCATGGAGCAGCAGCAGCAGAAGCGTGGTCACCGCAGCCGGAGGGTAAGAGCAGGTGCATCCTCCTAGCACGTGGCCCAGGATGGTTTTCCAGTGCAGACCATCACCTGTTCAAGAAGCCAGCCTGTGTCTGGGAGCATGGTTCCCTTTCCCCCCAAGTGCTCCTGTGTCTTCCAGTTTCATAGAATCACAGAACAGTTTGGGTTGGAAGGGACCTTCATCTAGTCCAACCCCCCTGCCATAGGCAGGGATGTCTCCAACCAGGTCAGGTTGGTCAGAGCCCTGTCCAACCTGGCCTTGAATATTCCCAGGGATCTACCACCTCTCTGGGCAGCCTGTTCCAGTGTCTCACCACCCTCATTGTAAAAAAATTTCTTCCTTATGTCTAGTCTGAATCCACCCTCTTTTAGCTTAAAACTGTTACCCTCTGACCTACCACTACAGGCCCTAGTAACAAGTCTGTCCCCATCTTCCTTACAAGCCCCCTTTAAGTATTGAGAGACTGCTCTAAGGTCTCCACGGAGCCTTCTCTTCTCCAGGCTGAACAGCCCCAGCTCTCTCAGCCCGTCCTCATAGCAGAGGTGCTCCAGCTCTCTGATCATTTTTGTACCCTCCTCTGGATCTGCTCCAACAGCTCCATGTCTGTCCTGTGCTGGGGGCCCCAGAGCTGCATACAGTACTGTAGGTGGGGTCTCATGAGAGCAGAGGGGGAGAGTCACCTCCCTCGACCTGCTGGTCACACTTCTTGTTATGCATCCCAGGATATCATCAGCTTTCTGGGCTGTGAGCGCACATCGCCAACTCATGTCCGGTTTTTCATCCACCAGTCTCAGTTGTGGCAGATCCGCCCCACAATGCACTTGATCTGGAGGAAGCAAGAGGACATCCTGACCCTATGGCAAAGGGCTGATAAGCACTAAGGAGCAAACTGCTTACAGCAAGCTCGCCTTGTTTTAGCTCCACTCTTGGAGCTGCCATGCTATGGTCCAAGCATGAAAACACTTGTTATACTAGGGGAGAGTCAGATAGTAGCTCCAAAAGTAAAGATGGAAAATGGCGTCACACCTCCTAGAGCAGCAAGTTTAGAGGTACAGAGGGGATTATTCCTTGTCCAGGCTTTGGTGGCAACAGCTAGGAGGGAAATCTTCACCTGAGGAATGTCTGGGAGCTTGAGCCTTCCAGGATAGAGAGGTCTGGTGCCAGCAGCTGAGAGGGAAATAAAATCCACAGAGTGACTTGAATTTTTCCTTCCCCTTCTGCTGCAGCCCCTGGTGAAGCAAGACAGTTTGGATATCTACAATGAGAGAGACCCTTTCAAGAATGATGAAGCAGGAGTCGATGAAGAGGAGAATGACGACGTGGACAGCGGGATCGAGGGGGAACTGGACCTGATGGAGCGGGATGCAATTATCCCCACAATGCCTGCTCAGCGCCTGCCTATTGAAAGGGTGTCATTTCCCAAAGGGCTCCCCTGGGCCCCCAAAGTCAGGTAAAACCATCTGGTGTCATTGCCATCTTCCCCTGGCATGACCTGTCCTGGAGTTCATTTCAGGCTGAACATCAGTCTGTGGCAAGTTTGTTGGCCTCTGGCAAGTTGAACTGAAGTGACTCCACTTCTTTTGTTTTTTTTTTATCTCGGTTGGTCCTTTCTAGACTGGGTTTAGCTGCGCCCTTCCCCAGGTTTTACAAAGCAAGCATGGCTAAGCTTGGCCAATAAAAGGCAATGCTGTTTTTGGCTTGCCAGGTTGTACTGGAAAGGAGGCTTGTGTTAGAGTGCTGTGGGAGCAGGGTCAGCTTTTCCAACCAATATCGATGGGTCTTAGTAAGGCAAGGTCCTAGACTAATCATCTTGGGAACTGGTTAATGATATTGCCTCTTGCTTGTTGAGTGGGACTCTTCTGCCTTTTTGAGTGGCCTTGCTCTAAGGTGAAAGATTGGAGAAAAACATCTAAGAACAAAGGAGTTGGTGCCTTCCCTTCCTGAGACCATGCTACACATGATATGGGGGAGCGTTAGGAACAGAGAGTGAAAACCTCTGCTCCTTTCCCTCTAATCCACGTGAGTTTTTTTGCTCTTGATCCAAAACTTGGATTTAATACAGTATCTTTAAAACACAGGAACAAATACATTCTTTTTCATGCGGGAGCAGTGACAGGTAAGTGTGTCTATCCAGAGCACTCCTCGCAGGGACACAGCAAGAACTCATTTCCCACATGGGTCTCTGCACACATGGTGCCATGGTACTCCACGTAACTTAATGCTCTCAGCTTTGAAATCAAATGATTGCTGTTTTTCTTGGCTGGTGCCTGGAAATGCAGCTGGGTTTCTTTCTGCCTGTGAGAGCCTTGGCTCACAGTTCATGTCCTACTTGTCATGCTGAGACCCTGACCAGTTCTCATGAAAGATGCCCAGGGTGGACAAGATGTCAGCTTGCTCTCTCGGAGCACCACATGATTTGCCAGACTGTGGAGACAACATTTGTTCCCTCAAAGAGAGCAGATGCTACTTGAAGATGCATGTAGTAGGAGCACAGAAGGTGGATAAATAAGGTGCTGATTGTAGAGAACTCCTGTCCATTTATTTGCACTCTTCCATGGGCTTGCACAGCAAATACACCTGGTTTTGGTTCACATTGCTCCCAACCAACAAGAGCAATGGTGGCTCTCACCTGCTGCTATTAAGACCTCCAGAAATAAATCCTAGAAAGCTCAAAGGTTCTTGCTGGTCCCACAGTGCAGTGCTTTCTGAGCAATGTAGGCAGTGGTCTGGTATATGTCTGTTTTCCAACCTTTTTGTTTTTGTTTCTCTGCTGCTCCATCAGACAGAAAGACATCGAGCATTTCCTGGAAGCAAGTAGGAACAAATTCATTGGATTCACGCTGGGACAGTGAGTGTTACATGTATAGGTCCAACAAAGTCTGTCCCGTAGCTTCCATCAGTGCAGTTTAACTGGTGGGAGGGGTCCACAAAGCTCAGGTTTTCTCAACTCAGCCAACCTAAGGCACGCTCGGGATGATGTGGCACAGCACTGGATTTTGCTGGGGCTGCAGCAATGCACTCAGTGTTACAAAAACATGTTCTGGAGGTGCTGGTCTCCAAGGACCTCTTTCTATTAAAAATCACACCTAACCCAGAATAAGTGACCCCTGGCCCAAGCCAGAGACTGATTTGATGTGGGAGGGAGTCAAGACAATGTGGTATCCACAACAAATTACCCAGTTTGTGAATAAATCAAGCTGCAAGTGCACAGTTGTCCTGGTACAGTGTCAGCAGGGTATATTCATTTTTAGGTGCAGTGTTGGGCTCAAGCTGGCTCCACATGGAGACCTGATTTTACCCAGTGTCACTCCTCTCTTGTGCAGGCTTCGCTGGGGAGGAGGTGGGAGGGTGGACAGTTCACATCAACCCCTCTTCTAATCCCTGACACACTGGGGATGCGTTTGATAGACTCAGTAGACTACAGGCTCCCTTTTTTACCTTGTATGACATGGAAGTGTTTGAACACAGATCTCCTTCCCAGCTTTGTACTTACCTTCTTTCCTCCTCCACAGAGACACTGAAACCCTGATAGGGCTACCACGGCCCATCCATGAAAGCGTGAAGACACTGAAGCAGGTGAGATGGTGGCTCCATGTGTAGTGCTTGGGTGAAGCAGCCCAGAAAGGCTTATTGAGTGGCAGTCAGCTTGTCTAACCTCATCCCTTGCTATTTTTGCTCCGTGGCACTCAGCAGATACTCTGAGGTGGGATTAGACTCATAGGGATCTCATGGGGGTGGAGAAATCATTGACCAAGATCACTAAGGCCATAGGGGGATTGCAGGGCATCAAGTCTACACACAAATTTTGTGATACAGCACTTGGAATGAGTTTCAGGTTCGTCATATGTATGCTCTCAGCCCACAGTAAATGTTTCATGTGAATTTAGTCTTCTGCTCCTCTTCAGCTGATGTACGGCAACATATTCAGTCTGAGCTCTTGCTCTCTGCCTTGGGAAGACAATCTGATTAATCTATTCAAGGTCTGAACAGCTTGAGAGGGGCTGGATATCCACCACATGCAGTGTGGTAGCCTCACATCTAACCTCTGGCTGAAACACAGTTGCTGGAAGGAGTAAGAAGATCCCTCCTTGTTTGTTGTGACAGGAAAGCCTTCTGGAGCTTCTTGCAAGAAGTGGGGCAAAAATTGGAAAACCGAGTCCTCACTGCAATTCCAAGTAAATTGTCCAGTGCTTGGACTTTCCCTTTATCCAAGGGCATTGCTTTGTCCTGGTGAGCATTTGCCATGTGCTTTGAAGATAACAGACTTTCAGAGTTGGGTTTGGACATACATGCCCAGACCTGTGCTGTTCTCAGGGGGAAGCATGGCCAGTCTTGGCTCCTGCAGCGTTCCACGCTGAGTGAGACACCTCCAGAGGCCAATTGTCCCTATCTAAGGTCTGGATTGCCTTTTGGAGGGGATTGCCCCTCTCCATTTACTTACAGAGAGATCCTAGAAGGAGCAGGTGGAAGTAATCAAAAGCATGATGTGGGGAGGGCTTCACGGACAGAGGGATGTCCCACACAAAGATGAGTTCTCCATATATCTGCTGTGACCTATATACCTAACTCGGATATTACTGAAATCGTCAACTGTTGTCATCACTGACCTCCAGTTGTGATATTGCTCTACCTCTGTGTATTTTTCCAGCACAAATATGTTTCCATCTCAGACATCCAGATCAAGAACGAGGAGGAGCTGGAGAAGTGCCCCATGTCTCTGGTAAGAAGTTGCTGCACCCCATCACTAGACAGATGTGTGCAAGATTTCCAAGGTGTCATAGAAATCCATACATTCTCCATGATCCTTAGGACACACCTGGGATGCTCTTTTTTGTAGAAGTCCATATCTTGTTTAGTTGTATTAAGGGAGAAAGGCCTGGAGCTTCCTGCAGTCAGCATGCAGCTATGTCCATCATTAAGTCCCCAGGCTGGGTTTTATGGAGATGACTGACATATCTCAAGTGTGTGGACTGGAAATACTTAATTTTCCCTTGTTTCTAATGTTTCTGTGTGCTAGGGGGAAGAGGACGTCCAAGAAACCCCTTGTGAGGTCTTGTATCGAGCAATGTTGTACAATCTCCCCCAGTATATGGTAAGTCCCTGTTTCTTAAAAGCAAAGAAGAGCTTTTGAGTGGGGAATGGTCCCAGTCTGTGAGCTGCAGAGCTCAGCACGAGGCTGCTGGGGTGTGTTCAGGACTTGAATGATGAGATTTTGGTGGGAATCCAGAGCAGTGTTGGGTGTAAAGTACAGTCCAGAAAGAGTCATTGAGAGGATCAAGGAGTGTAGATACGCAGGGACATTGTCAAATTGTTGGAGATATGTCAGTGGTTGGAAAATAGGATGTGTGCAGAGGACTGGGAGCAAGGAACCAAGTTCTTCACCTTGGTGGGAGCTCAAAGCTGGCTCCTTCCCTCTGGACAGCAAGGAGACCTAGCCAGGGATGGCCTCGTGTCATCTCTAGAGGTGCGTGAGCTGTGACTCACCAGCAATTTATTTACCAGCAACTTACTGCATACTGATGCAGACATCTTCACTTCTGACCTCAAGCAGCAACCTACAGACTTTATTGGTCCCCTGAGCCTTTGTTTTTCTTGCTGAGATTAATTTTTCGTTACAATATTGTGCTGATCTCTGAGCATGGTGGCTAGCTGGGCCAGGAACCAAACTAAGCCATCATCATGGTTTACATGGCTCAGCAAACAAGGTGCTAATGCCTTCAGGTCTCTGGCAACCTGGCTGTGCTTTCAATAGCTTTCAAACCGTGGAGACTCTGTAGGTTATGATCTTCCTTACAGGGGCATCCCTTGCAGCCTTCCCATGGCCCCAAGAGATTCCCAGAGGAATACAATGCATGTCCTGAAATTCAGCTATGTTGCCAGGATGGATGAGACTTCGAGCAACCTGGTTTAGTGGAAGGTGCCCCTGCCTGTGGCAGAAGGGTTGGAGCTAGATCCTTAAGCTCCCTTCCAACCCAAACCATTCTGTGAATCTGTGATTCTGAGATGCTATTTGGGTCACGTGCACTCTGTCTGTAGGGAGAGAGAAACACTGATTTAAATGTATTAAGCTCCAAGTGTCCCTTGCGTTGTTTTATTCATACTACTAGAGCTCAGGGGTTCATGATGCCCTAAATTAAGGCTGAAACAGAGCTGCTGTGCTTCCTGCACCTGGCCTGTCTGTCCAAGGTATGAAAGGAGAATTTGAGCTGTGGTGTAGTCAGTCCATCATGGTAAACCAAGCTTGTACTAGTGAAACCCCATAGAGTTGGCTTGAAGTTGTCCCATTTCAGCAAGTGAAGGGGAAGGAAGGAATGCCTCTTCCTGGGACCATCTCTCCACGCCCGCCCTCTTCTGCAGATAGCTTTGTTGAAGATCCTCCTTGCTGCAGCACCCACCTCCAAAGCCAAGACCGACTCCATCAATATCCTGGCAGATGTGTTGCCTGAAGAGATGCCGTAAGTCCCTGACAAGATGGCCACCAGCCATCCCAGCTTTGCCACAAAGTCTTGGGCCAAGCAGGAGAGTTGGGGTTTGCCAATAAGTCTGGGAGTGCTACAGATTTGGGGACATCTCTTTGGATAGGTGCAAGCTACTGTTGCCAGCCGGGCAGAGGAGTGAAAGTCAAGGAAGTGATGCTGTTTTTTCAAAAGCGTAACAATTTGAGCACAATTGCCAGCTACTGTGCTCTGCTAGCTAAGTGGCATAAATCATAAAATCATGGTAACTGACCCAAATCAAAAAGATACGTGAACATATGGCAGGTGTCCTTCATACCACTCCCCCAGGACTGTTGGTGGAGGGCAATCAGCTTTTTTTTCCCCTTTTTTTAGTGCACTTTGCTGTCACCAGGCAGGAGAGGATGGAAATGGGAGTCCCAGGGGGAACTGAAGGTCCCTGTTTCAGCAGAACCTGTCCAGATTAATATGAACTCAACAGTTCCTTAGTCCTCCTTGTTCCCATATCCACTGTGCTGCTGCCTTCTTTCCCTCCAACACAGCATTACCGTTCTTCAGAGCATGAAACTGGGGATTGACGTGAACAGACACAAAGAGATCATCGTGAAGAGCATCTCAGCTTTGCTGCTCCTGCTCCTCAAGCACTTCAAGCTGAACCACATCTACCAGGTGAGCATAGAGAAGGGGTCAGCCACTGCCAAGCTGGTCTTGAAGCCGGTGTGTCCAGATAGACCCTCTCCTAAAAGACCTGTCCAGGAAGGGTTTCCATGAGGAGCTGCAGATTGCTTGTCCATAGCAGTGAACCCTAGCCCTGGGCAAGGATTTGTATAGGGTTACTCAGGCAGGAATAACCTGTCTGCAATATATCTCTGACTGTGTTTTGACAGAATTGTTTCCACTCACGTGGAAGGAGTTTTCAGACTTCTGGAAAAACTCACACTGTGGCTGATCAGATTAAAATTTAGGAGATTATCATGAGCATGAGCCTCCCCGGTAGAAGGGGGAAGGGAATGGGAGTTAGGCAAGGCCCTCTTTTGCTCTTTCTAATCTCCAACAACCAGAAATAGTGCTGGTAGAACCTCCTGAGGTTAACTAATCTAGTCTTCTGTCCCTCATCAGGATCAAGATCTTGAGGCTCTGGTTTCTACAGAGCCTCAGCTCAGTTCTCCACCCATTCTGCAAGTCAAACAATTAGTGGTTTCAATTTATGTTTTTCCTTTTAAAAGTTTCAACATGGTACAAATCCATCTGTGTTATGAAGCCCACTGATATTTATCTAAGGATAAATATAAATCCATATATTAGACTGGATAAAATGAAACAAAACCTTACATTTTTACAACAGTTACTACATTTGTTCAGGGTTCCCCCACGTTTCTTCACTAATTTTTCTCACTTTACTCCAGAGCAGCTCCTCTCTTTTCTTCCTTCATGACAGCAGGAGCCTTGCAGTCTGTTGCTAAGTCTGGAGAAAGCTGTGGGATTTTCTCCCCTGATTCTGCTTTTGTGTCTGATTTTGGGTGAGCCATCATAATTTCTTTCAGTGCCAAAGCTGGTCTCAGGGTGCACCCCAAAAACCACTGCAGGGTCTGAGACAATGCTTTCAGAAAGTAGTGGAGGGTAACGGAGAGCGTGGCTGGTCTGGGCTCTGCTGGGGGTCACCCTGTGCTCACTGGCTGCCACGTTGGTAGAGCAGCAACTGCACAGACCTGCACACCAACACAAATCAAGTTTTTTTTTCTCGGTTGTGTTGAGATTTGGCATTTCTTATGCCAACAGAGAAACACCATCAAATTATTGCAGTTCAGCATTATCTTTGTAACCTTTGTATCCTATGTAACATATTAGTCGCTGGCAGCTGCATTTCCAAGCAGTGAGTGCATCTCAGATCCCAGCTAGTGGGAACTGCTGATTACTTGCAAATAATGGCAGCGGTGTCATCGATGGCATGCAGAGTGTCGACAGCTTGTACCAGGCTGAGATGAGACATGTAGGAACAAACTGTTTGTTTGCTCTCAGGTTTGGGGTGTTGACTGCAGATTATTGACAGACATGGGTAGGATAGGATGGGATGGGATAGGATAGGATATTGCTGCTATTTGTGTCTGTCTCTTTAGAGGACAGTAGAGATTTGTTGTATTATGTAGCTGTATGTACCCAGACCATTTCATGTTTAGAGGGGGAGAGAAATTAAAAGCATTTATGAAGGCAAGGGTGCTTTTTCAGTCAAAATTTGAAAAGGGACTGGGATTAGCATGTGACAGCAATAGAATTATCATATTTTCTCATGTAATAGCTACATCTCCTTCCCTTTTATCCATATATTGTTTTGCCACAGATTATATTTTGAAAAGCTACACTGCAGTCATTACATGCAGCTATTCCTAAACTACTGACAAATTTTGTGTGTCCACTTCATGGCTCTGGAGTTTTCCATCTGGTGGAAGTTGCTGTGTATGATGCAAGCCTTACACAGCAAACTTCTGCAAGGTGTCTAGAGCAAACCATCAAGACTGCTTTGCTTTTGGCTGGAAATGGGTTTCCATTCCCAGGTGATGCTCCCACTTGTTCCAGCTAACCTTGACCCATTTCAATTCTCTTCCTCAGTTTGAGTATGTGTCCCAACATTTGGTGTTTGCCAACTGCATCCCGTTGATCCTGAAGTTCTTCAACCAAAACATCATGTCATACATCACTGCCAAAAACAGGTACAGCCACTTCTGGGAAAGACAGTGGTGATGGAGCAGGGAGGCTTTGTGCGTGAGGAACCCTAACACATGACTATGTGGTGGGACCAAGTGACCTCTGGTCCCTAGCCTGGCTTTGGGGCAGTATACTCTTCACTAAAGGAATACATTGGAATGGAGCAAATACCTTCTGCTTAATGAGAAGGACAGATGGGGCGGGGGGGGGGGGGGGCGGTGTGTCCAGTCTCTCACTGGACTACTGAAATGCATGTAGACCTGTCTCCCTTGCTGGCAGTAGGCCCATTTTCATCTTTATGTGGACTCCTGGAAAGCAGTCCAGTGCCACTGGGCATCTATGGGCTACAACTTCAAGAAGATTAGGTGGGGAAGAGTCTTCTAGGTCTTTTCCGCTTCATAGAGCTATAATTCAGCTGTTCTGCCTGGCTTCTTCAGATTTTGTGTAGCTGTTACTGCCTTTTACTTCTGATTTTAGAAAGACACTAGCCCAAGTTTGAGCCTGCATAGGGACTGGCTGGACTACTGCAACTCAGTGTAAGAACTGAAAGAACACAACTCTTTCACAACTCAGTAGCACTGGGCTGGATTTCCCCATTTGCAGGGGAGTGTTGCTGTTGGAATAATGAAGAGATCCCTTTTCTTGCTTTTTGATGCACTTTAGCTCTGTGTGTAGGCTGGTTTGTCTCCTGCATGGTGTGGTTGTGTATATGTGAGAAGGCACGCATCAAAAAATAGAAAGTAATATATTAATTATCTTGCTGATAAATATTTCCGCTTTTGGTCCTGTGCTTTAAAGCCACATAAGTGAGGAGGAAACATAGCCCAGGAGCACTTAGCTTCCTCCTCTGCATTCTGATGGAGGCTTCACAGGCAGGATATGCACCTGTGAAATGAGGTGGGGTTTGCAGCTGGATGCTCTGATCCAGGGAGGTTTAGCTGTTCTGTCCAGCCAGAGTACCAGTTTGTCAGATAACAGTGAGCAATGTCAGGCACTGCCCTGCAAAAAGGATCATGGAATTTTGCCACGTTCAGATGTATGGACCTGAGGCCAGTGATGGTGCAACAGGAAGTATCAGAAGTGATGCCAGTACAATGACAACTTGTGGCAATTGAGCTGTGTGGCTCCTTGTCCTGACCTGGTTCCCTCTGAGCTCTCCTGCTTGTATCTGCATGGCGCTTCCAGCTTTAGGGTTATGATGGATAGGAGCCAGCAGGAGCATCTGTCCTTGTGGTCAGACAAGCCCTTCCTGGGCTAAATGCTTTAAATGAAAGCCTGTTTGAGGGGATCTCCTGACCTTGGGTCTTCATCCTGGACCGCCTTTGACTCAGTGACTGTCAAGTCAGCTTGTTGCTCGGTTGCTGAAGTTAAAAACAAAAAATAGCAAACAAGAGGGGACACAAGAACTGAAGCTGTGTGACAATGCATGCTTCATTTTAGATTGGTATATGTCTTGGCATGGATAGCATCAGAGTGTGTGTGTGTATACATACACTACATATATATATATATACACACACATATTGTATACTTTTCTTGGGTTTTTTTATTGGCTACTTTTACAGAGGCAATAGGCTTGGAGGGCTTCGAAAGACCTGATGCCCTCATTAATTTTCTTGCTGATAATCAGATACTCCATTATAACCTAAGATCTGGGGTTTGTGGTTTTTTTTCCCTTTTTAAAAATATACATATGAATAACTAATCTTTCATGTCTTAATGGATCCAAATCCTTTGAGTCCTTATTAATGCACTCAGGATGTGCTTTGGAGCCAAGAGGAATCGACGTGCTCCATTAAGCTGAGACGCAAGGCAGCGGTGAGGCTGCGAGCCCATTTGGATGCCATCTGTGCAGTCGGAAGTGCAGGAAGGAGGCATGTCCACGTGGCACCAGCTGCAGGCTGGTTCATGTGCCCAATGTGGCTTGCTGGAGATGGGATTGTTGCTACGCATCCAAACTACTTGTTGCATCAGGCATTGCTGCCTTTGCAATTCAAATCCCAAGCACAGGGAAAGAAGACATTACAGATTGCTGGGCATAATCATGTAGATCATCTTAAAAAGTTGCTTTCATATTTACCTGGTTCTTAACAAGTCCCTTCTTTTGTGCCTTCTGCAGCATCTCCGTCCTGGATTATCCACATTGTACAGTCTATGATTTGCCTGAGCTCACTGCAGAAAGCCTGGTAAGCAGCACAGAAAGGGTCCTTGTAAACAGTATTGCGGTATGTGAGAGGGTGAGGAAGGATTTTTGTTTTCTTTTTTCTGTCTTCTTTTTTTGTACCCCCAACCTTTCCAAAATTAGACTTCTTTCCCCCCCCCAGACTTGAAAATTCCTCCCATCGCTATTCTGATCAGCTGTGGGGAGTTTGGGGAGGAGGCACTGCTGGCCTTGTGAAACCCATAAAAATAGTTTGGTTTAGAGTTTTCCCTTTCACTTTTCTAAATGAGAGAGCCTCCTTTTGAAGAGGATTTGCCCAGAGGCCATTGCCTCCCAGGTTTAAATTGCCATGAGCACTCACATTTCATAAAATGCCAGTAGATTAAGGAATGAGCCAAATTCCCTGTGGAGGGGAGCCTAAGTGTTATGAAGACCAGCCAACATGATGACCTGTGTGAATATATGGACTATAGATGAGACATTAATGCTGGCAGGTTCATAACTGCAATAATTCAAATGCAGAGTAGGCTAGACTCGCATAGGGTGCAGAGCAGGGACAAACTTTGGAGTTAACAGGGAGGGGGATCAGAGGGAAGTGAGTTGCTAAATGATGCAGGAATCATTAAGAAGCAGCCTGACCAAAACCAGTCTGGGCCAGGATGATCTCACGTTGCCTGGCTGCTAAAATCTTGAGCCTATGTTGTTTTCCTTAGCTGTGTAAAGGTTAAAATCGTTAAAGTGGAAGATTTTCCCTAGTTTCTACTAACCAAAGTTGCTCATGAATCCTTGAGGCTGCGGTCAGCCAGGACAACCAAACTGGTTTTATTGGATCTGTAGCCATGGCTTTCCTGATGTGCCAACTGCAATGCAAATTCCCACTGTGAGTTTATTATGCCAGAACAAATTTATGTAAAAACCTGCTGTGGAGCACATGCGGGTGGATGTGCTGTGGGATCATCATGCATGGCCGGCGTGCTGGCTCAGTCCTCCACTGGCGTTCCATGTGCCCTTCTGCCAGTGCTTCTTGCCTCCTTCTAGGTACCTGCTCGGGGTGACAACTCCTGGACATCGTCTTCCTCTTTATCAACACCATCAGTCTCCTGTTTTGTGCTGGTCCGTGGGCTACTTGCTGAGGGCTGTGTCCCTGACAGGCTCCCAGCGACATGTCCTGGCCCAATGGGGACATCTAGCGACACGTTGCTGAGTACTCCCATGGCTCACGCTAATCCTTAACACTCATGCTTAACACTCATGCTAAGTTTTACGGCTGTAGGAGAAGACTGAACGTTTTTAGGAAAAATATTCCCAGTAGGGACTGGTCCCCAATTTGGGAGCTGTTGCATTAAATGACAGTGCCTCTTCACTTTCCTCCAGCAGACATGGACGTTAGCCTTATCGGAGGTTAATTTAATTACAAAATATGCAGAAACCAATTTGAATTTTACCATGTGTTTGTCTTCGGGAGGATACCCATGAATGTAAGGATTTAATAGAAATTAAACATGCCATGGTAATTGAGGCATATGCTTATGCACGTATTTATGTTCCTTCAGCCAACACTTTGTGTGTTGGTTTAGCTTTTTTTTTAACACTCTGATGCACTGATTTTAACATCCCAGCCGTAACACATATCTCAGCAGACAGAACAGATGATTATACTCTCAGTGGGTTGCACACAGGATATTGTGTGTTCAGTTTCCTTCCATGGAAAACCAGGCTGAGTTCAGCAGTGCTGTTTCCAGATGAGGGATCCTTTGGCAGTGGGGTAACTGCTGTCCCCACATGATATAAATCAGGAGTGGCTGCAGTCCCAGCAAGGTCGCGCAGGTTTCACCCCTCCTGCTGTAGGACAAGCTCTTTGATTCCTTGCTGGTCCCTATCTCCACTCTTCTGTCACAGCTCCCTGTGCTTGAGGAAGGGGCTGCAGAGGACCCTGCTGTACTGTGTCGTGGTGCCATGGGGAGGGGAACAGGAGACAGGGGTAAATGGAGGATTAAAGTCCATTTAGCCTATTCCCTCGTTCTGTAAATCTGATGGAAAGCCTTTCACTTATTTGAAGCTATAGAGACAACATCATATTGGTGACAAAAATAAATCCAGCTGCCTATGAAAGGGGTACTAGCTTATTCTACTGAGGTCTTTTTGGAAAAAAACCTACTTGGTGCAGAGGGAGCATATTAGGACTGGGCACTGATACGAAACTGCACGAGTGCTGCTCCTGAGCTGGCACCTTCAGAGCTGCATGCAGCATCTGCGAGCACCTTGGTGACATCCCACCTCTGGGCTCTGCTGTGTGCACAGGAGCCTCCAGCACAGGCATAGCCTTTACTGCCAGAAAAGTGCATTGGCTCAAAGTGGCTTGTACCAAATCCCAGAATTAAATAAAATGTCAGAACCACTTTCTTTTTGGCCTCTAAAAATTGTATGTACAATAGCATTTTACAGGCTTACTGAAATGATAGGTTTGGTGCTTGCTTTTAAGAACAAAGGTATTATGCTGGCAGGATTTTCTTGGGTAAATCCAGTTTCAAAGCTGGATTAGACACTCTGACAGAACGGGCTCCCTGGGGTCATCCTCAGACTCCTCCCGAGGATGCCCAGAACCTGGATCATGCACCAGGCTGCAGTTTTTGCCATGAGTTGTTACAGCCATGAAGCTGTAGCTTGCTGGAAGTGGCTTATAAATTAAGCAGCATTTGTTTCCGCTCTCATCGCTGAATAGGTTATTTGTGGGACACTTCTGCTGTGCTCAGTGCTGTTCAAGCATAAAGCAAGTTACTGTAGTGGAATTACTGCTCAAATGTGCCACAGGCAATATTTACGCAACCTGGAGTTGGAGGTGCTTATGCTTAGCTAATATTTAAAATAATCTATCAATTGCACTTAAGTTGGAAGGGAACTTTGTTAGAGAAAAATCTTATCCTCCTGATAAAAATGCTTTTGTTTGTCATCCTGCATTATGTGACTGCCTTTTATTTGTCTGTAATATGTCCTCTAAGCATGTGGTAATTTAGGAATTAATTTATATAATTAACAAAAACCTGCTCTCTAAGCAGTGCTGATCACTAGGCTGTAATTTGCTCTCTGACTGTAAACAACGAATTCAAATCTACCACAATATATATTTCCCATGATGGAATAATGTGATTTATCTTAGCTCTTACTCTAAACCTAAATGCGAATTAAAATGCTGATCACATCTGAGTCTTTCAGAACGGTTTTCCCCAGAATCTGTTGGCTTGTCAGCTGCATGATGATAACCCAAGTGAGGAGGGAGCTCCACTGCTCACTCTCCATTGGAAAAAAGACCTGTGCGGACAGTAAAAATAGACTTTCAGCATAAGGATATCTCTGTGGTAGTGGTGTTGGACGCTGCAGTTAGGGTTACACTTTTCCTTCTCCACTTGCAGGAAGCTGGAGACAACAACCAGTTCTGCTGGAGAAATTTATTCTCCTGCATTAACTTGCTGAGGATCCTCAACAAGCTGACCAAGTGGAAACACTCGAGGACAATGGTAAGGTGATGTCCCGCCTCCCCAAGTCTTGCTGTGGGCTGCCAGTGTTGCAATCTGAGCATGTCACCGGCTCTATACAGTGGGCTTCAGCCCAGCCTTCCTGCTGAGACTTTCTTCTGGCAGTGGTGAAGCTTCTGCTGCTTCATAATCTGCCCATTTTTGTTTCACAGACTGAGCC
Organism: Falco peregrinus; assembly: GCF_023634155.1. Classification (NCBI taxonomy): domain Eukaryota; kingdom Metazoa; phylum Chordata; class Aves; order Falconiformes; family Falconidae; genus Falco; species Falco peregrinus. The sequence continues at coordinate 22,388,541 of NC_073726.1, forward strand.
TTAAATGCAGAAATGCTTTTTGTTCTGCAAGTAATACTTATTTCTATGACCCTCAAGCCCTGTGCAGCAAGTGTTGGTTATGTTGAACACTCCTGTTTGACCTGATTGGGGTTTGTACTGTACGTGGCCCGGGTGTTAGTGCCCAAAGCTGCACAGACAGTACTTGTGGGCTTTCTTGAACACATTGCATTAATTTCTCTTGATTTCTTGACAGATGTTGGTAGTCTTTAAGTCAGCCCCAATACTGAAACGAGCTCTGAAGGTGAAGCAGGCCATGATGCAGCTGTATGTCCTCAAACTGCTGAAAATCCAGACCAAATACCTGGGGCGCCAGTGGAGAAAAAGCAACATGAAGACCATGTCTGCCATTTACCAGAAGGTGCGGCACCGCATGAACGATGACTGGGCTTATGGCAATGGTGAGTAGTGCCAGGGAAGCATCTTCTCTGCCTGCAGAGTTGAAATCGGCTCGCAGGGGTATGGTGTGGTTTGGCCTATAAACTTTTTTGAGTCAGTATTGGGGATTTTTTCAGAAGCTTTAAGGCACCGTTCAGCACCATCAGAAGAGAACAAACTGATTGCATGAGGAAAGGTGGGAATAATCAGATCAGAATGAGACATAATCAGCTTGAGTCTCCAAGACAAGAGTTTCCGCCAAGCCCAGGCCTGCACTTTTGCATTCCCAAATCACTTTTGTCATCAAGCCACTAAATTGTCCTGGTATCTGCTTAGGATGGCCATGGAGTGAAGATCTGACTGATAGCTCTGCAGCTCACACCTCAGAAATAGCAGTGGTTACATCCTGGCAGTGTGGATACTCTGAATCCTTAAGCTGAAGCACAGACTAGATGTGCTGGTCTGTTTAAACAGCTCTTATGTAATCCAAATCTATATTTTTTGAGAGACGCCATGAAGTTTCTGATGTTCCTCATGTATTAATCCACAGGGTGCATCAGACCACATGGTTTTATTCCCTTGTAAGTACACTCAGTTGCTTCAACAACTGAGCCAAGCTTAGGACAAGCAAAAAAAGTATTAAAATGACATTTTGCCTTAATATAGTCTGAAATTTTTGCTCTGCATGTATCTTCTTTTTAATAAGGATCAAGTAGGAAAATTGGGTAGCATTCCTGTTTTAAAACAAAACAGGGCAAAAAGTAAAAGCCTAACCTAAGTTTTTTCCAAGGCAGAAAAGCATTATAATTATGTTAGGGTGTTCAACTGTAAAATATAAATTTTTGAAGACTTGTAGGCTTTTGATACTCATGATACCCCTATGACATTAATTCAGAAGAATGAAAAAGTAAACTTGATATTTTTAATTTTACTTTAGGGCTAGTGGAGTTCCCCCAAAAACCAAAGAGCTGAAAGGCTGGGGAAGACTGGGAACTACTTTTCTTTTATGGGAAACGCTATCCTGTCACTGCCTTTTTCAGCTGATTGTTCCCTGTTGGGATGAATACAGCAGCAGGGCTGCCTTATGCCACTAACGGGGTACAGCTATGGGATACTGCCTGCCTTGGGTGACTTAAATAGCTTGAGCACTATATGCTCCAAAAGAGCAGGAGAAGACGAGTACCTACATCACCTGGCCTGGAGCAAGGGTTTGCGGTAACAACTGAATTTACATGGCAATATTGAGAATAATGCAATTTTAAGACAGATGCCAAGGATAAGTTGTTGTGTGTGTCCCACTTCCCTGAAAAGAGTTAAATCAGCAACATAATGCAACACTCAATTGCGCAATTTACTGCTTAGCAGAGACTGCATCTTGACCTGGACAGTTTGCCAGGGAAGAACTTGGCTTTCAGAGACACAGTCTGGAAGGGTTTTTCCTGGAGTAATTATTTTTATCTTTGTATGTCTGGCTTGATACTCAGCTCGGACCTTTCCCCCCCTTGAGCACAGCTGAGCTTTGCCAATGAATTTATGGAACCTTTATGGAGCAAATAACTATTTCATATAGACTGAGAGCTCATAAAGACCAACTTTCAAAATACAACTTTTTTTTTTCATGTTACATGTTGAGGTAATACTACTTGTTTCAAATATCATGGTTCTTACAGCTAGTTATTAGCTTTTCAACATCATTCATAGTTAGATTTGTCTAAATTTTAAAAAATGTTTTCAGTAGCTCATAAGAAGTTCACCAGGTTTTAGCTATATGCATTAAATCTTGGTCTCTGCTTGAGACATCTATGGAGATTTTCAGTAGATGTGGTGGGGCCTTTCTGAAAAAAGCAGGAGCTTGGTAATTATAGAGTCCTTAAAGAGCACCACAGAGCAGAAATAATTGCATTTCTACAGGAAGCTTTCTGACTCTGCTTAATTTACAAGTTATTTTAACATATTTCATTTAAATACCTTAAATTGAAATGCATACATAATGGGAATTGATTAGGAATAACTGAGTGGCTAATACTCTGGTCAATTCAGGCATGTGGTTGCTGTAAAATCTTCATCCTTACTTTTGCTGAAACCTTACCAGAGTTACTTTTTCCACAATACTTCGGTCTTGTTTCTTCTTCAATGCAGATATTGATGCAAGACCATGGGATTTCCAGGCTGAAGAATGCACCCTGAGGGCCAACATTGAAGCCTTCAATAGCCGGAGATACGACAAACCTCAAGACTCAGAGTTTGCACCAGTGGACAACTGCCTGCAGAGCGTGCTGGGACAGCGGCTGGAGCTCCCCGAAGACTTCCAGTACTCATACGAACTCTGGTTGGAACGGGAGGTGTTTTCCCAGCCCATTCGCTGGGAGGAGCTGCTGCACTACCAGTGAGAAGGCCACCTTCACCTGCCCCAGTCCCACCTCAATAAGGACTCAAGGTGCTACAGGCTGAGGAAAGGAAGATTATTTTGGACCTGGGTGTTCTTAGGCACAGCTGGAAAAAGATTATGGTCTTTCCAAAGAGACCCAGAGACCCCTGAGTATGCAGCTCCCGTCTTTTTGGAGGTCATCCCTTTCCTGTGACTTCTTGTAGACCATGCAGCATCAATTGACCTGCACAGAGGCCACAGACGAGGCTCCAGTGTCACAATAGTGGCAGTGTCAAGAGTGAGCTTATCTGGTCTTTACTTCAGATTGACACCAGTGTACGAGAGCTGAGTCCAGGTCTGTCTCTTAGCTTGGTTCACGCATGTAAGTAAATTTGTTGTAAAAGTATCTCAACTGTGAAAGGTTTTCATCTCTCCCAAATGCTCCACGCTGTGCTGAATTTGTTTTCATTTATTCAGTTATGGCTGTCTGATAATGTGCTTCAAACACCCTGCTGCCATGAACAAGCTGCCCTGCTTTCCTAATGAAGCTGAAAATAAGAAATATGTGGCACTGGCTGTGACAGTCTCAGTCAGAGGTGACAGGCTGACTTGGCCAAAGGAGATGACATTACATCTTGTCCCTAGGCTGGCATTACTGCTGCTGGGATTACACAACCTGACTTACAGAGCCTTGCTTCCACAACTGACAATTTTTGCATCACCAGGGATAGTAATCCATTACCTTTTCACTGCTCCACTTTTCCTCCACCATTCTGTTCACTGTGCAGTGTTTAGAGCTGTAAAGGATGTTGATCGCCTCTCTTTCTCTCCACCTGGTTGTTTTTGAAGGATACTTACTGCAGCTGTTAGGTTTCCAGATAGCTTTCTTCATTGCTTTTTAGCCCTTCTAACCCTGGAGGAGACCGTGAATGCCGCATTAAATAACCTAATTTTTGCACAGATTTTTGGTTATTCAGGGGAATGTTTGTGCCAAGTCTTAAAGTGGGGAGGAAAAGTGCTTTGGTTAACGCTTTATTGCCATCATATGAGGAAAAGAATAGACACTGCAGTCTGTAACTTTCAGAATGAATAGCATATTAGAGCTATAAACTTTCTATAAAGTCAATGCAAACGCTACACTTGGGTAAAGCTGCCCTGCATGGGGATGGCAGCTGAAGGCAGGCTGGAAACCCATGAGGGCTGACCTGCTGAGTGAATCTCAGCCCTTGGCACTGTGCAGAGTGACAGTCCCTTCTCCTCAGACAATGGTGCTTTCTGAGGGCTACACTGAGAAGGCAGGGTGGGCTTCACGGTACTTTAGTATTATGACAGAGCCTGCAAACTATAATCTTTCCTCTACAAAATTTTATCAGTCCAGCACAGGGAGTCCTGGCTCTAACCTCCCTCTGGCCATGAAGCCAGGAGTTTGTTTTTTGTCACAGAAGCATGTGTTAATATAGTGCAGGCAAGCACTTAGGCCGTACTGTTAACAAAATATCAAGCACACAAGTGATAAAACCACAAGTATTACTTATTACAGGGTTTGTGCTTATTGCTGTAGAATTCAACTGAGAGTGTTTCCTAAATGGCGTTTGTAAAAGGTGTTTTTAATGGAAATAGCATTAGTAAACCCACTCACCTTTTTAAATATGCTTTTGTTCAAAATAAACCAGAGCAACTTTTAAAGCATGTACATTTACTTAAGCTTTTTTTTCTTCCTGCACCTTAATTTAAATGCTTCCTTTGATGCCTTTTTTTGTTTTTAAAGGACAAAAACATCCCCCACAAACAAACCCATAAATTCAGCTCTCACCTGTGCCCATATCCACTCTATCCACTGAGGAAGGGCCTTCTGTCTGACGTACTTTGGATGTTCTATTCTGATGTATCTGTAGAACTCTAAAAAACAAAATTATGGGCTGTAGATGTCTTCACAGTGTCCATGCTTGTTAAAAAGTAAGAAGTTATTTAAAAATAAATAAAGCCTGTCCAAGCAGTGAGGCTTGGAAAACAGACATGCGATCTGTAATTGAAGCATGGTGCTCTCTTTAGAGATCCCAGAACTGGGAGAGTGCTGTAGCTCCAGATAAGTCATTTCAGCATTTGTACTTTAGCTCCCTTTCTAAAATACAGCACCTAGTATTTCCCTATGTTCCCTAGCGCCTACGGGTAGTAAATAAACTAAAGATTAAATAAGCACAAATAAATTAACAAGCCCCAGCTAAAGATGGCAGACATCTGAAGGGTCTGTGAAATATTTCAGTAGTAGGAATGCATATAACTACTACTATTTTCAGCCTGTACTAGGGTTCAGAGCCCAGGACTAGCTGGAAAGTTCAGGACTTTTTCTGTGGTATTTTGGCTCATATTTTCCTATCAAATGTGCAATTTCCCCATCAGGCCAGGGTCCTGGGAATTTAGCTGTACCTCTGTGTGGTTTTATGTATCCTGACACAAGGGACACCCCTTGGTGTATCGGTTCCTTTTTTTCTTCCCTCACATGGTGCCCTGAAAGAGTCACACACTGAAGAGTCTGGAGTGGTGGTTTTTTTCTGGTTAACCCAATTACTCCCCTTGCTTTATGATTCCTCTGGTATTCTCTGTTTTACAGCAATTTAGAAAACAATCTAATTCCCCAACAACTATGTGTGAATGTACAGGAAGTGCTATCAATATATCCAAATCCTTTTAGTCTTAATAAACTAAGGTCATGAAGGTAAGTGTTTCTTCAAGGGGAAAATAACTAGCATAAATTTGGGACATCACTTGTAAAATGAGTTGATAAAAAGAAAGGTCTTTCTACTGAAACCAGAGGATCTCCCAGCTTAAAGCAGTTCCAGTTTCTATATTTTACCATGTATTTATAATAAAGACTTAACTCACCTTTGATGTGAACTTCCTAGCAAAAGCTGAGGCTTAGAGACTGTCTATATTATAAGCACTTAATCATAAAGTACAGGAGAGCACACTTCATACCTTCATATGATTTATTTCCTTACAGGATAACCTTTAGGAACAAGAAGCCTAAATTGATTACGTAAATTTAATCAATCTAAATTGATTGATTAAAGAATCAGAAAATTAGAAAAGCTCTGGTATTTGGTTCAAAACTTCCCCCACTCCCCAAGAGGCTCTTTCCCACAATGTTTATGTTGGAAAAAAATAACCAGTACATACACAATGTAGTCTTTCTACATTTTATATTTAAATAGTGCTTGAGATAAGGTTTCTATGACTTTTCAGTGCCTTCTATTTTTACTGAGGTAGAAAATAGGAATACAAATGCTTACCTGAATTGCCTGTATGGTAGAGGATGGTACAAACTGTTATCTTTGAATGTTTTCACTCATTCAAACTGTTTCCACTACCACCACCAAAAGTTATGCTTCCTAGAGATATACCTCTACACAAAACCTGAACCTCTGCATAAAGAAGTCGCTAGGGAAAGGTACACCTTTTAATTAATATTTGTTTCTTATCACATAGTTGTCACAAAGACTGTACTTCTATGGAGATGTACCATGTTTAGTGAGGGTTTCTTCTGAAAAGCTGGAAAATGTGGGTTTCAGTTCATGCTGATAAAAACTGCTGACCCCGCTAGGGACTACACAGCACTCAGCAGAGCAGCTGTGGGGCTGAAATGCCAGTTTAGCAGGAACAGAGGGAACCTCTATTTTAATAAGTTTATTCCACTTACAGACAGATGTGGGAAATTCAAACAATGTAATACTCCAAAGACTTTCCCTCAAGGTGTTTGAGCAGCATATTAACTGAGGCCCCTCTAGCAAACTCCGTTACCAGTACTTCGTACAGTCCTATGTGTTGCTTCTCTAACAGTACTAGAAAAGACTTCATCCTCCTATTGCATTCCTCAAACTGCAAGCAGGTAGCAGTTTAAAACTTTGCTTCATGGTGAGGATTTTCTTCTTAAAAGAATCTCAAAAGAGCTAGGAAACAGCAGCTATGGAATAATAATTTTGACATATAGCAAAAAAGTTTCAGAACAAAGTTTCTGGTGGTTTCTGTACAGCTGAAGGAACATCTGTTATCTTACCCCAAACATGACTGTTGATTCCAGGAATGCTCGTGTGTTCTCAGTTCCTACTCTAACTGGTATATGCAGAGCTTTACTTTTTTCAGCCTGCAGGTGGTGGCTGCAAGTTTCACCATCGGTAAGTCATTTTCTTCAGTACTTCAGTACAGATTCTTCTATTTTTAGCCTTCTTTCCTAGGGATGTAAGGCACATGCAATCACACTATTAGTTTCTCAGTCCTCTATAGGCAACTTTCCAACTGGTTAGCTAATTTCATGAAAATTTGGAGGATAAAAGGCCTCAAAGATATGAAGTTCCTTTCAGAGTTGGGAAAGTTGGCAGCAACTCTATTACCTCACCAACCAAGGCAAAGACAGGGGGAGTTCAGCCATTATCCATTTGGGCTGGCAGAAAGCAGCCCGTGTTCCACACTTGTGTAATGGCTGATGGATCTGTGTGTGCCTGGCAGATGACGGGGTCAGGGAAAGAGGAATTCTGTTCTGCAGGACATAGGGAAGGCTCATGGTTAGTGCTGGGAAAAGACAAGAGGGAAAGCACTGCAGGGAAAGGATGTGAATCTGTATGACACTGGCTTTTCATTATTTCCACAGTTTGTTAAAACAACTTGTTAAAAAAAAATATATATTATCAATTTGTTGAAGTAGTGAACTTAAGATATTATGTTTCTACCACCACACACTTCTCAGTAGTCATTTGATTGTCTGTCTGGATGTGGTCCCCTGCCTCTGCATATACATTTTTTTTCTCTCTGTGAAAATGACCATAACCTAAATATCCTTTCTCTTATGAGAATATTTCCATAAAAATAATGATACTGAGATGTCCTGGCATGACAGCTGTCATAGCTAAAGCACTCTTTATTTATCCAGTTGTAGCTACAGCCATGACTTTATGAGGCAAACTACTGGTAGTTTGCAGAAACTTACCTTAATTATTTATCAAAAGCCTCACATGTGTAACTTGTTTTGTAGCCAAGTCCAAGCATCTTTACAAAATACAACAGTTGACTGCACAGGCTAACTTTTGTCTCCTTATTCTAATATTTCAGACATATTTGTCACTACTGTTACTTCTTTTTAGCCTCAATAGTGAGTATAATGTTGTCTCTTGACACTTGTGTTTGCTAAAAGGAGATAATGAGTATAATTATGATTGCTTCTTTTACACCATGTGGTTTGTTAATAAAAATTACACAATATCATTCTTCCCTGAACACAGTAAAAAAATTTTCTTTCATTATTTCTTTCATTATCCATCCCAAGATGCATTCAAAAGTGTTTTGCTCAGAAAATCTGCAGACCTTCTTTCTGAGCTATGCTACCAAGCCTTTCCCTATTCCCTCTCCATCTTTTGCTTCTTTCACTGTCTTTGGCTCCTTCTAATCAGGCATGAGGCTTCCTCTGAGATTTTCCTCAGCAGTAACTGTTCTTTTGCCCGGGCTACTTTAATCTCAAATAGCTAACTGATTCAGCTGCCTGTGGCCTCTTAGAGACAGGAGAGAAAAGGAAGAATAGGAGCTTAGACACTGAAAACAAGACGCAAACTACATCTTTGCCTGGACCAACCAGAGACTAAGGTGCTGTACCTTTTCAAATGGCAAGGAACCTCCACAATTCTTCCTCTCCATTGCCCTGAAAATGGCCTATGAGACAGGGTAACAGTATCCTTCATTTTCTTTCACCACTAAATACAAAGAAGTTCAACTGCTCCATCATTTAGTCTGAGTAGAAGAGAGATAACATGCTCATTAGCCTCAGTGAAATTCGATATTCCTCACTGATCAGAAAGCAATTCCTTCTGAAGAGCACATTCTCCTGGATCCCTCTCGTGGCAACAGAGAACAGTCGCAATAGAGAAAAGGCTGGTATTTTCCAGAGGAAACAAAATATCCACGACAAGGAAAAGAATCGGAGATGTGTATTTTCTACACTGAATGTCTTACCACTTGTTCGTGAAAACATGTAACATGTCCCGATTACAACAGAGAAGTTTTTTCCACTGGATTCAGAAAGAGGCCTGCATCCTATTCACAGGAACAGCATTCAAGCATTCACAGGTCAGGCACTCAAACACATTACTTTGGAAAGATAAAATTATGTTTTCCATTAACTCAATCCCTTTCAGCTCAAGATAAATAGGTCTAATGGTTTCCATTCTATATTTCTAAATTGCTTTTCAAAACATCCTCCTCAGCAGCATCTTGCTCCCTGCCGACACCCACACTCAGCCACGACGCTGGGTGATGACCCAGCTGATATTATTTCCAAAGTTTCCTGGTCTCATTTCTGCATCCAACCTGCACTCCTGGCTCAACTTTCCCTCTTGATAAAAGAGATAATAATTAGACCTCTATTTTGCTAAGGAGTGCCTTTGCTCTTTGCTTCCTCTATTCCTGAGCTCCTCCTCTAGTCACCCACTGCATTTTGCTGTTGCACTCATTCCTGTCATTTAGCTTTTTTTTGACATCTAGTCTTCAAGCAGTGATAATTATTTTCCTTCAATAGTTTCCTCCTGACCGCCTTCTTCCTTTCTTTCACCAGTACTTTTATTTATATTCATGTCTTATTAGGTTCTTGTTTTCTTTGTTGTTCTCTTATTTTGTTCTCATTTCTGGGAGTTCTTCTGATCATTCTTCATTAAACTGCTTTTTACTCCACTCAGTCACTGGTCTGGCTCGTTCTCTATATCCACTTCTATTTTCATGCTGAAATACCACCCCTGCCAACATTTCCACCACTACAGAGTAGTTCTGTCCTCCTTCAGTACTTGTACATTCACAGGCAAGTATGTCCACTCAACTACTAGTATTAGAAAAACTTCTTTAGAGTCTGCATACCTTCTAACTACCGCATCACTTCACAGTGTCCAAAGCAACAGCTGAATGCTTGTTAATCATTATTAATTCTGTGAGATGGAAATTTGTGTTTGTAATAAACCCAACAATATCTGTAGCCGCCAGGAAGAGGCGAAGAGTGGGAAAGATGGTTGGATGTCTTTGTAAATGAGATTTATAGCCCTCTACCCACAGTCCCTTCCAATGCTGATTTATTTAAATGTCTGTACATAGCAGACTATAATATGTACAAACTTCATACCAGGGGAGAAAACAAAGGCTGGACAGCTGTTATGTCCAATAGGCAAACTAAAAAAGTAAAGGCATCTCTATTCCCAGAAGTGGATTTTAAAAAATGAAATGTTATGTTGGCCTTTATTACTTACCATTGTATTAAAATGATGAGCATTTCTGATATATGAAACTTCTTTTATAGCCTCTCGTTCCCAAAATGAAGAGAAACCTTGTTTTGTTAAATTAATAGTTATAAAAAAAAAAAAAAAAAAAAAAAAAAGCTGTCTTCCTACAGGTTGGTTCATGTCACACTGCCTTTAAATACTGCCCCGTCCCCCCCACTGCAATGTCAGCACATGCTCCTGCCAAACAGCCTTGGGACAGGCTGAGCTGCGTTAACATTTCCTCAACAGAGACATTAATAGTGTCTCCCTCCCACACTGTGCAGCTGATGATTTTCATGAAACGCATAGAGAATTCATGTATTTGAACTCTTACTTCTGCATCAGTATCGGTTGGAATCAGCCAACCAACTCCAAAGTTATTGCAGACGGGTTGATGGGCAGCCTGTATGCCAGTAAAAACCCCATTTCTTTAAGAAATCACACTAAAATAAAAAACCCTCTAAGCTCCTACCTGTCAAGATTTCAAATAAGAGCTTTAAAACATGATAAAGTGCATCCTATGGGTTTACATACCAGAGAACAGATTTAGAGTGGTTAGTGTTTGAGAGAAAAATAAATGCACGATCTAGGCAGACTCATTAATATGTTGGGGTTTGGCAACAGTGAAATTGTGAAGTATTTTTTTCCTATGAGGCAATTCAGCTCCTACTGTTGTTTTTCACTTGTACTTTTCGATTTTTAGCACTTTACAAGTGAAAGCCTGCTGCTGAGGGACACAGAAGAGACACTGGTCTCCCATCCTTCCTCCAAATTTTTTTAAAAAGTGTATTTATGAGCACTAGTATCTTGGCTGTGAAAAAAATGCTGCCTAAAAAAGGTGCAGAACACTGAAATGAACCCTTCAGCTGTCTGCTCCTCCCTCCGACCCATCCACCTCCATTGCTTCCCTTGGGTCTCAGCGTAATTTTTAATACCTATATGGGGATTTCGAACTCACAAAACTCATGCATAATTTTTGGTGCCTGCTGTGCGACACTGTGGCTCTCCAAGGAGGCAAAAGAAGAGCTTTTTCTATTGTTTCTGTGGTAAAGGACGCTGGGTCACTTGGTTAAACAAAGAGCGCCCCCCGATTTTCACACTGCAATAGCTAAGAGGGTGAGGGCGCGGTCTGCTCCTCCCTCAACAAGGGCGGGAAGCCGAAGCTTTTTCCCAACCCGATGCTTTTTGCCCACAAATAACGTGAATACTCATTAGACAGTCTACTGAACGTTAGTCTTCCCTATAACTTTGAAAAGCACAACTTTCTTCTCTCCTCCTCTCAGCTACAAGTTGTTGTGGTTTGGTGTTCTGTTTTTTTTTCTCCCTTCCCCTCACCCCACTGACCTTTTGCTAGTACTTTAGGCTGTGGGTGGAGCAGCGTCTTTGTGCTTTGTTTCTCGCCCGGCTCCCTCTGAGCGCGGAGGGCGGGGCGGCGGCGGCAGCTCCCCTCAGCGCCGGAAAAGCTTTTCCCGCCCTTTTCCTGACGCGCCCGCTGCTACCGCTACAGCCGCTAGCGGCGCGCGGCTCCGCCCCACCCCGCTTCCCGCCTTCCACTGCGCGTGCGTGGGCCGGGGAGGCGGCGTGGGTGCCATGGCAACGGGGCGCGGGAGGTAGATGGGGGGAGGCTGCGCCCGGTGGTCCCGCTCCCGCTGCAGGCAGAGCAGGGGCTGCGCTTCAGCGTTGTGTTTTTATTTCTGGAGCGCTGTGTCTCTGTGAGCCAGCCGGCTGCCTCTCACCCCCCGGTGGCGGCGGGGCAAAGGCTGTGGAGAACTTGTCTTTCCGCGCGGAGGAGGCTCTCCCCCCGACTTCGCTCCTTCTGCCTGTGCCAAAGGGGAGGAGGGGGCAGGGTGCTGTGGAGGCGGGGAGGTAAGGTCCTGCCGGTGGGCCGCGGGACGGGGCCGGTGGGTGAGGGGGGCTGGAGCAGCCTGGCAGCGCTGCCGTGGGCGTGGGGCCGGGCAAGTGCCTTCTGCAGGTGGCCGGCACCGGGCTGGGGTTCAGGCTCTCCTCTTCCCCCTGCCTAGGCGTGCGCTGCTGGGGTGAATCTCAAGGGCTTTGCTGAAAAGCTCGGAGTCCTCGACTCAGGCAGTTACTAGGTGACTTCACAGGTGATTGTCTACAAAGAAATGCTTTTAGCTATGATACGTGTCCACCTGTTTTTGCAAGGAACTCATTTTAACTTTTTTTCCCCCCCTTTAAAATTTAGAGAGGAATGATACTAGTGCTTTGCACAGTGCGTTACCCACTGCATTGCTGTGTGTTGCAGGGTCCATCTTCAGGGCCTGATGTGGAGTCCCACTGCTCTGTAAAAAGACTTCGACATGGCAATACAGGTTTGACTCTTCTGGAGTATTGATACCACTTTTTAAGGAAATAAAGTTAAGCTGCAGGGTATAAACTGACCTGACCAAATTTACTTTTTGTACAAGTATGCACCTGATTCTGACTTTTAGCTTTTCTTGCTTTTCATGGGTATGGGCTGTAAAACTTTGCACACATCCTATAAAGCCTCAAATCTTACTGCTTGTAGGTGAATGAAAATGCTGCACAAATATGGATCTCCCAGTACTTTTGAAGAGTGTTTGGATGTCATGCTGGGCTGTAGTTTAAAAACTCAGAAGAGATCAGGGTAGGAAGACTGATTTGTAAGAGTCCTGCCTATACACACTGAAAAAAATTTGCATCATGTCCTCTGGTTGCCTGATAAATGCATAAGAAATCCTGGGCTCCTCAGCTGGTGTGTGAGACGTTGGCTTCAGCACTGCTGTATGAGTACATAAACACACAAAGTGTTACGTAGCTTGTTAGCTTTCTGTGCTTTGGGAGCCGCTGCTCTTGGTTGTGCTCGAATGTGTGAGCTGACTGCAGACTACAGCTTAGTGATGCCCCATTTCATGAGAGATGGGAAACAGAAGACAAGACAGTTGCTGGCAATTATTGAGAACATTTAAAGCCTGGAGGTCAGAGGTATCTGCTGCAGGGGGACAGTGGAAACAGGCTGCTCTAGATGAAAGGCAGTCCCTCTTTCTCACTGCAGACTTAGCCAACAGTTTGCCTTTACCTATAAGGACCTCTGGACTTCTCTCTCTCTTGGGTTTTTTGGGTTGTGGTTTGTTTTTTTTTTACATTTTATTAAGGAACAGGCCAAATTCTGACCAGGAACCCAATCGTCCTCACAAAATCTGTCAGAGACCCTGCTGGGAGTGTGTAAAACAGGGAGTGTGATTCAGGTAACTGGCTGAAAAAACTGACATAAGCACCTTCTCTGAAGTGTGCACATTCCAGCACAAAGTATTCTAAAAATTCTATCCAATTAAGGTCTGCAGAAAAGGCTTGTCACCTTCTCTAATATATGTCTGAGTTCAAGTAGTTTGCAATCTGCATGACTGGAGGTTTAGGAAACAATCTGCTGTCAGCTGCAGCTTGCACGCTTTATTTTCTGTCTGATTTTTTCCTTCTGTGGATAGTGGTTCTGTATGTTTTATATAAAAATACTGACACTTTTTTTTTTTTCCCTTTTTCTTTACCCAAACATATTTCTTCACATTACAGTCTTGGCTGATTCTGAAGGTTGTATCCCTGACTGTTCTCATACCCCAGAGAACAAATGTTTGGCTCTTTTTGTACTGAACAGTACTGAGCTGTAAAGGGGCTCTTTAGAACTGATACCATGAAAAATATGCTACGTATACTGCTTTCCCCTAGTTTATGCCCAACTGATAGTTACATGTGACCTTTCTGGCTGTATCTGTGCTGACTCTTACTAATGAAGTGCTTGGATCCATGTAATTACAGTATGCAAAACCAGGCAAACAACAGAAATAGATGGGCAGATGCATAAAGTGACTTGGTATGTACTGAAAGTGCTCTTGGCATCAGACCAGAGATCAGATACTTTTAGTCACTCTTTATGTGTAAATACTCCCATTCAGCCTTTTCTCTGGGACTAGCTGTCCCTGCATCGACATTCCTGGGAAGCTGCCCACCTTCTGGCTCTGTTTACCCTCACCGTTTTCCTGCCTACAAAGCAGCAATGAGAGATCCTTCTGGGTCCCTGACACCATTTCTGTTGCTCGATGCCTGGAGGCAGTGTCTTCCAAGTAGACATGCTCCAGGCTTGTTGCAAGGAGTGGCCAGAATGGGTGAGAAAACAATCCAGGGAGTGAATCAGACTCTGGCAAATCCCTCTCAGAGGCCAGAGGCTGGGTGTTCAGGCACAAGTGCTAATCAACTAGGGTTAACAGGAGTATTTTTTTGGGCTGATCTAGGGCTTTGGGGAGTCTTGGCAACACCTTCCTACATACAGAATGGCAGAGTTGCTCCTTACATTTGTGTTACTGCTAATGGTAGAAGGGCAATGGTATCACAGAGCCTTGAAAAGGCTGCAGCTTTAAGAAGGAAGACCTGATTTTCTAGTTTATGACCCAGTCACAAGTAGACATGCAGTAGTGGATGAACATAGACTTGGCTTACTTCAAGATTGTATTGTAATGCATTATTTTAAAAATGCAGTTGAAAAGGATGTATAATTTCCATTGCGCACAAACTTTTTTTTTCTTCTCCAGAGAGAAGCACAGGGGAACACTAATTAGCTCTGTCTAGTGACTTTAAAGATTCTTACAGCCTACAGAGCAAATACGGATTTGGTGAAAGTGTACTAATGCTTGTGAGTCCACATAAAAATCACCACAGGGTACAGGAGTAGAGAGTCATGGGCTCTGAGCTAATACTGCAAGTCAAGACTAAGATGCAATGAAACAGCTGTTCCAGGATGTCTTGGGATCCTCTGCCCAGAAGTGAGACAATAAAGACACAGAACTGAGTGGTTTTCTGGCCATTTTCTCTCTGCAGGCAGTTAAAAGCAGCAAACCCAAGCGTGGCAAAGGCAAAAGCTCCAAGAAGAAAGGAAAGAAGATGGCGAAGGAAGTGGATATCCTCAGCCCAGCTGCCATGCTCAACGCTTACTACATCTGTCACAATGCCCCTGCCTGCCTGGCATTCCGGGGCTTTCCCTGGCCTGGCTCTCCCAAAAAGAAGGGGAAGAAAGGAAAGTAACCGGATGGCTGGAAAGCAAAGGACTTAGTGAAATCAAGCTCCCCAGTGAAGAAGAGACTTTTTTGCAGATTAGACTTGTACTGACCTCTCCAGTGGTTAGCTCAAATATTTTGCCATAATCACTGTTGTGTCCATACAAAGAGACTCTTATTATAGCTCAAGCACAGAGTGACAAATGGTAAGTGACACTGTGCCATTGTAATTTCAGCTGTGGCCCTTCACCCTCCAGCCCTGTGTGGAATAAAACATTGTGTCTGGAGGGTTTGTAGTGGAGTTTGCTTTACCCATACCCCTGCCGTTCTTTTACGGATGGGACATGCTCCCGGATATGCTGGTGTACCTCCAGCTGGTTTAATTGGCACTGGTGGAAACTTGAACTCAGAAATTTGATACCATGGTAAGGTTGACAGTGTTAAGTATGATTTCTATAACGTCAGCTTATCTGTCCTGAGAGTCATCCAACGCTCCCTCTCTGGGTCAACAAAGAGCCATGTGATGCCATCTGTGTATCTGCGTGATTCACCTTGTTCTAAACTAAATGGCTACCTTTGGTCAGATAAGCAGTGCTTGAAGCTCCAGCAAATCACCGGCCCTCCTTTGGCTGTAGTTAAAATCTGGAGATTTGGCTTAGATGTTATCAGTGATGCTGTTACACACAGTTAGAGGTTATGATGAACCCCCCTCCGCCCATCCAGGTCTCCCTTACAGGAATCTGCCTTAGTCCCAACATCCTGGCTAGAGACCACAAACTTTGTGTTACGGTTCATAGTTCTTTCACTCCATTCCCTCCACATGTGTTTAATGCCGATCTTGGTAAATTGTGAAGCAGCATGTTGAGTGAAACTGTACATCTCTCTCAGATCCTTACACTGACTGGAAGGATGCAGTGCAGTGACTGGGAGGGGTAAGGATACGTCCTGAACTGATGGAGGCTGTGGAGAGGTGGGGAGGAATGCAAAAGGGCTGCAATCTTGGAGAAAGAGTTGGGAAAAGAGAATCTGTAGTGGGTTAGAACTACTATGAGGGGAGATTTCCCAGTTCTCTAGGATACCCAAGGGACTGTGAGCCTGCAAGACTGCTCTTTAAACCGAGCAGTACTGTGATGTGCACAGGAAGTATCACATCAGAATTTCAGTTGCTGTCTTGGGGCTGAACATCTGTGATGCTGATCTGGCAGAGCAGCGAGCTGGCTCTCAAGGCTGTTTCTGACTTAAAACTCCAGGAGGTGCAGCACCTTTTTGACTTCCAGGTAGCTTTATGTTATGGGTAACAAAACAGGCAATTATGTGATCAGCCCAAACTGATAAAGCCTTATGCAGCTTTTCCATCTAAAATGTTCCTCTATGAAGATGCCTTGACAGGTAAAATCATAGCATTGCTTGTAGGCCAGCTACTGTTGTTATGTAGCTGTACATATGTATGTACTGCGCTATTCCACTGAATTGGTTTCATCTACATGTCAAGAAAATCATGGTGGATATTGTGTTTTCTTGCTAATTAGTTGGCAGTTGGCATGTTCTGATGAATCAGAGATGTGGTTTGCGGTACTAGTTTGTTCTGTTATGCATCAATGTGTCTTCCTCAGCATTTACTCATGTTCTTGCTTCCCCATCACCCACCAGGAAGTCTCTGGTCACAGCAAATAGTTTTTCCAAGTATAGTGTTAAGTATTTCCTCCAAGTATCAACATTCTAAAGCAAGAGATCTCTTGTGACCTCTGTATTTAAGATCTTGAGCTAAACATTTGAAAACATAAATTAAAAAAAAACAACCTTTTTGTATGATGCATTTACTACACATAACTTTAAGGAACGTGTGTTTCTGAGCACTGAGGTAGGAACTGCCTAACATCGCGGGAGGGAGCCCCTATCGCTGTCAGTTTGGGTCCCAAGGTCAGTTTGCAGGAGCAGCTGAAGAGCAGTACAATCTCTTGCCAAGCTGAAGAACCCAATTTAAGCAATTGCATGCAGACCAGGTGTCTGGGGAAGTAACTTCCTTCTGGGCAACTTATTCTCCAGCTACCTATCACAGCCTTGTGCACAGTTTCCTCTGAAGCAACTGTTACTTGGCCAGTGTGGGAGACAGTGTGCCACACAAGACAGGCAAGTGGTCTGATCTGATACAATGGTTACAAGTAAGGAAAGCCATTTTTACATCTGTGATAGACCAGAGTACAAAGACTTGCAAAGTTTTAGTATGCCAAAATTACTGGAAAAAATACTGAAATACCATTTATGTTTTCTCTTAAAATACCAACCTGAATTCTGCATGATGCAGTTGAGCACTTACCAAAAGGTGACCAGCAATGTGCAAAGGACAAAGACTCTGCTTTCTAGTGTATCTGAAAAGTTGCCATTCATTTCTTTGACAATAGATGAGAAAACCCTTCCAATCAGCCCAAACTGAAAAATGAAACACACTTTCTTTTTCCCTTTTACCTCTCTCATGCCTTGATCCATCTCAATTTTGCATGTAATTCAGGATCCCTGGTGGTAATAAAGACCAACAGACATCTCTAAAGAAAAGTTTGGACTTCAAATGGCTCGATTTTCTATTTGAATGTGTTGCTTAAGAGTGCTGCAGGCTCTGCTTCTAGCTTCTAAGGAAGACTCTGGCTCAAGTGGACATGAGTTGACAGGGAGTCTCTCCTGCTGCGGCGTGACACTTGGAGATATTTATGGTTTATCACAACCTGTAAGAGTGTGATTCTGTGGCAGGCTTATCTGCTTGCTGGGACACAGAACTTAGAAGCTGAGTTTATGATGAATAAAGCCTGTTCTGCTCAAATCCACACAGAATCTTTTGAGGGGAAACTGCAAGCTGGAGAGGCCCTTTGTTTTACGGTCACACTGCAAGGGAACTTCATGGCGTTATGTCCATTATGTCTTGCAGCGAGTCACATTTGTGTAGTACTTCCCTCATTTTGCTGTTACTGAGTAGTCAAGCACAGTGTGCTGCTTTGGGTACAGGATGTTTCCTGTAGGAAGTTGTGTACCAAAGCTGTTAAAAGTACACTGGATGTTGATTGCATGTTTGTGGGTGGGGCACAGGGGCAGGGAGGGGAGAGTCACAGGACTATTATGTGATGTAAGTGGTGGATACATATATAGATATCAAGAGTTTTTTAAAAAGTTATTATTCACCACATTTGGTATTACGAGTATTTCAAGCTGTATGTGATCAGCTGCTTTACTCTTCAGTCAGCATTTCTGTATTACCTTGCATCTCCTGGCATGTTATTTTCACATTAAGAAAAGCACTGTGGATCTTTAGGATACATAAGAAAAGCTTGAGAAGTGGCATGAATCCTTTTGTGTCATTTCTTATTTTAAGAAATGCACTGGCTGTTATTTCCCAGCTTCAGGGGAGGAGACCTGAGGACTTTTTTTGCTTATAAATGGTATCTCCATAATGAAGAGGTTAATATGGTATATTTTTGAAGAAAAACTTTCATCCAAAAGGTGTATTCGATGTTGGCACTCACTAGTGTCAGCAGAAGTAAATAATCAAATAGAGTTTTCAGTAAGCTAACTCCTGTCTCATTTGCTCATTTTTCACTGTCTTGGTTCCCCACTGCCATTTCAGATGTCCTCCAGGAACAAAGAAAGCCCAATTTTACTGTCTTTCTTACATGCCTCTCTCTCTCAAGCTTTCTGTTTATTTTAAAAAGGCATGTCTTCCCCCCCACCCCCTCTCTTTTGCTAGTAATTGTTATACAAAAGACCACAAGGAACAAAATATTGGAACTTACAGAAACGGTTGCTCTCTGAGACATGCGGTCTAGGTACCATGGCACTTGCAAGTATTGATGTCTTTCATTTCAGATACTGGAATGGTTTTGTTACATTCCAGCGTGTTATATACTATAGAATTATCCAGTAGTATAGAAATATACCAGTAGCTTTCTGGAGGTATTCATTGAATTCTGGAGTCCTGCTTTTTGCAGATCTTTTGCTGTCCCCTTAGGGAAAGCTTAGGGCCCTCCCACCCTGACGGTCTCAGATCATAGGTTAGTCCTAAGAGAATCCCTGGGAGAAAATACCTTTTTCCTTGGCTTTTTTGATTTAGTCTGCACTTAATTTTGTTAAAAATAAGAAATATTTCGTTCTTTTAAAATAAAATAGGGCCCTTTCAGTCTGAAGTGTTCCTTCTAGGTTATTGCTATATCACTTCAGGAGAAACAAAGGGGTTTTTTATTCTTTACTGTTAAGGTCTGATATATTTATGACTAAGCTAAAGTAAACTGAGTGTGAAATTTTTTTATGCAAAAGGCTGGCTTAGTATCAGCATTTCTCCCAATTGTCTTCTAGCCATAATTGGCACTAAAAGAGAAATGTTTAAGAAAAATGAGGAAAACATTTAATACAACACATGGTTACAACAGCTTCCTTGGAATGGCTGTGATTATATGCCATGAAGGGAGCAGTTTGCTCTTTGGTGGACATTCTTGAACCAAATGCTTTAAAAGTTCACCTGCAATTATTGCTGAATGCTAGAATATTTTTAATAGCTGAAATTGCAAGCAATAGGCCAAGTGCTCCTACAGTCTAGAAGGAAGCCCTTTTTAAATGTTAGCAGGTAGACTGCAGTACATGGATTATATGAAGAAAGCAAAAGTACTTAATGCCATCTAGCGCAAGCAGAAAATGACATTTAACTTCAGAAAATCTTTTCTCTCTCAGGGTGATTCAAGTAGGTCATACATCTCTTGGGGGTACTTTTTCCACATCATTTAATAGGAAGTGCCCCTTCTGTGAAGTACAAAGATAACCAGCCTGGGAGAAGAGTTCTCCACGCATACTGAGATGGTAAATCAGAAGCTACAAAACTGACATTCGAATTGAAGTTGTATTGGTTAAGCAATTAGTTACAATAATTATTGCAGCTGGTTTTTCTTTTTTTAGTTTTCTCTGTGGCTAAATGGTCAACACATTTGAAAGAGTCTTTAAACATGGGTCATCTCACCTTGCTTTGCATGTCTATGGCATATCGAGCTCTGCCTGAGCTAGTCATGCTGGGATCCTCTTACAGATAAAAAGGAGATGGGAAAAAGGCATGTGAGGCGTGACCACTTCTGAACCAAAATGTCTGATGTTTCTTTGCCACATTTATAGCAAACAGCTCATTCCCTAATTATTTCATTCCTGGAAAAGTTATTTTACTACCTATGACTTTTTTGACCTCTCTTCATCTGAAAAACATGTTTGTAGAATAAATCTGCTGCCCAATCCTCATCTGATCTGATGGATGTACTACCGTAGAACGTATTCCACTTTGTGGAATACACAGTTACAACCACTTTTATGCTCATTGCATAGCAGGAATGATCTGGGTCCCCTCTTGTTTACACAAAATGTTGTCTGTGACAGCTTCTATGGGTTTATTTTCATAGCAATTCAAAATGTTATGTAGGTTGACTGACCTTGAAGCCATAATATGTTTATATATATAGAGAGAGAATTTCTGTTTTGTGACATTTGCTTTTGATGATGCTGGGAGTTTCCAATACTTGATTTAATGTATCCTTCACTAGAGATGGCTGTGGAGGAGCCAGTGGGAATGCTCTGCATGTGTAAGATGGAATTTTTTTTTTGTCAGAGAAGGGGTGGGGCCTGTTAAGGGTATCTATTTCATGTCTGTAGAGTTTGGGTTGTAAGCAGAATTTATCAAGCCCCTAAAACAGCAGAAGTGAAGGCTGGATCGATCATAAGTGATGTAGAGGAATGATGTCACGTTCCTTGTTTTCTTAATCTGACCTTTCTATGGGAAAAGAATTGTCTTGCAACATCAGCTGCTTCGTAACAGAGCTTCATAAGGAGTTATGGTTGGTTTAAATCTTCTGACATGACTTGCAATCTGCTTATTGGCACCAATCCAATGCTTGAAGAAATGAAAGGAAGAAAATGCCAACCCTTATGAAATCACTGCTTCTTCTGATACTGTTGACAGTAGTTCCCTCTCTAGTGTTCTCCATTTTGTCATTTCCCCTTCTGCTTCAGTTCTTCAAGGTATGTAATGCTTTATTTATTATTTAAAGCTGAAGTTAAATCAGACCTATTGAAACAGGCATCTTCTGCTGGAGCACAGGAGAGCTTTCTAAACATGAGGCTCTTTGTCTTATTCCAGTAGTAACTGTTGAGCTTGCCATGGTGTCTGGCTCATCTCAAATGATACGGCCTGAAATGGTGTCCTTGAAAGAAAGAGTCCTTCTGTCACCTGTTGTTTTGGCTTCTGAGATACTTTATCCAGGAAGCCCGGAACCTTCTGAAAATAGATATAATATTTTGGGAGTACCTGATAATTATAGCTTGCCCTTTTGGAACTGTCCAAGGAATAGGTCTGTTTTCTTAGAGAAGTACGTTTTTATTGATTCCTCATCCTTTTCCATCGTCTTATGCATGTGGCTTGCATAATTTCTGTTGCCATTACCAGAAAGCAGTGAGCAGAGGAGGAAACATTGCAAGCTCTTACACTAGCAGTGGATACTTTGCTTTTCTTGCTTAGAACCACAGTTAGGGTCTGTTGCAATGCTTTGACAGGTCTTAAAAAGTTCTTCACAACCTGGCATTGCAAGCTTACTTGGAAGAGGAGATGAAAGTAGTTTTAATAGTTTGTGAGATTTCAGACTGGCAACCTCCTGGGGGTGTCTCTGGCGAGCTTCTCACTGTCTCTTGAAATATCCCAGGATCGTTCAGCTCTCGGGTAACTCCAGGACTGTTCCCATGCCTACATGTGGCACAGCTGTGCTAGTCCTGAGCTCACCAGCAGTCATAACCCACAGTTCATCACTGTCTTTACAATGATCTTCCATGAAGTGAGTATTGTTATGCCTCCTTTCTCTTAAACTTCTTCCTTTCAGCTCTTTATAGTAAGAAAGTGCACTACTTTCAGCCTTTCATTCCTATATTACACTTTTTAAACCTGTTATTCTTGTTGCTCTCCTCCATGCTTCACAATGCTACTGTTTCGTCAGCAGAAGGTGACAATACTTCCAACGTAGTTTTTCTTCTCACATGTTGCTACATGAGAGTCATAAAACTGAGACTCATGGGATTAATCTCCCCTAAATCTAATGTCTGCAACAATACCTGGACTAGTTGTCTAGATTCATATAGTAAGAGCAGTTCAGGATGTGATTCCTCTGATTAAATGTATGCAGAGGCTTAAAGCAGCCCCAGGTGTCTTGTTTAGGTACAGGAATATCTAGGGAGATCTATCCCACTCTCTGTCATATTTAAGATTTTAATGAAAATGCAAATTCAAATTTAGTGTGGACACAGAAATGTAAGTTCTTCGAAGTGATGAGTCCAGAAAAACTAGCATAGCCATCATGGCTTGGGGGTCCTAAGGTATTTGGACTAAAGGCCATAAAAAGGGGTACCAGAAAACTTTAAAACCTCTGTGACTAGTGTCTTGGATGACGAGAGTAAAACTGTGCAGGATATTGTGTCTGTCTAATCTGCTGTTAAAAGAAAACCACTCGGCCTGTGCCATTTGGGCACCCCTGTTCAGAGAACAAAAATACCTCCTGACTTCAGCATGGTGGTGTCTCAGATGCGGAGGAGTGGAGCGGAGCTAGACAGTTCCTTGGAGAGGAAGCACAGTCGTCTTGAGCTTATCACTCCTGCACAGTTGTAAACTCAGCCCCGCTCACTCTCGCTAATAATAGCCAAGTGTAATTGTGTTCAGATGGCTAGCCCAGCCAGGGGAAAATCACCTTGCCTGTTACGCAGTTTAGGCGCAATTGCCTTGAGTAATGAAGAAAAGCAAATCATAAATATCCAATTTGGTGTAATCAGTCTTCAGTGACTGCTTAGAGAATTTTTTTCCCTAAGAAAAGCAGTTTGGACCTGAAGAAGTATCTCACAACAAGCAGATTTGCAGCCCTGTACAGAAGTCATTGCAGCAGCATGTTACTTGGAAGTGCTGTATGCTACTGCGTTAGGAAGACGGCAGCTGGTCTAAGGAGGGGTCACCCAAGTTTGGCTCCCAAGTTGGGCTCCCAAGTTTGCTGGAGTAGTGCTGGCCACAGCCACCCCTGCCAGCTCTGTCCCACAATCGAGGACTGGGATTATCAGGTGTTCCAGCAGCAGTGCAGGGCTGGTAAACAGCAAGCCTCAGCATGGAAATTAGAGTCAGGCTACCCCTGTCCTAAGAACCAATAAAAAAAAAATCTTCACCAGTGTGTCTGAAAATAAGCTTCAGGCAAAACGTGGGGATGGGAGAGGAAAGCCTTCCTGCCAACAAGTTCCCATCTCCTTTCTTCTTTTTTTACACTCTCATTTTTGTCTCCCCATTAACTGTTTTTGCTGTAAAATCTACTGTAGTTTGGTGCTTAGCTGCAAGGAACGTTGCAATGCGCACTGAAAAGCTATACATAATAGCCTAAGTGGGCTCTTACACGCCATTCTCTCTCAGTAGTTGTTACTATTACTGCTGTTTCATAGAGATGAGAGAATGGCACTCATCCAACACTGCTGTCTTTTATTTCTAAATACTCTGGGCACTGACAGAATAGAAACGATTAATCACCAGAATCAGTGAAGAAGCTGGCTGCTGTGGGGCAAGCCCAAAATCCAGACCGCTTTTGGTTACTGGCTGCTGCAGAAGGGGAACCACAAGTAAAGCTGTTATACCTAAAACATGTCATGTATGGCTTGTGTTGCTGCACATTCAGACTCCATTTTGTTGTATAATCATACGCCAAAACAGGGGTCTCAGTCCCAATGTGGGGTATGTTCTAGATCAGGGGTCCTCAAACTACGGCCTGCAGACTGGATACGGCCCCCCAGGGTACTCAATCTGGCCCCCCGTATTTACAGAACTCCCCCCCACTCCGCCGGGGGTTGGGGGGGGCGGAAACCAAGCAGCAAGCAGCCGCAGATGACTTCCTGCCACTTCATCCGCACGCCGGCCCCCTGTTAAAAAAGTTTGAGGACCCCTGTTCTAGATCTTCAAACCATGAATTCTTTCTCCCTGCTGACGAGAAAACTGAGGTCTCCAGAGCCCATAACACAGATCCTCTTTCCCTACTCCCAAGGGAAACCTTTTGAGGCTGCCTTGGAGCACTGCTGGTTCAGGTGAGTAGCCAAACAGTACTTAAAAATAGGCAGCAGAGCCCTAACAAAATTTATTACTGTCCAAGAAAATCAGTCTTGAAATTAAGTGTTGACTGCCCAATTCCTTTCTATAAGAGGTTTTTTTGCTGGTGAAATTATGAGTGTGAGCTGGCTCTGGGTGGCGATGACAAAGAATTACCCAAGCTCTCCAGTTAAGAGTTATGGCATAACCCAGAAGCCATGCTGGAAATTCTGGTCTTAAGGTGGATCTCATGACACTGAGCCTGAAATAGAGAAAAAAGCTCTTTTTCACGGAGGTACTGGCAATCTGGGAAAGAGACCAAATATGTTAAATAATAAGCCTGGAGAACTGGAATTATATGGGAAAATGCCTCTTCTCTCTCATACCTGGCAAAGCTAATCACATATTATCTTCAGCCTCTTTACTCTGTCCCATGTTGCCCTAACACTGGACAACTTTAGGTGCTTGTCATAGACTGTGCAGACAAATGGCAAGATCAGTGTATGCTGAACGTGACCAAACAGTATTTGAACAGAAGGAGTGAAAATAAGCTGAAAATACCTGAGGAGTGTACACAAAGGTGAACTAGGTATAAGGATCTAAATTGAAGAGATGTAATATTCAGATGAATGACCAGAAATCCATATTTGCAGAGCCCTGACAGGCTCTGGGATATGCTGCAGGAATCTACTATTTTAGCAGTAGCAGCTCTCCAGAACAATTGCACCTGTGTAGATTTTGGTGACTACAAAAACTAACAGAGCTTCTCATCACAGGAATCCTTGCAAAACTCAGACTCAGCATTGGTCTAATCGGGCTCCAGAGAAGCTGTGGCAACCAGAGAGCCTAATCAAGGCTACTTACAACAAACTCATTGCACTATCAACATCCTCCTTAGAGTAATGAAACCCAGCCTGGCTCTTTATGAGCCGTGCAAATCTGGTTCATTGCACATTACTGAACAATCGCTGTTGCGAAGACTTGCATTAAAGAATAGCAATGGATGCAATTTTTTTAATCTGAAAAAGAGGGAGAAAAGAAAAAGGCCAAGCAGCTGTGTCTGTATTCTTCCCCCCTTCAGGCTCCACTGTGAATGTTCAAAAACTGCTCAGTTAGTTCTGCTAAATCATCAGGGTGTTTTGTTTACAGCACAGTGGGTTAATCAGTTACTTTTCAATGGGCTTAAGATGAGAATAAGAACTCTGTATGAAAGACAACAGACCCATCCACTTTTCTTCCCCTGCTGATACAAGATGCCAAGCGGCTGGGATTCCACCTCTTCCATCACTTGCAAGCACAGGCGGCCTTGCAAGTGCCAACAGGCAGTAGTAGATGTTTTAACTCTGAGGCAGCTAGGACATTCGGTGGCAATCAGACCCTGAAGAGCATTGCTGCCGCTGCCAGGAATGGATCTTCTGCTGCACAACTACCTGCAGGTCCTTCACCTCCAGCATGCCAGAGATCAGCCTTCCCATATAAATCCAGGAAAGTAACAGATTCTTGTTTGTTACAGTATCTGTTCACACAATATGCAAGAGTTGGTGTGTTCAGAAGTCCTGCAGCTACACCTGTGACTCTGAAACACTTTTTGGAGAAATCTTACACACACACCCCCCCCCACCCCCTGCCCACATTGTCTTAGCTGACAGGAGCAGTATGTTGGATTGACCTGGTCTATGAGAGGTGCTAAATACACCAGCAAGGGCATGTGTTTCATCCCCTTAGGAAAACCTGATGTTTGTGGTCCCCAAAAGTTAATAGTACTTTTTGACACCTGCAAACCTTCTGGTTGTAATACAGCCACACTCCCACAGAAGAAAAGTCTTCACTGGAGCCAAGACTCTGACTCTTATTTGTGCATGGACCCTTCTGTGGCACCTGAAAACACACAAAATCTGTGACCCAAGGCTGGTGGCACTTTCAGGCCAGACCTGTCTGAGGCTTTTGGCCAAAGCTCAAAAGCCACTTATGCTGATGGTAGTAACCCACCCATGTTACAAAGCAGCACCAGCTAATTGACCCAGGCACTCCCATTCCCCTTATGCTTTCCTGTGCGTCCTTTCCTAGGCAATCCTTCCTTGTTACTCATCTGTTTTCTTGTTATGTCCCAGAAGTCACCAACCAAAGACAAGGGGATCTGCTAGAACAGCTTGTACATAGTCTTCTGACCTCTCTCTTACAGCCTGACAGCACCTGATCAGACACATCCAGCTGGTAGCTTGGTAACATTGTCCTCACGTTATCCCTTTCACATTTTCTCTTCTCAGACCCAGGATGTGGACAGGTTAACCTTTCTGGGCCTGCCATGCCACCAGAGCTCCCTTTCCCCACCATGCATCATTGTTCCTTCCTCATCTTTCCCTGAATGCTGGATAAAGCATGTCCTAACCAGTCCCTGGCATTCCCATGGGTGTGCAAGTCAGGCTACCTACCCTTCTGCTGGCCAAATGTAGATTTGTACTCACCAGGATTCTTTTCCCAACCCTTTTCACGCAGGATTATGCGTGAATGACACAGCATGGTCTGCATCCTCGTGAGAACCTGGGGAGAGACATGCTGATGCTCAGTTTTTCAAAGAGAAAGTGTTAGTTTGTTCATACTAGGAAATGCTGCCTCTCTGGAGGACCTTTTTGGCACATCCCAAATGAATGTCGGTGCTGTTCCCTACCAAGAGACTTTGGTCCTGTGTGCACTCCTCTCTTCATGTAACTAAGAGCATTTTGAGAGGGGTGGAAAAAAAGTAAGTATGTGTGCCAGCCACTGTCCCAGCACACTCAATAGCTATTGGCTCATAGATATGCACTTTCACGAGCCTATGGTTTGATCTGCCCATTCCAAACTGATTAGCAACATGTGGCCTTGAAAATATGTACCAGGATGGGACTCTGAGATGACCATGTCATCCACCCCTCTCCCTGAGGCAGGAGCAACTCTACCTACAGCATTCCTGAGCGGTATTTTGTCTAACCTGTTCTTAAAACCTCCAACGGGGGAGACTCCAGAGTGTCCCAAAGCTCTTCCAGTATTATCAGATCCTACCATTATGAAATTTTCTTGGTAGCTCATCTAAAACTACTTTCCTGTTACATATCAGGAAGTGATCTTCCTCCTGTGGAGATTCTGGGTCACTATGGGTTATACCAGGCCTGTCGACTAGCACAGCCTCAGGTCTCAGTGCTTGTGGCCCAGCTCCAAAACTGCTGATTAGCACAAGGGAATTCCACTGCTGTTACAGTCCGCATCAGCTGCCTCCACATGTCTGCCTGCGTTGGCAAGGCACTCCCCTCTCTTCAAGGAGCGGCAAGCCCAGCCAGGACACCTTCACAGCTCTGCAGCAGAAGATACATTCATCTCAGCAACTGGCATAAGTCACCACTTGGCCTGGATCCACACTTCATACCTATGGGGGGCCAATGACAAAAATCAAGAGCATCCAAAACTTAAAGCGCGTTTGAGTCTACAGGGTCTGAGGTGACATTCCCGTGAAAAGCAGAGGTGTTATTTTCCCCACAATGTGCTGTGAGTGTGCATGCTGTAGCAAAGATCCCAAAAAAATGCAGGGGCACTGCGCAAGTGACAACTGGAATGTGACTCTACAGAGTGGACAGTCAATCCTGAGCTGACCCGATACACATGCCAATTGCCTTGGATGGCTCTGCAAAGGAGGCACACCAGTTAGCATTTGTTTTCCATACTGTGCTTTCCATATGCTTGCATCTTCAGATGGGTATAGTGCGGTCATCTCTTCCTACCCTAACAAGTCACCTACTATTGCTTTATTCTATTTGTAAATAGAAAAAATTGGTGGCTGTGTTTTATTCCACCTATCAGATGAAAGTTATTTCTGCATTTTCTGGTTTTGCCTGAGTATCAGTAAATTTGCAGAGTGCTGTGAGTTGGCAGGCATGTAGGACACATCCCCTTTTACAGGGACTGGTACTACACGCCAAGGGAAGTTGTAAAATCCCAGTAGTTGATATTAGTATAATGACCAAAATTTTATCATTTTTAGTACAATGACATACCCATGGACGAGGTTTCTACTAGGCACAGATGGCAGGCTGATGTCCTGAAATGAAACAAATTGTGTACCTTTTACGCCAACAAAAATAAAATTATGATTAACGTAAAAGTCTACTGAATTTTTGATCTGCCACATATTTAGCACAGAGCACATAAGAAACATGTAAGATCCTGAATGAAGCATTACTGAAAATATTTTGCTTTCCAGGCTGCTCTTAACCAGCTTCTGTGAACTCTTCTCCTGGTACCTGTTCTCATTGTATTTTCCATGTAACTCTTCAGGTGTGGGGAAAACATATTTGACAGATTCAGTGGATGAGACATCAAGTCCCATCTTAAGACTCCCTCCTACAAAGCACAGATTTATATTTCCCCTCACCTCCTTTTCCCTCTGTTTTAAATCCTTTATATTGCAGGTTTCTACTGAAAACCCTGGCTGCCTTGGGACAGCAACAGCCTTCAAATGTGAACACCTTCCCCCAGAACAAGGCCACAATCCCAACAGACGTCTCTGAGCCCTAGTATGATAATACAAGAAATTACTAGCTTCCACATACCAGGAAGGATAGTTAGTGGGGCTAAAGCCGAGTTCCATTTGATACCCACTCGTTGGCAGCGGAAACGAGAGGCCTTGTGGAGTACGTTGGTGTTCAGGGCAGAGAACAGGCGGTCAGGCCACCAATGGTCTTATCACTGTTTTCTTACGTGCAGCAGGGACACCCATCCCCTTGGCATGACACCAAGCTGTGTTTCGGAGGAGCTCCAGCACAGGAGCCACAGCTGCTTCAAGCCAGCGGCCCTCGCTGGGAGCAGGCAAAGATTTACAGCTACAAACAGATGGCCTCTCGCACAGCCTGCCGGCCTCCTGACGTGTTATTTTCATCTGTGTCTCTTTTCTTAGTTTTGGGTT
Organism: Falco peregrinus; assembly: GCF_023634155.1. Classification (NCBI taxonomy): domain Eukaryota; kingdom Metazoa; phylum Chordata; class Aves; order Falconiformes; family Falconidae; genus Falco; species Falco peregrinus. Next base: position 22,417,657 of record NC_073726.1, read on the forward strand.
TTTTTTTAAACCCAGATTAGCTCAGCAATATGGTTTCTCCTACCCAAAAACTGCCAGGGTGGCACATGGCTGAGCGCAAGGCAGGGAAGCCATGGCCCAGCAGCAGGCTATGGTGCTTTTAAACCGGCTTTTTCCACAGAAAAACACGCCTGGGACCGCAGTCTGCTTGGCTGAGGTGCCAGGTCCAGTGCAGCCAAGGCTGGGACCCCCTGCCCGGCCCGCCGTCGCCTCAGAGCTCTACCGCCCGCCGCCCGAAGCCCCTTCACACCGCCTCGTTGAGGGGGAGAATCGGGGCGACCTCCCCAAGATGGCGCCGACACCCCCGCGGCGTGCCCCCTCCCCCCCCGCTCCCCTCCCAGCGGGGGAAGAGGCAGCGCAACCTCCTCAACATGGCGCCGGCGGCCGCCCGCGCCCCGCCACCTCCTCCCTCGCCCCTCACACCGCCCACGACCTCCCGCACATGGCGGCGACGCCGCCTCCCGCCGCGGCCCTCGCCCTCCTCATCATGGCGGCGGCGCCGGGCTATGACGCCATACGTCCTCCTCCCCCCCTCTCTCCCTCTCCCCCCCGGCCTCCTCCCGCCACCGCCGCCGCCGCCGGTCCCCGCCTCTCCCGCTCGCCATTGCGGCGGCTCAGGGCGAGCCGCGCCGCGTCCCCGCTCGGCTCCCTCCCCGGCCGCCGCCCGGCAGAGGCTCCACGGCGCAGGCCCGCCGCAGCGCAGCCGCTCTGAGGTGAGTGTCCTACCGCGCAATCTCCCAGCTCCTCCAGCCCGGCGCAGCCGCAGCAACGCGGGGGCCCCCGCCGGCCGTCCAGGCACCCCCGGCTCCGGCGCCCGCGCCTCCCCTCAGCGCCGCCGCAGGGCCGCCTGGGCCGCGCTAGGCCTCGCCGGGGAGGAGGGGGGAGCGCGGCCCCGTGGCGGGCCGCGGGCCGCTCCCGCCCGGCCACCGGAGAGGAGGGGGGGGTTGGCGGCGGGGCGGCGGCCGCGGGGCCTTGCGGGGCGCCGAGGGCCTCTCGCGGCCGCGGTCGGGGCAGCCCGGGGGGACGGAGCGCCCTCCCGCGGGGGGGCACGGGGCGGTGGCGGGGGCAGGGAGGGGAGGGGAGGGGAGGGGAGGGGAGGGGAGGGGCGGGTGGGCGCGGGCCGGCGCCGGGCCCACGCGTCCGGCCGAGCCGGGTGCCGCAGGCTGCGGGAGCAGGTTGCTCCGGCCCTGGCCTGAGCCCGTCCCGCTCCGGGGCGGGAAGTTGGGTCGCAGTCGCAGCCGTTTGCCGGGCTTTTCTTCTTCCCTTTCCCTTTGATTTTCTTTCCTCCTTATGTCCCCCCACCCCCCCTTTATTTTTTTTCCTTTTTTTTTTTCATCCACTTTTTTATTTTTCTGACTGCAAATGGATGCCTTGTGGCAGCGTCTTGGACCGCCGCTGCCCTTTTGTATGCGAGTCGGGGAGCGGGGCTGCTGCTAGGAGGGCAGCGAGCTTAGATGCTGCTAATCATGCAAGCCGAATTCACATCACCCGCCTCCCCCCATATGCCCCAAAAGGGGTACAAATCTTGTCTCTTTGTTCATGGGTTATACAACATCTGGCTCAGGAGAGACCTGGTTCATGACTGGAGCGCTCAGGACCTTGTTAGTGTAAAGAATAATTACAGGGCAGAAGTGTTCGGCTCAAAAGTCTTCACGCGCATGGGGTTACTAAGTTGTACCTTTCTTGCAGCTACGGATAATTTTCATAGCGTGGAGAGGTATTTTCTGTGCACCTCATCAAGATTTGGATCTCTGCTTTATTTTTCTTCTCCTCCACTGGAACCATCTTTCTTCTTTCCAGATCTTGGGATTTTTCTCTTAAGAAAGGCATTGCTGTTCTGTTTTTTGTCTCTCATGCATTAGCCTTGGTGCTGTCCAGGCAGGGTTTTAGACCCTCTTCCTGTGTCCTGGACATGATGAGAGTATTTTCAGTGTTGCGGTGGCTGTGTGCAGTCGTTATTTTCAGAGTTTTGTTTGTGACATCATGGCAACTTTTGTTCATCCTTACTTTAGTAGTAGTGTTACCTTGTCTTCTGGTTCATCTGCATCATGGTTGCTCATTTGTAGAACCTGTTACTTTGAACTTTTAATGCCCTAATGTTGGGAAAATAGGTGAGAGAGAAATTGTTCATCTCTTTAATTTAGATTTTTGTGCCTATGGTAAAACTGGGAGCAACAGCTTTTTTTCTTTGAGGGTGAAAGAGGAAGTGTATGACAATGACTGACTTTGGAAAGGTGTTGGAGTTATATTAACTCAAGTTTTCAATCTTTTCCATCATGGATAAGTGTTACAGTGTAGTGTCTAATTAAATGATCTCATATGCTCATGTAATTTTCTACATGTGTTTACAATTTTATAGAGTGTTGCAGTTGGGTTTTATTGTATTTTATTGTATCACAGTTGTTTTTCAGAAGTCTCACGTCACTTATGTACAGGCTTTACCACAAGTGAGGCATGGGCTGTTATGCACAGGCCATAAATACAGCAAGTTGGGGAACCCTCTGCCTCATCCAGTACGTGTTTTGTGCAGTTCTTACAATTCCATGTACTGCAATAGCATCTGTGCTTTACAAAGTGTGTGGCCCGATGTACATTTGCGTTATATAGGTGGAGTGGAGCATGGCTCTTGTAAAGCGTCGTTCGTTGGCAGCTGGATAGAGCCAGTGTTCGCATGTGTGTGGGCAATATGATTTTTGGCGTGAAGCGGTGAAAATGCTGCCTTTCTGTTTAATTGAAATCTTTCCATGGACCCCATTAACTCATGGCGTTTCACTCCATACCTGCTGAGCTGCAGGGATGCTCCTTTGAAGGTAACTTGGCCTGGCCGTGCTCTGCATAGCAAGCATGTAAGTTATCCTGACACAAGTTTACGTTGTGGATGTGGACCGTGCCATCTCAACTGTGCTGCCCAGTGTGCCAGAACAACAGATACCCTGACAGAAGTAAATAAGCCATCCTGGCAAAAACCAGGTGTACCAGCGGGAGTCCTTAGTGTGTGCTGTGTCGGTTGGAGGTTGCCCTTCTCTGTATCTCTGTCGGGGAAAACATGTGGCATAAACTTGTTCACATAGAGGATTAAGCTATGGTGAGCGAAGGCCACTTTGCTTCTGAGTAGGGTTGGCCATGCAGGGTATTATGCACGGTAATATTGCACTTCAATTAATTGTTTCAACTTTCCTGGACAAAAGCCCTGTGACTGGTTGGCTGCACAGATGTCAACTTTCAGACTGCAGGTATTTTGGCATGAGTACTACTTCAAGTGTTGGAATTTCAGAATTTTTCTGTTGCTTGGGAGCCTGAATCATCTTTTCTTAGACTTAAACCAGCCAGTTTCACTTCTGGCAAGCTCAAGTCTGGAAGATTTCGGGCTTGTACGTGAAAATAAAGAACCACAAGTGTCTGTAGGAGCCCAGGTTGGGAGCACTTGGAGCTGCTTTTGTAGTAAATCTCACTTCTAGGCTACATCATGTCAAACTTCTGCTGCCATGTGCATGTATATGCTCTGAGAATATTTCCATTACTGCTTGCACCTGCTCTTCATTTACCAACTGAGGGAGATTTCCGTGCAGCTTCTCAGTCTCTTGAAGGCTTTGGGAATTACTATTTTTTTGCCTTGCCCTCCTCTGATCTGGAGAAGTACCCTCTAGGAAAGAAGCAAGTGGAGTGCACTGACTCTGCTGTGCCCCTGCATCTCTCTTACCAAGAAAATCTAATGCAGACTTTTGTATGTAAGAATTTTGCGTGCTGTCAGTAGGAATTGGCTTGTGTTGATAACTTGCAGTGCAAGAAGTATTGTAAAATTTACCTGCTGACTTTAACTGTCTTCTACTGCTTCTGAAGTAGATCTGTAAACTATAGTTATGATTTTTTGTATTGCTGATTACCCAGTGCTCGAGTTATTAAATAAAATAATGTTAAAATACACCCCTTGGTCTTTTTAAATAACTAGCGCTGCATGGTGGGAATCATCTACTATGTAGTAGTTAATGTTGTAAAAAGATGGAAAACAGTGCTGAGGTGGCACTTGAAGCAGGTTACTTGTGACTGATGTGGCTCTCCTCTGATGAACTTCATGAGCTCTTTGATAGATAGCCATTTGTTGAGCATGCTTGTCTAAAATTTGGACAAAATTGTAAATCAAAATTAAGGGTAAAAGTTTCCACTTGTTCCAGTTTAGTTTTCACACAAGATTCAGAACTCTGTTGCTGGTTATTGTGCTCTTCTGGATCTTAAGACATGTCCTATTGGAAGTCTCACAAACTGCTGTAGACCCTCCATATGAAGGAGTCAAGTGGCACCTAGTCTCTAGCACGGTCTCTCTGCGCTGGGGCAATGTCTGTCTGTTTTAAAGGCAATCTATTGTTTTATGGTTTCGAATACGGTTGTTCGTTGGAGGGTCAGTTTAATGGTTTCTCACATTTCCACTGTTGAATGCAGATACATGCCCCTGTCCCGATCTGTTTGTCACTTGCTTTAGTGAGTGAATTTGTGTGTCAGCTGTTGTGGATCTCTTTATCAGCTTGGTTTTTTTGCGTGTGAATCTAAATCAGGTAAATACGGTGCAAACCCTTCTGTTTTTCAAGTATTGCACACCATAAAATGCTGAACATTACTAGCATGTTCTCTTTTTTTTTTCCCACCTGAAACATAAGCTTCCACCAGAAACTCGCTGCTTTCCAATGTAAAGGCTGTACCATTAGCAGCGGAGTGTGGAGAAAAGTTTTAAGGTCCAGCCAGTGTTGTGCAGACTGCCAGGGCTTTGTACCGTGAATGGCAGGAACCTGTCACCTCTCCGGGCTCAACCTGGACCATCCAGGCACCATACTGCTTTGGGGAGTATTCAGGTCTATTCTGTATCAACTGCAGCAATTGCAATGAGGTTCAGTATTTGTGGTGTCTTGATAATTCTGGCCCTGTTGTCTTTGCTTTTTCCCAAAAACTAGTGAGGCTGGGCCAGTTGGACAGTCCCACTGAAAGGGCTGGCTGGAGTTGTTCATCCCTGTGCAGTGGCACTACTTGCTGTGAAACCTCAGAGCCTGTTATCCTTTTTGGAACAGTACAGTTTATAACTAGGAGCAGACCTTGTGTTCTCGCCAGGAGTCTTAGTAAGAGGGGAGCTGGGAGAGGATGGCCAAGTAATCAAGGCTGTGCACGCACTTTGTTTTGGAGGTTGCCTGATGTGTTTAGCTTTGTGAAGGACTTGAGGCTGCTCTGGTTTTGCTGTGGATAAGGCGCCTGCCAGACTCCCAGAAGGAGTCCCTTATATTGACAGATAGAAAATGGGGAGGTGGAGACTGTATTTGGTGGAGCATGTAGGAGGGTGATAGGCATCCTGATGTGCGCTGATGTTTTGCTGTCAGTGAATTATTGTGTTGTTTTGTTTTGGGTTTTCCTCCTGTAAGAAAGACATATCTGTACAAAGATTCTTAGGACATGATGGAAGGTGTATTCCATCTGAGCGTTGGCTCTATAGGATTTAAAGTCCAGCATCTCCTTTTCTTCCCGTTTTTATCCTTTCTTAGAGACCACGCTTCTTTCAGTGGGTAATGGAGCCTGCTTTTGTGCTGGAGGATGAAAGCAGGTGTCTCCTTGGTATGGAGCATCGTGAGGTGCATTCTGCTCTTGGTGCTGCGCTCTGACCCTCTGCTTCCTCGCGTTATTTCTGTTGGATGTTGATTGCTTTCTGCCTCTGTGAGTCTGTGTCTAAGACAGATGTGTGAATTTTATCTGTTTCCTCTATGTGCTGTCTGTATGGCCTGTAAATAATAAATGAATTGCTCAGATGCTGCAGACTGATAGCAACTTGGAAGGTAACTCAACTTTTTCAGTACCTTTACAAAATTTACCTGACTTCAAATGAATAAGCAGAAAAACAGTATATTTTCACTTACAGAGCAAGCTTCTTGTTTGTAACCAGTGTGACCAAGAGATGCAATCCAAAAGAAACTGAGTCCCTCCCACTGTTTGTTACATAACCAGCTAATTAAAGTAATCAAATGGGGGTGACTTCAAGGCTTGGAAAACTTCCCCATAGTCTGGGTCAAAAATACTTACGAGACCACACCCCCAGAGTCTCCATGCTTTATTTATGTTGCAACATCCTCTATGTGTAAATTAATTATTTTCCCCATAAGTTTATTTTAGGTGTCAGCCATTAGAGTCTCTTGCTGCTGCTTCTGCAGCCACTTTCTTGGGCACAAAGAAAATTCTTTAGTTCCTGGCTTCCCTTTTGAAGGAGAAGAGACCTCAAATAGTGCTGCTCCCTTTCCTCCCTAGAAGGAGTTAGTTGTTTTGAAGCTCTTCTCATAGTTGCTTTGGGTTACAAGTTGGCTTTTGGATATTTTTTTTCGGGCTTATTATTTCTGCATCATGAGTATTCATGGCAATTTGCAGGTAAATCGGTAAATTTGGTCTCTTGCTCGAGAAGGAAATGGTGTATTTTCCTGTGGTAGTTCTAATACTTAAACCCTGATAATGAGAAGCATATGTAGATGGAGGTGGTGGTGAAGAAATGTGAAAGACATCTGAAGTACAAAATGTAGCAGCAAATAAAAATCCATGGTCCTTTTTCAGTGTTTCAAATGCATGGTTGTGTGTTGCAGGAACTCTAAAAATTTTGAATTCCCACAGGATTTGCATACTATGCTGTGTATTCAAAGCAGGAAAAACCCCGCTTGAACACTGACTTAAGGTGGGTCAGGACTGGAAAACCATGATGGCTCAATCTCGGATGTTCTCCATGTGCACGGGAAGTTTGAGATTCTGGTCTAGTACTCCTGCAAGCCATACTGACCTGTGCCCCTTCTCAAACTAAGGCAGAAGGAAGTAACTGTTCGTAGTAAGAAGAGTATTGGGGGGTGTCTGTGTGTGTTTGTGTCTGTGTGTGTGTGTGAGTGAGTGATTCTAATAACCCCGCTTTGTCTTTTAACAAACGGCTTGGGTCTTGACTGTTCAGTTTTGCCTGTGAGGAGGACAGCTGAGGATGAAGCAGGATGCTTGGAGAGCACTGTGGCCTGCTTAACAGGCTCTTTGTCAATACTAGAGAAAAAAAAAGTTTGAACCAGCATTTAAATCCAGCGTGCAGGTACTTAAGACTTAACTCACACACAAATCTCTTTCATGTAGTTGGGCTGTAGGTGCAGTTTTTTCCAGAAAACACAAATCTTAATCCTGTACAATATGCAGCTGCAAATGTAAACATGCGCTGGATTTTCTCACGTCTGGTGCTTTGTCTACAGAGGTGACACTTGCACTTTTCAGGGTCTTTGCTCGTTAGTTCTCCAGTTAGTTCTCCAGGGGGTTTGCCGAGGAGTTTTTCCTCCTCATCTGCAGTCTTTTTCAGGGCAGGCAAGCAGACGTGTTCTTGAACCACAGGAAACTATTGGGAAGGAGTCTGTCCAGTCCTTTTTCCCAGCTCCTGGTGCTAAGGGGAGGAGGTATCCCATTTTTTACTGGCACTGAACCAAACCTTGCTGTACTCTGTCACCTCAGATGCCCTGAAGGGCACAGCAGGGTAACTTGAGATGCCCTTTTTCCTGAGCCTGGAGGAAAATCCCCAAATTTTTCCCTGTGTGGATGCAGGTGAGGCAGTTGATGTGAGAGGCTGTTTGTGGACCTGTGAATCCACCACCTTTCCTCATAAAACGGCTGTAGGAAAAAACCTTCAAAGTTAGGTAAAAGACGACCCTGAAAACGAATGTTACTGTACTGTGTATTTTCCCTACAGGATTTTTGGGGGCGTGTTTTTTTGTTGTTGTTTGTTGTTGGTTTTGGGGTTTTTTTTTGTTTTGAAGGCAGAATGCCTGGGTCTGGGTTCTTAATTTTTTTATTGGCTGACAACAGAGAGCTTCAGTACATGTTGCAGGGTTGGAAGGCAAATGAATTGAAAGGGTGAAAGTATAAAACTGCAAGAGGAGAGAGAGAGAGAGGTTGGGGTTTTTTTTGTGGTCTGGGACAGCTCTTCACTGCTTAATCTGTTGCCTGTGACCTTCTGTGCACACAGGTTGAATACCTGTACCCTTCCTCATCCGGCTACAGTGGTACCACCCTGCCTAACACCAGCTACAGTCATACTGGTGTAACTCATTCTGGGTTTAGAATCAGCCATACCCTATTAAGTATCTTCCTGAGGACTGCATCGTTAACAGAGCCATCAGCCAGGGGTGGGCCAGGCTTGTCATTTTAGGGTGGAAGTTAAATAATTAAATGTGGTTAGGGTTGTGGCATCTGCCTTTACCTTATACTGATCTGGTTGAATTAATGTGATGTGAGGACCAGGTCCTTAAGGTGATCCATCTAGCCAAGGTTGAAGACAGCAGACTTTATCCATACTGGACGTTATGGTTAATGTGATACTTCACACTGCTGAGCCTCGGTCACATCACCACACTCTTTTTCGAATCCCTTAGTAAAACACTCTTCCATTATGTTTTTCTGTGGTAGTCCAGCATAACCGCTAATCCTCTCTCGATAAAAGAGGATTAAAACTGGGAACATTTGCACCTTAATGCAGCCAGCTAGGGCTTCGCTGTGTCTTTTAGGCAGTAATCCTGTTGGGGCGAGGGCTGTGCCTTTGTGCGGTGCCAAGAATGCTGTCGCGATCAGCAAATAGCAGCTTTCTCGGCAGTTGCGCTTATTGGGTTCGTAATTCTTAAAAGACCACTTTGTGTGTTAATTAAAAGAGCTGTATTGACTAGAGATGACTAACCTGCTTCACGCTGTTAAAATGACTTCTGGGCTATGCAGGTCAAAGTAAAATAATATGAAATTGGGGTTTCTGTGTGGTTCTTTAAATAAAATGAAAGCATGTGTAAGTTGACAAAGTACTACCTTTGAGAATGCCATTTATCATGTTATATTTCCTAGACTCGTGTCAGACTACACATTCTGCAAACAATTTTAGGAGAGAAGGTTCTGCCCCAGGTGTTACTGGTGGATACTGGTAAGGGAGAGTCATGTCTGTGTATCGCATACACACACACACACACCCTGTGCTTAATGTGAAACCTGCAGAACCTGGGGGGAGGCATGGGAATGCTAAATGAAAATTCCACCCCGTGGTTTACGATTTTATGGTGTAGTTTGACTTCCAGTTTTGGATTACACTCGCTGGCTGACATGGGCCGAGATGTGGTGGCATGCTCTTCCCATGGGTTTCTGAATGCTAGATGTGTTCTAACCTTTCTCTTGCTGTCTTCATGGGGAGGATTGATTCCACCATAGTACTTTTTGTTACCTTTTTTTAAATAAAAAACTTACATGAATTGCTTGAAAAAAAAAAAAGCGGAGTCCTTCTGCATGTACATGCTGTGCTTTCCCTGTGAAGTACCGTTGCTCTGGTTGAGGCGAGAAACTGCTTTGGCAGCCAGTCCAGCCCAGCTCAGCTACTGGGGTAACTTAAAAGTGGTTCTGTGGTAGTTTTATTTTATTTTTTTTTTCTTTCCTGGAGAGCTTCATGTTCTCTCTGATGTGCTGCTCCTGCTTCCTGCTGGCCTGGGCAGGTGGGAGACCAGGCATCTGCTCCAGCTCGCCTTGTGCACCTGGGTAAAGTACTGTGGTGAAGTCCTGCCCACCCTTGTCATCGCCTTTGTGCCAAGGACTGAGAAGAGTCTTCAAGTAGAAACCACTTCATCCTAATGTTCAACCCATAGCTTCCTGCAGGCATTTGGTGCTAAATACATGAAATTAAGCTGCAAAAAGGACCCATTGCAAATTGCATCATACATCATGAAATGAATGTCCTATCACATTGCCAGTGGTGGCTTTCAGCAGCAAACAGGAGTTTTATGCCTAATAAATATGTGTAAAATCCTTTTTGTTTCTTTTCCAGGCTTTGTGTGTGAAGTTTTTCCTGCAGTGTGATATGTTTGCTCTTTTATGTGAGATGCTGTTAAAAAAATCACATAAATAGAAGAGGTTTTGGTTTTGTTTTCTAGAATCAATTTTTATTTTAGGTCTTTTCATGCTGAGACTGATAGCATAGGGAGGTTTTTTTCCATCCTAATTAAAAGGATCATTATACTAATACTATGCCACAGGAGGACGCTGTGGAACGAGAGCTAATTTGTGTAGTTTCTCTTAGTGCTTGAGTTACCACATCTCTGCTGACATGCGGCAACTGTCCATGTGCCACTGTAAGCCACTATGAAATAAGATGTTTGCCTTGTTCTTGATAGGAGAGAGGTAAACTAGCATGTCTTATCTTGCCTTTGTGCAGGGTATCAGTTGTTGCTGCTGACAGGAGGCAATGTCTCAAGTCCCAGGAAGTCAGTCCCATCTAAAACCTTCTGCAGCTTCCAGCGAGACAGATACTTCACCAGAAAGAGCCATTTTTTATTGGATTGAGGTGTAGGCCAGCAAATTCTTTCCACGAGCAAGGCAAGGCTTTTCCCGTGGCCATGGAAAAAGGGATTTAAATGTACATTTTAAATGAGTTGTGCTGATAATTGAGATATTAATCAATCTTGTCCCTGGTGGATACCATAGTTTCCTTACCAAACCTGCACTGGTAATTCCCTCTAGGCAGAATTTTGTACAAGAACAGTATCAAATTTATCCTGGTGGTGAATTAATTTTATAGATATATATATATATAGATAGAGAAAAAATGGTAAATTAATTAATTTAACCAGTGAAAGATGCCAATGCAATGTAACAAGTGGACATCACAGAAAGCGCTAAATCTCTGCTATCAGTAGTCTGAAACCACCTGTTTATGTGCACATCTTTTCTTCCCATGGAGGAAAGACCAGGAAGAGGTCTGGGTCTTGCTTGTTGGTATGTAGTGCAGCTGAGTGGTGGGACACGGTGACTCCTGTCTGCTTTCGGCTGCAAGCTGCACTTGCAGAAGCCTGTGCAATTGTAATAGCTGTTGTAGACCTCCTGCCATCTCAGATTTTACCTGGAAGTGGTTTCTTGATGAGCATCATCAGGAAATGCTTCAAGGAAGCTTTGTGCGCATGTGAGTTAGGCCTGGCTGGGAGGTGGATGGTTTTGTGTGAGATGTGGCTTCCAGGTACCAGCCAGTGTTGGCGCAGATAGAGGAGAAAAGCAGCCAGGGCAACACCAAACCGAGACTGGCCATCTTCTCTTAAAAGTTGTCCTCTAATTCTTCCCTCACCTGGAGGTTGGCAGCTCCTCTAATTCAGACCGTCTTGGGGAGCTACCAAACCCAGACCGTTTCTGACTGTTGTCATCAGAGTAGATACAAGTGTCTGAAGACTAACGAGGTTTGACAAACATGAGTGATTTCAGTCAAGGTTTGTTCTGGAAATCATGGCGTGTGATCTCTTCGTTTGTGGTGGTGGTGTTTCCAAATGAGGTTAGTTCTTGGTTAGTATAACCATTGAAACCTGCTGATTAGAAAGCAACTATATAAGGATGTATGTACTTTAAAAAATGTGTAGAGGGCTTTGTGCCAGAATAGCAAAAAGCAGTACTAGACAATTTCACAGGTGTAATTATACTCAAACAGGATTTGATTTTATTAGTAAATGGCAAAACATGTATTTCTTGCTGGATCCATTTTCACTTATGAATTATTCCAGGCTGTCTTCACAGGGAATTTGGAGTTTATCTAGACATACAGCCAGAAGTTGGAAATAGCTTTTTAAGTAAAACATTCTTATGTACTAAGTGCATAGGAAGAGCTTTTTAACCTGATTGGATACAGGAAGTATGAAACCTAGTTAACTGAAAAAAACTCCTTCATGTCATGGTGGCCCAGATCATCAAAGGTATTTTAGATCCCTCCTTCTCATGAGATGACACTGATGCTGGATGCTGATGGTTGCTTTGGCAGGCAGGCAGATGAGCTGTTACAGCTGCAAACCGTTGGTGGTTCTTAAAATAAATTTGGGCAGTGTGGTCTACCTTGCCTGCTACTGCAGACTCTTAGGAGCGAGGAAGGTGGCTCAAGGGGGGGCACGTGCTTTGCATGTGTGAAGACCTGCGTGATACTGCCAGCATCTTTGCATCCTGTGCTGTAAAACTCTCCTCCTGCCTTGCTGCAATGGGCAAGGGATGCAGACAAGCACGAGAGTAATGCTGAGCATTGATGCTACTTCCTCACAGCATCGTTGAAGAAGCAGCACTTAGTAAGTACTGTGGTTCCCCTTCAAGCTAGGGGAAGGGGAAAAGCAAACTGAGCAGGAAATGGCTAAACCCTTATTCAGAGGCCTGTTTCCTAGCAGAGGTAGGTGCTTGTCTATGTGGCTGAACACCACTAGAGAGCTGCAAGAAGGGGCTCAGCAGGTGGCGACTGATGGCTGCAGCAGCCACCCTGCAGCCTATGGAGCTGCTGCAGGAGAAGTAACACACCCAGATCACAGGAGCCCCGTTGATTGACTCTCCAGAATCGCTTCCAAGAACAAAAGTGCCGGTGTGATGTCAGTTGTTTAATGCAGAGCAAACAACTTATTTACAGCAGAGGCTTGAATCCATTAAGGCCATATTAAACTCCAGATGCTTGTCAACTTTACAAAAAGAGTAGAAGAAAGGGAGGAGGTGTTGCATGTTTTCTGGAAAAAACTCAGCTCATGGAGCAGTATTTGAAGTTAAAACCATGAAGAGGGTGACCGACTTGAATGCTGAACCAGATTTTTTTTTCTTTTTTTTTCCTTTTTTGTTTTGTGGGTTGGTTTTTTTTTGTTTTTTTTTTTTGTAGTGGTCTCCAGACTGCTGTGTAGTGTCAGACAAAGTTATTATGTGCAGCATTCCTGTGTGGAGCAGGGCTGTTGATAAGGAATTGGTATTGACTATGGTGCAGGGATCAAACAGAAAATGGTTTGGGAAAGAAAAAACATGAGTGTTCCCATCCCTTTGAAACAAATTGGGAAATGAGCCACAGGGATTATTCTTGAGAGTGGATATGTAGGACTGGCCTGCTTGAGTAAGTCCTCTAAATTAAGTATTTAAAAAAACCCAAATTAATAAGTAAATTAACAAACCTTAGGAACATCTGATGTCTCCTGAGCCAACAGAACAACTGCAATGTTCGCTTTTTTTCTTTCTTCCTTTTCCTTTCTTCCTTTCTTTCTGCTTCCTTTCCAGCATGCCAAATACAAGGCATGGCTTTGGGGAAAATGCCATTATAAACTCTCCTCTACAAGAGCATGTTTGCAGGCCGTGAGGGTTCGTCAGTGCCCTGCTGTCTGTATTTCAGTGGGTCCCTTGCTAGCTAACAGGCTATTTTGTAGCTTTTTAAACAAGCCATCTGTGCTGTGGAGAATCAGACCTCTGTGGACACCAGCCTAGACCTCTGCACACACCTTTGTAGGTTTAGGTATTGACCTTCCTGATGTTTAGGTGAAAGGAGGAGGATGAGGAGAAGCTTGATGCAGGCTGGCAGGCTTTTTTCAGAGATGCGAGCTGATGCAAGCTTATCGCCTCTTTTTTCAGTAGTTACTGTGGCTTCCCGTAGCATCAGGTTTGCTCCTGCATCATCTAAATGTAACATCTTTTCAGCAATTCGAAGCCAGTTCTTCAGAAAGCGGTAGGTGGGTCATGTAACGCAGCCTTTCTTCTGGGTCTCATCACTGGGAGGAGGAAGTCTGAAATGAGTACGGGGGCAGTACCCCAAGCTGGAAAGATTAATATGTCTATTAAACTGATTGCTGGTGTTGATCACTTATAAAGTAGATTCTGAAAAGTGCATGTGTCTGGTCTTTCCTTCTGTGTAACTTCTAAATCCTTGCTTGTATCACTGTAGAAGGCAGAGCTGCTGTTTGAGCTTGTGGGGTCTGACAAATAAGGTTAATTCAGTGCTATGCAGCTGGCTGGGATGGGATTGAATTCTTCCCAAAGCCTTTGGTTAAGAAAGGTTGTGCTAATTCTTTTATTTTCTAATTTTTGCTAATTCTTGCATTTTAGGTATAAAATGTCATCCTCATTTTTTATGTCAATGCTATTACAGAATACAAGTGAAGTCTTCTCTTACGGTGTTATACCCATAGTGACCCACTCTTGATATGAAAATCTGAAGCCTGAATTCTGACAACCAGAATTATTTGCAAAGAAAGCACAGAACTCTCTATTTGATGAAGCAGCAAGTTTTGCAAGGAAAACACGCCCTTTTTCAGTGACTACTTGGGCTGTATGGTGTTGGCTTACAGAAGAAAGGTTTGCTCATCAAGTGAGCTCAAATGCCCAAGCAGAAGGAAGGTCTAGCTGCAAAACTCGAATGTGAGAACTTTATATTTGGTATTTGGGATGTTGGCAAGTCTGTTAGCTGTTCCCACCACCCTGTTTCTGGATGGTAGAATCGTAGAATAATCACAGGATGGTTTGGGTTGGAAGAGGCCTTTGAAGATCATCTAGTCCAGCGTCAGTGCTGTAGGCAGGGACACCTTCCACTAGACCAGGTTGCTCCAAGCCCCGTCCAACCTGGCCTAGAACACTTCCTGGGATGCGGCAGCCACAGCTTCTCTGGGCAGCCTGTGCCAGTGCCTCACCACCCTCATCATATATAATTACTTCCTAGTATCTCATCTAAATCTACCCTCTTTTCATTTAAAACCTGTGTCCCTGCATTCCTCGAGGTCCCTTTTGTGCAGCAGCTGCTCTCTTGGGAGGGATCTGAGCACACGTGGCTGGAGTGAGCTATGCATGCTGGGGAGAGCGCAGAGCAGGTCTCTGTCAAAATATTCTGTCTGTCAGCCCTTCTCCTTCAATGTTCATCAGATAATTCACATTTTTCATCCTTTTAAAATTACTTAAACTGCCAAAGAAGTGAGTCCCAGCGATTCTTTTATTTATTGTTAATCTGAACAGGGTTTCAGAGTAATTAAGCATTGTGTTGGGTGAGTTATTAAAAATGGCTGTGTGATTTAAAATGCTGGCAGATAAATGCTTATCTCTAAGTTGACTGTCTCAGAGGGCAATGTCTTGTGCTTCTACAGCATCTAAAGGAAAACTGCTTTAGTGGTTTAAAGCTTAAAAATAAGTCCAGGCCCTGTCTGTGTAGAAGAGTTTTTCCAGCCATGCTGGTATACCTCATAGTTTTTTGTGGTGTGGACATTTTATTTTTGGCTCAGTTTAAAGTACACATGAAGCAACATTAAACTAGATGGCAGTGGTAGAGGACAGTTTCTACAGTGGGATAACCCACATGGTTTTGTATGGGTTGAATTATATCTCTTCACATTCACACCACAAACTACACCGAGCAGATAAGACCTTGTCTTTAATCCATGTGGTTTTAAATTTAATGCAGAATTTATGGGGTTTATGTTCAGTTTCTGTTGTTTTCTGGTGGTTTGAATCGTATGGCTTCTGCTATTTAGCTTGCTTTGCTCCCCCTGCGTCTGGTATTCTTCCAGCGATGGTGTCAACAGCCATTGATCATAGTTGACAGTACATCAAAGGAACCTCTGACACAGTCGTAAAGCAACTGCACTATGTGATGAGAGGGACTTTATCCTCATATTTTTTTAAGCACTTTAAATGACTTTAAAAATACTTTTGGCTGTCATCCAAGGCTCCTGGACTAAGCTACAACTACCAGGAAATGTCTTTGCAGACATCATCATATCGTTAGGGTTTCCTTACACCTGAAACTGTTCTGGTTTCTGAAGTAAAACAGGAATAAATTTTTCTTTTCTGGAACGTTGAATGCTCAATTCTAAAATTAATCATGAACAACTTTCATCCTCTACCTGAATCCCTGTTCAAATCCAAGTATGGGCGCTTCAGATGCCTAGCAGAGATGCTTTGCTGCTGTGGCAGCAACAGTATGAACAGGTTGGTCATCACCGGCACAAAGTGCCAGTCAAAGTGTTTGCCCACAAAGCCTGACTTATATCAGAAATCCTTTGGGAATAATTTGAATATATGAATAACTACCCAAGGTTTCAACACTCAAAAGATAAGGCTCAATGACCTTCAGTTATGATTTGGAAATTTTCTGGAAGGAAAATGTGCAGGTATGAAAATAAACAGCACAGAAGTTGGAAAAGTAGAAAACCTGCATTGAATGAAGCCAACTATAAGATTAAACTAGAATTAATCCAAGTTACAACTTGAAAATTAATTACTAGAGCTTGTGGTGGTGGTGTGTACACAGTTGGGCAGGCTGCACCATTTACTGAAGAGCTGCATTAGTTTATTGCCTTTTTGCATCTTATACTTACTTTTATACAGGCAGGAAAGAGAGAGAGGAAAACTAATAGGGCCACTGAGAAAGCAAGTGACCTTCAGACGCTGCAGCATGTACCTTGGACTCTTTTGGAAGGGAGGCAGTGGAGAGAGGAAAGCGTTTGTAGTAGATTGGTGGTTATTAAACCTTGTTTGAACCAAGTGGACTTAATCTTTAAATAAACACGATGACCTTGCTGTTATCCCAGTCATTGCTTATAGCTAACTCTTTTCAAAAATGCCAAAATTCAACCAGGCACCGTGCAGTGAAGCAGAACGTGCGCCCATAAAATCTAGATGAAATGCATGTGTGTTTAAATTTGCATGGTTGCCCATGAGGGTTATTGATGTTGCTTGCTCAGCTGTCCACCTGCTGATTCAGAAATGCATAGTTTCAGTCTACTACCAATTTTATTTATAAAAAAAAGTATTGTTTTTGGTGGCATCAGGTGTAGACTGCCTCTTGATTCAAGCAGGTTTCCTTCCAAAACAAATGGCATCAGAAGCATCCATTGTCTTGCAGTCTTGTCTCCTGATGAGCTAAAAGGTTACTAGGCTTTGCCAATTATATTCTAATCATATTTTTCTGTGGATAAATAATATCTTTTATTTTAATGAAAAGTACTTAAAGTTGTATTGCTCCAATGAGAAAAACAGCAATATACCCTTTCAGAAAAAGCACAGTGGCTTGAGAAAGGCTGGCCTGCTGAACTATTCCATTAATGGTTTGCTTGAAATAATTTTTTTTTTTCCTTTCTGTCCCCATTTTTCTGTGGTGCTGGCAAAATAAGTTCCTTAGAAGGAGGTTACTGCTGATTCTTTTTTTTCAGCCAGAAGTTTTCAGTTTGCTTCCATGTACCTCAGCATCTTAATCCCTTCCTTACTGGCAGTATTTGAATCGGTGCTATTTTTGGATAGTTCTAATATTACAATCTGACTTGTAAACAGGGTTGGACAACAGCAACATCTAACTCTAGCAGCCTTTGAGGGAGGATTGTGAGTCTGAAAGTGATTTGGCTTTAGTCATAACCTCAGTAGGTTTGTAACAGTCTCACAACAGCACTTCTGCTGTCCTGCAGGCTTGAGTTCTTCTAGCATGTGCCTGGATAGAAGACAGAAGCTGGGACACACCTGTTCATGTTCCAACTTGAATTTCGTTTTGTGTCCATACTATTTGGGAACTCTTAGGAGACCTCTTAGTGTTTCATGGACAAACCCCATCACTTTTCTTGGGGCAGTGTTAGTGGGAGTGTAAATATAGATGTGCCTCTTTCCCAGCCTTCCCAGTATGGAGGGCAATTCTAGTGCCTCGGTCATCTTAGCATCTGGGCAGCTTCTGATACTGGACCTGTATCCTGATACTACTTTGTTTTAGGCACTAGACCATGCTTCCCTCAGTTACATGCCAGCCAGCTGCGTAATTAAGTATGTGACCGAGTCCTTCCATCTCACTTGAGCATTCAGGTCCCTGGTTTTAACCAGACTGACTCTCCTGAGCTAGGACACCCAAACCGGTAGCAAACAGGTATCACCCTAACATTTAGAATATAGCTGTGCATTAGAGCACTGTTGGTACCTCATGAATGAAAATCCACTGCATACATACAGTTCCTCTCTGCTTCTGTCCTTCATGAAGATGTCAGAATTAATGGGGTAAGCTTTGATGCTCCACAATGAAGTTGGCGTTATGCGTCAGTATTGTAGTCTCTTACTAGAAGCCCTTCATTTTATGTGATTCTTCTTGTTAGAAGTGTGTATAGTGTTGGTGAGAAACCAGCCATAGACAGACATGGAAAATAAAGGGGTTCTGTAATCTGACCTCATTTTTTGTGTTTTAGCTACAAACCCATGATGTCTGTGTTGGAAGGCAGGTTGCTGTGGCCTCCTTCTCTGGTCAGCGGAGATGTACCTCTTGGTACCTCCCAGGGAGCCCAGCCTCAAAGGTCTGAATTTTCAGTTAACTGGACAGAGTTGAGCAGGGCAAAACACTTTGGAAATTGGTTTTGGCTTTTTGAAAAGTTCAGTAATGCTTTGGAAAGATGCACCTGGATTTCTTTGTATTAGTAAATGAGAAACCATGCTGAAGTGGCTAGGTCAGATTTGGCTTCTCAGGAAGACCAAGGCTGCTACCGCAGCTGCAGAAGGAATTAATTCATTTTGCAAGGGAATACATGGAGCTAACTCATCCTAAACCCTAGGATATGCTGGTTGGGAAACCACCATCTGTTGAGCAAGAGGGTGGCTGTGGGCAGTCAGATGGGATTTCAGGGATAACACACTGTTTGCAAACATCTCTGCTGTCTGGGCAAGTCCAGATAAGGTGATGGATTGCAGCCACCCTCTGTGGCTGAAGTAGGGTGAGAGCAGCATGGTTTGGCTGTTATAATGTATGCATGGTAATGAGCGTTTTGACTTTGTATTCAGTGGAATTCTTTGGCTCATTCCAAGTTTCCTTTCAATATCTCGGTCCTGCTGCTACACCAGAAACTTCATCTCATCCTCTGTTTGACAATGTACATCCCTCTGACATTTGAACGGGAAGCTTTCTCTTAGTGCTGTCCAGGGAATATTTTCCCTGTGTTTGAGATGCAGCTTTTTTCCCCTGTAAAAACAGATGCACTGAAGTAAAATGTGGAAAATGCATCCTGTTTTGAGGACAGGACTCTCTAAAATAATTCCATCCCTATTTTTGGTATCTTCAAGTTGGAACTGCCTTTGGAAGAGCTGTTTTATAAATGTCCATAACATTCAGTTCATTGAGCTGCAGAAGACATTTTGAGGCATGTGGAAATGAGCCTTTAGAAATCAGCTGGTGATGGGGAAGAAAGAAGTATCTGTCATATTTCAGGTCTTTGGTCAGTAGACTTGAGGCAGAAATAAATGCATCTAAATACCAGTCACTCCCCACCCTACCTTTTCTTCCATTTCTTGTCTGAACTATGGCAACCACTTCCTTGCTTCTGAGCTTCTGCTGCTTAATATGCTGCTGCAAAAATTACTTCTTCCTCCACAGCTTTGGTTGTGCCTTGTCCCTTCATACTCTCTTCTGAATTCAGAGCAAGACTTCGGTTCTCTTCTTTAACCTCCTTCTGCCTCCTGTGTTCACATCGTAGCCGAGGTATCCTCTGTTCTTACCCGTTTCTTCCACGGAGCATCCCACCTCCATAATAGTCTCCTGCCATGTCTTGATTAGTTGTTCCTTCTTTGTGTGTGACTGTTGGTTAATTTGGTCAAAATAGCCCTCTTGACAGAGTGCCTTCTGGTCTGGGTCCCAGCATCTCATCAGTCCTGCCGTGGCATTCCGTGGTTTGGTCATCATGACATGTTTTTTGTGTTCGGTGGAAGCCTGGTGATTATTTTGCCAGGCTGAGGGTTCTGTCATGTTGATTATTTGCAGTGTCATGTATTTATGACACAATATGGATAATAGAAGCTGTTGAAAGCTTTTAAAGGACAAAGCTGCATGTGATGGCACAGCTTGTCTGAGTTCATAGAGCAGTTAGCCAGCCATGTATCTGAGACCACCCTGCGGTCTGTGTCCATGCTTCTAGCTCTCTTCTCCTGACAAGCTGAATAGCTTTCCATGAAGAGGGTGTCAATCAGGAGCTTTAAATCCAATGACTGTACTTAGGAGGTCAGAATTTGCTGGGTATGTTTTATTGTTCCCTACAGCTGGTCATCTCTTCCCTTCTGCTGTTTGCCCTGAGGGTTTGGGGGAAGCTGTTTTTGAGGGTTGGTGTCCTAATTCTTCTAATGTAGTTTGAAAATATCTTAAGGATGTGCTTTTCCCTTTCCACAAATGTGTGGCAGACACACACTGAAAATATTTGCATACCTACTGTCTTGTTCCTTCTGTACAGATTTATGTTCAGGGTGTGTGATCCAGTGTCCTGCTGAGTTTTTAAGCTGCTACTTTGCTCAGTGGTTTACCACTAGATGCATTAAATAAATATGCTTTGTGTAATATTTGTGCTTGGGTTGTAATGATTTTGCCTGCTTCCGGACTCTAAACAAGTAACGCAACAAAAGTGGTCTCCGGAATTTAACTTGCTGCCAGTAAACTTCTGTACTGGCATCCTCGTTCATGTCCTGAGCTATTGAGGTTGGAGGAGAGAGATTGTGTATCACCCTTGAGCATCTTCCCTGAAAACTAGATCTTGAAGTAGCAAAAATAAGTTCCAGCTTTGATCAGACCTCTTAATATGTAGTGAGTGAGGGGCACATAATCTTGGGGCTACAAGATCCTTAAAGACCTTTTCTCCAGCAACAATGACTGCCTCTAGGTGACACGCCATGTTGTTTGGAAGTATGGATTTTTCAGAACTCTTAAACTTAAAGTTCTTCCTCTGGCTTCTGGTGTAGTCATTATTTTCCCCTTTTGTAGAAGACTACCATCACTGGGGGAGGTAATCTCTGTTCCCTCTTGGTCACAGCCTACTCGCTTAGCTGGCTCAGAACCCTTTGGCTGCCCTCCCTTATGGTGCCTGAATGTCAGTAACCCCTTCCTGTGATTTTTTTGGTTTTGTCTTCTCTGACAGTAACTATTGATGGAAGAACACGGGGTGACCCAAACAGAGCACATGGCCACCATCGAGGCCCATGCAGTGGCCCAGCAGGTGCAGCAGGTCCATGTAGCCACCTACACAGAGCATGGCATGCTGAGCGCAGACGAAGATTCACCATCTTCGCCAGAGGACACCTCCTATGATGACTCTGACATCCTCAACTCTACGGCTACCGATGAGGTCACTGCCCACCTGGCTGCAGCAGGTAATGTCAATGGGATGCTCAGTGTCTTTCACCCAACTTAGTGTTTGTGCAGAGGTTGCAAACAGCATTTGGGGGTGGGGGGTGATCCTGTCATCACCCATGGGATGCTGTGAATGCTTCCTTATTGCTCTGGCTTTAATAACGTGTCTTTGCAAGGTCTGCTGGCTGCTTGAATCTTGCATTGCTTCACCTGTGTGTAATATAGAGATGGTGAGAATAAGAGACTGGTTTGTACGATAAAAAAGGCCCCTGGTAAATGCTGCCTCAAATAAGAAAACTACAATACTGAATATGTCAAAGAGCAAGCTTATTTCAGGCCCCTGTAAGCAACTGCAAAAATAACCCAGGAGTGCTACACAATGTTGCTTATCTAGGTGTCTCACATGCTAGGGGAGATGCCACAAAGGATCGTGGCCTATATGTTCTGGGAAAGTATTTCAGAATCACAATTTCCTTCCCGTGAAGCCCCTACCAAAAACATCCTCCAGGTTTGCCTTGTAGCAGATCTCTAGTGAAGCCCCTGCCAAATGTCCTCCAGATTTGCCTTGTAGCAGATCTAACTCGGTAGAAAAATGCAGTGATAAATAATTACTCAGAATCTGGTCTGACTTTGTTATCAGCTTTTATCTGATTAATAAAGCTCTTGATCTGCTTGACTGAACCTGTGAAGTCCCACCACCCCACTGGGCATCCCACACCCTTTGCTTATTCATTTTCCAACCTCAGCTCCTGCAGGATTTTTTTCTTTCCCCCTTTCCTTCTAGGACACAAGCTTTTCAGTCCTGGGTGGTGGTTGCAGGAGGGGCATCTCATGGCTCTTGTCTGCTCGCGAGTCCTCCCTGTGCACGGGCTGCCTGGCATCCCATGCCAGGAATTGCCCTGCTTCCCTGGGGCGGGCGGCTGCAGCTCACAGCATGAGCTGGCCCATCCAGCCCGAAGCTTGTCTGAGAGCCCAGCATGGCTTTTCCTCACTTCCAGGGCAAATATTTTTCCAGTTCCCCAAAAGGCAACATTTCTATTCTATTTTTTTATTCTTTTTTTTTCTTTCTTTTTTTATTCTTTTTTTTCCCCATAAGTACAGGATCATTGGAGCAGTACGCAGCAGTGTTTGCTGTGCCTGCCATGGGTAGCATTCAGGTAATTCATTACTGATTAACAAAACCTGGCTCTGGAGTGTCACCTAGAGCTCCATCCGTTACAAGCGCACTGTCTCCCAGAGCAGCTGCCTAGAGAAAATGTATCATCAGACACTACTTTCTTTATCATCTACCAGCTTCCAGTGATCAGTAGCTTAGGACTTCCAGACTCAGTAGCTGCATCTTTGTTAAACACAAAAATATAGTGCTTTTATGACCCCTGATGTGCTCTTTCACTTCTGACGTATGGAGAGACTACACACAGAGCAACTGAGGTCTGCTCAGGAGTCAAAGGCAAGTCCTTGAGCTGACATTAGACCCCAGGCCTTTTTGACTCTGACCTTGCCACCCATTTCTGGAGATCACCAATAGAAGCACAATATGCTGCGTGTTACTTGGTTTACTTCCAGTTACCTTAATGAAACTCCCCCTTATAGACTCTGTATCTAGAGTTTGATCACTAAAGTAATAATGCTGCCCTGCTGTGGTCCCTGCTGTTCTTCAGGTGGCTGTTGTAGGATGCTGCCAGCAACTCTGGATTTTCAATTCCTTTCCCATTAGAACTGGTCCTTAATTCCTGGGGAAAGCCTTGGACTCTGCTGATGCTGTAGTTGAGGTGTCTGAGCAGGGTTCATGGCGTTGTACCCTGTTTCTTCTCCCCTGCCACCGGGATATCCTGAACTGCAGTCAGTTATTTAAAGTCTTGGCATACTTGAGAGTTTTTCAGTGTGTCTGGAGGATAAAATACGTTGTGTGATTGTAAGGTAGACTCTGGACTGAAATATGTGACTTTCACCTGGGACTGGCCTGGGATTTGCCCGTCTGGGGAATGGAGCCTTTTTATACCCATCTCCAGTGCTGGAGAGGAGAAATCCTAGTTGTTGGGAAGCTCAGCAGGGAATTCAGGTCACCCTGGTCCAGGGTGGAGGCTGGTGAGCTGAGCCCTTGGGACCCATCCTTGGTGGGGGGGCAACAGCAATGTCCTTTCTGGCCAGTTCCTGAGCTGCTGTGTGCTGATTCACCCTTTGTGGTTTGATTTCCAGGCCCTGTGGGGATGGCAGCAGCTGCTGCCGTGGCAACAGGTAAAAAACGAAAGCGACCACATGTTTTCGAATCCAACCCATCAATCCGCAAGAGGCAACAGACACGTTTGCTACGGTAAGGACTGCCGCCTGCACTCTGACACCTCAGTCTGCATCCTCAGTCTGTCTCCAGTGCTGTGCATGGTGAGACCATGTGCTGTCCAGGAGCTGCCCAGCTTGGGGATTTTTTGGGTCATCTCTTCTGGAACCCAAGAGCTGTGTTTTACTTTGCAGGAATGGGTTAAACTGCAGGTCTATTCATCTTTAATGTGTTATTATGATCACTAGGACTGACATAACCATTCTGGGGGATCCACCATTCTGGTTTAATAGCAGCTGGCCTGAGAATCTAGAGCTACAGCCATATCCCAGTTCTGCAGTGGCATGAGGGACTTGCCTACCTGACAAAAAAAGTCTTTTCTGCATTATGAAATGGCTCTGTGGATAAATCTAGTGTATGTGTACCTGAATTTCCTTTGCCAGCAGATCCCATTGTGTGAGCTCCACGCTGAAGACTGACCCAGCCTGTAGTGCAGTGTTGGGGGAGAATAATTGAAGGGAGATGCCTGCCAGAGCTGAAACACTTTCTTTGGCTCTAGAAACTTGCTCTGTATACACCAAACTTCTGTAGTCCTTCAGGTGTTGCATTACAGGTGCTCTGAGGCTGTCTGCCCACCTGATGGCCACCTAGGAGCACTGGTGCTGAAGTGACTGCACAGGCTTTCTGCAAGCCTGGAGAGATCACCTGCAATTCCATCTTCAGGAAATATTTGTAAATACTGGCTGGAACTATTTACTAGGTTTTGGAACAAAGCAGTTTTTGCTTTTTAAACTGTTTTGTTTTAACTGGATTACATCAGAGGAGCTGGAGTGTTTATCACTCTGTTTCTTGCTGACTTCCTCCTGCATGCACACTTAACGCACTGAAGTAGTGATGGCAAGAGTTTTCCCTTTTCTCCCTCTCTTCTAGTCTAACTCTTGTAGAGTTGGTTAGAAATTAAGTTGGTTTCCTTATTCTGCCTACTCATCTGCTGAGCCCTGCAACACCTTTTGCGCATGATCAAACCAGAACGAAGTGGAGTTGGGTTAGGGTTAAATAATATTCCCTGGGAGCGGACTCCCTTTCTTTTATAGCACCATTCTGGTTTTCTCTCCTTTCCCCAATTCTGCTGACTCAGACATGTTTATTGCAACATTTCTGAAAAGCAGATTCTTTTCTCTCTTGAAATATGAACAACCATCTTTTAAAATAAACTTCTCTGTAAAAGCATTATTTATTCTTCTTTCATGCCACTATTTCATTTTACTACATGTAAGATACTGATAAAAATGCCTTCCCCCCACCCCCAACCTGATCAGTTTAACAAGTTTGTGCTTGATTTTTACATCACTGTGAATCAAGTGGGAAGTTAAAACTTCTGATTCTTGGATCTTTGTGTAGCTGGTGGTGGTGTTGGTGCTTTTTGGCAATGTGTTTGCTGCTAACAGCAGGATCTGATATGTCCAGGGTGGATACTAAACTGTCACCTTATGGAGCACTCAGGTTATCTGGTGATAAACACTACTTTTCTCTTGCTTTCTGAGTTTCTGCCAACTTTTCTGACACATTCTCTTGCATTGCTTAAAGGTGAATGAGGTGAGAAGTATATGATGGAACATTTTCTTTTTACAGAGAGATGGTTCCAAAGGGACTTGCTGATGTAGCAGGTGTCTGAATACCTGGGTTTCCTGTGCTGAGCTGTTGCAATATTTCTGGTTCTTGCTTGTCCTGTAGTCATATTCTTAACAGTTCTGGTTTGAGCAGGACTTTGGTACTAGAGAGTTACAATGCACTGTTATGAGGCTGGATGTAAAAATAACCTGTGTTTGCAGTCCTCTTTTGTTGAATCATTCAAGTCCTTTACCTCACAAGTTTTGTATTGTTAATACACATAGATGGTGACAGAGTGGATATGCAGACTCGTGCTGTCCTAGCTTTGCTGCTGTGGTGATTTCTCTTTACTTTCACATCAATGGAAAAAGGAGAGAAGGGAGAATAATTGATATTTGAGCTGCTGGGTGACTGCAGGGAACACAGCAGGCTTGCAGGAGCGGAGGAACAAGCAGTACATGTGGCTAACCTGACCAGCTGTGGCTCTGTTTTTCACCTGGTTTGTGAATGAGTAGCATTAAGAAAGGCAGTTCACAATGTGAAGGATTGTGTTTCTGCAGGGCTTTCAGCTGATACCTATTCACTGTTTCAGGAAGCTCCGAGCCACGCTGGATGAGTACACTACCAGAGTGGGGCAGCAAGCCATCGTTCTGTGCATCTCGCCCTCGAAACCCAATCCTGTCTTTAAAGTATTTGGTGCGGCACCCTTGGAGAATGTGGTAGGTGTCTCTAGGAAAACCTGTGTAATAAATTGGTCACCTTTTCTGCAAGTTTCATTCTGCTCAAGGCAGTCTTGCAAGCCCGGTACTGATCTGAAGGTCATGTTTAAAACCCTGGGAAGAACAGTTCAGATTGTATGGACGTGATTCTTCTCTGCATGAATTGTTGCCTAGCACATCTCACCAGGGTTGAATGTCCTGGATTAAAAATCAAAGGGAGATGGTAGTGACAACATGTTTGAACTCGGCTCAGCTGTCAGTGCTTGCACCTTGTTACAGACCAGACAGTAAATGGAGCAGATCCTTGACCATGATAAGTCTTGCTTCGGAACTTAACTTTTAATCCCATAAATACTTCCACTTGCCAGTGTTTCTTGATGTTTCATCATCAGCTCTTCGATTTGGCCAAGTCTTTGGGGCCAATGGGTATTTCTTCTTGCCAGCTGTGGTGTTGTTTGCTCCTTCTGTTCTGCAGCACCTTGGGGAAGGTGGCTGGCCCTGTGTCCTTGCCCTCTCCTCTCCTGGTGCTCCTTACCTTGTTTACCTGAGCTTAACGATTCCCCACAGGTACGCAAGTACAAGAGCATGATTCTGGAAGACTTGGAGTCTGCACTAGCAGAGCATGCTCCTGCACCTCAGGAGGTTAACTCAGAGTTGCCACCCCTCACCATCGATGGCATTCCCGTCTCAGTGGACAAGATGACCCAGGTAAGCAGCCAGACATGGCAGAACCAGAGAGAGAGAGATAGATTTGCCATCTTGCAGTCACATCCCGTTATTTTGTAGTGGAGCTTATGTCTACATCTCTAGGGGATGCATTTGATCTGCTCTTTCCTGTGGGACTGTAATGGCTCAGATAGTAGTTAGATATGAAGCTTTGTTATTGGTGCTTATTTTCTGCATGAAACAGTAGAAATGTTAGTAAGCACTAGAGCTCAGGCTGCTGGGAGCGTTCCCCTTTGAGCTGTTTTTGTCACCTCTCATAAACTATGAACAGGGAAGATATTTGTTCTACACTTCACAGTGATTTTTAGGCACTGAGGTCAGGAGGGTTGCTTGCGGAGTAC
This sequence comes from Falco peregrinus, assembly GCF_023634155.1. Lineage (NCBI taxonomy): Eukaryota > Metazoa > Chordata > Aves > Falconiformes > Falconidae > Falco > Falco peregrinus. The sequence goes on from NC_073726.1 coordinate 22,444,231, forward strand.
TGTTTTGGCTAATGCTCCTTGGGCCTTTCTTGTGTGCTCTAGTTCATTCCCTCCTCTGTTTTGTGCTGTGGATTGGAGCACAGGGGAGCTTGCCAATGGTTTTAACTCCAGATCAGACCCCGAGTGAGATACTTCTGACAAAGGCAGGGAGTCATCTGCCCTAGGCATGTAGGGGACTCCCTGTCTCTCCAGGTCCAGCCCTTTGTTGACCTCCTTATGGCTAGGACAAAGCGGAGAGAAACCCCCCAGGGAAGCTTCCTTGGTGTGAGAGGGATCATCCTTAGGGAAATCTCCTTCCCTTGGGGTGCAGGACCTGAGTGCAAGGCAGGTGTGTTTTGCAGGGGAGGCTCTGGATGCACTCAGGCTGATGCACCACGATAAATTTTAAATGCTGAAAGCCAGTTTCTTTAGAGGGAGTAGCAAGATGGAAAGGTAGGAGACTTTGGGCAACATACAAAGAGGTGTCATAGTGGAGCAAAGATGTGTGGATTTCCTCTGTGCTCTGCAGAAAGATCACATTCTGATCAAAACACCATTTTCATTACTTAGGTGGGATCAGACAAGCTCACACTTTAATAATTTTACAAAGAAATCTACTGTGCCTTGGCTGATAACAGATCATACAATCATTTAGGTTGGAAAAGACCTTTAAGATCGTCAAGTCCAACCATTAACCCAGCAGTGCCAAGCCCACCACTAAACCACGTACCTAAGCTCCACTCCACAACAACATAAAACAAAACTTAGTTGCTGGATTTTTAAGCCATTGTGAAAGGTGGTGTCTGCAAGAGCTGTTCATGGACAGCTTTTGTGTCATTAATAGTTTCACATGAAAAGGGAAAATAAAAAGTTTAAACATTTTACTTTTAAAGTAAAATGAGAGACCGCCAAAAGGTCAGAGGTATGTAGCTGAGTTCATTTGTATTGGCAAACAAAATGCTTGTGTTTATCTGACTTCTTTATGGCCTCATCATTGTAGTAGTTGAGTAACAGAAACATGCCTAGGGCTTAAAACAAAGCAAAGTAGACATTTATCTGGAGATTTGCTGTGGCAGAGGGAGGCCATCCTAGCATGGTGCGAGTAGTGAAGCTGGTTGTGCCTCTACTCACAGCACATGGGCTCGAGGAAGGAACAAAGACAATGAGCTGTTGCTGGTGGAGTGCTGGAAAGAAAAGAGAGAGAGAGAGAGAAGTGGGCATGGATAATGAGATCAGGACATGAAGGTTGTTGCAATCCAGTAACACATCTGAGAAACTTTTCTGGTTTGTAGTGTGCAGAATATATGTGCACATACAAAAAGGTCAATAAAAAGATCTATCAACTGTTTGGCTGTTAATGTTGCACATGCCATCAAAGCAGCAATAAAAGTGACAAGCTGTCACTTCAGAGAAGCCTCCAGCTGGATTGATAATGCATTATTGGTTTGGGTTTTTTTGTGATAGAGTTGGAAATTAAATATTTTAACATCAAAGGTTGCTGAAGTGTTTTCTGCTTCGGTTTTATGGTTAAAATACTAACATCCCTAGAATTCTATGGAAATAACAACTTTTCATGTTAAGCTAAAAATAAGGCTGGAGAGGTGTTTTTTTTCTTTCAGATATGTCATGGCCTTGGTTTTCAGGAAGCCTCGCAGAAAGATTCGTCCAAGCCAGGTTGCCCCTGGGGTTTGATTGCTTTGCATCTCCACATGTAAAGCAGCTCTCCAGTCCAAGGCAGTAGCTGATGGCAGGGCTTTATTTTATTTTTTTGTCCACATGCAACACTCTTGTGCTCCCAGGCTTCTTGTGGCTCTATTAAATGAGAGTGTTTTTCTTCTCCATGGTCTGCAGGGCCTTTGGTCAGCAAGCATGCAAACTGCTGATGCAACAGCGTAGCAACATAAAGCTTTGTATTTCAAGTCCTCTCATGGTGCATTATGGTAAAACAAGTATCTTGTTAGGAATAGCATTTATCTTTTGAGTTACCACATTGTTCTGAAAACAGCTTCGTGAAGAATGTTTCTCCTGAGCTGTGGACAGTGTCTACACTCCTTGTGCCCCATTTGGCCAACCATCACTGTCCCAGTTAGCCCAGCTGCTGTGGTGTATGTGTGTGTTGTGGGAACCCAGCATCATGCTGCCTCAGCTTCCCTGCATATTGTATAGGGATGATGTAAATGTCTTAAAAATTTTTTTGTGATCCTTTAATGGCTACAGGCCATGTGAGGACAGAGCACTAAAATTAATGGACAGGACTGCAGACTCCTGGGTGGATTTTCACAGCCTAGCAGGTCTGGCTATCTTGTAAAATTCTCAAGGATTAAGATGCTGCATGTGGTGCTTCGGAGATGATTTTGTTGCTGAAAGAAGCATCCAGCTGCTATATAGTTTTGCCAGACTTGGGGGCAAACTTTAAATAGAAACAAAATAGAGATAAGGTGAACACGATGAAGACACCATGCTGTCTTTTTTTTTTTTCTTTTTCCCACAATTGCAATTTGAAATACATTTGTTTGAGAGACTGGATGATAACTTGGACTCCTACATTGCTGCAACCCATTGCGCTGCCAGAAGTGCCATTGTTTTTTTGTGGGAACCTCGATTCCCAGAGATGTCAATATAGTTCTTTGTATTTGCTAACAAGAAATGAGCTTTTCCAACTAAGTTGCACAAACCCCTATGGAAAACTGAAATATTTATGAATACAAATTGGGCAGCACAATTAAGAGGTGTGTCATGAAGTGGAAGGATGAGGCCTGTGCTTTCAGCAGCTGCAGGTGTCAGCAGGCAGGTGGTAGAGGCGTTAGCTCCTCCACAAGGAGATGAAAATAACTCTCCTTTTAATTGCTGTGCTTCCCTGGTGGTCTTGAGGGAAATAACGCCTCTACTAGCTTGAGCTAAGATGCTTCTATAAGCTTGCAAATGGAGAGGATCACCCACCTTGGCTGTGCAGAAAAAAAATATTGTATTGCAATGGGACTTTCACTCTGCAGCCATTACACAGAGAAATCTCATTGCTTTATGGACTTTGGCTGCGTTGACACTATACGTCAGAGCTGAGTTTGCCTATAAACTTGCTCTCAGTTGCTTGCTGATGTGATTAAGGAGTAAGATTGTGTAATGCTGAGGCTGATGCTTCAGTTGGCTCTCATTGAGGTGACTAGAATTTGTTTTCTGAACAGGTGATTTGTCCTTTAATCTGACATTTTTTAAACTTAATATGCCCCTATGATTTGCAGTCTGCTTATACAAGCCAACAAAGTTTATCTGGGCCTCTCAAAAATCATCTTGACATCCGTTTGCATACTGCCCTGCAAAAAGCTTTAGCACAAACAGCAGATACCTTTACGTACTTGATGTTTCTATGTAGGAGAAGCCAAGCAGCAAAAGGTGGAACCTAAACTCACTTTACGGCTGTCAGATCCTCTACATGTAGGGGCAGGGATCCTGCAGTGCTGGACCGCATTGCCCAGGTATGAGGCTTGCTGGTGCTGCCTCCTGGTCCACATCAGAAGTGTGGTATGAGGACAGCCTGCGTTTCTGCTCTCCCAGAAGGTCGTTGGTGTATGGCAGAGGGAACATCCTTGTTTTGCAGTGGAGGCACCCCAGAGTTAGGAATCGGGTCCCCCTGTGCAGCTGAGCTCTAGCACTGGACAGTTGTTCGAGCAGTGGGAAGGGTAGGGAGTCCTGCAAGGTACTGCTGGATGCAGGTATGAGTGTCTGCTTTGAACTGTTGTGCAGGCAGCTGCCTGCTTTTACAGCATTTAAGCTCAGAGCCTGCATCGTGCCTTGTTTCCAGCAAGAACAAGCAGTTGTGTCCAGTGTTCAGGTCTCCAGACTCTGCTAGGAGGTGGTGATCCTGAGTGGGAAAGCCTGGTCTCAGGTGTGCCCCTCTGAAACATTAGAGTTACTCACTTGTTCTTAAGACTCAACCATGGTTTCAGAGTGGAAGAGAGGAAAGGTTTGCATAAAGAGTAAATCTGTGAGCAGACACTGCTGTGGGGAGACCCACAGCACCTCCTGCTTCTTGCACTGATGACCAGGTGGTTAATTCTGGGTTTGATTCCTGTAGCCAGGCGTAAACTACTGCGTCTGCTGAGTGCCATTGCTTCCTGTTGAGGACACCCAGGCTGACCCTGCACCTTGTCTTTTCCATGATGAATTTCTGACAGCGGCAATCCTGCTCTTATCCTGCCTGCCAGAAAGCCCCCAGCAGTGAGACCTGCAAGAACAGAGACATGGTCTGACCCACGGTCAGAGCCACACAGGTTTTCATAGCAGGAAATTCATGGTGACAGCTTGGTTGCCAACTTGACAGATGCCTGGCTCTCTCATCTAAATGTTTAAATGTTGATTGGAACTTTTAAACTTGAAGAGCATTTAGTCTAAAATTGGCTGTTGCAAAAAGAAGGGCCAGTGAACAAAATACCTGTGTGCTTTACTGCAGTTGCTGCTTTGCCCTCTTCCACTTTCAGGTGCAGCTGAGGTCCTGCATGGACTCCAGTTTGCTTTTCCCAGGTGCTGCTTTATATTGATCCAAAGGCTGAGCTGCAGGGACAGGTAGAAAATTCCCAGCCACAGGTTTTGCTCCCTTCTAGAACCCAGTTTTCTTACCAGGGTGTAAACCTTAAGACCAGAGAATTGCTTGGTGCTCCTCATGTAGGAAAACTTTTTTCCAGTGCTGGAATGCTGTTCTCTGGGCCATTGCAAATGGTAGAATCAGGATGAGCTCACTGCTGCTAACACTTGAGTTTAATGTTAAAACTTAAAAGACACTGTCTGTGTACCAAAGGGTGTGAAAGAAACTTTTCTTACAGTTTCTCTCAAACCCTCCATACTAGAGATTATATGAACCCTTTCCAGAGCTGACAACTGTGCAAACCAGAGTGCTGCTGTCTGTTTTTTTTAGCAGAGGTTTGATTTTTGTATGGTTTGTGGATGAAGACAGCAGAACCATGGCTCTTGTGGATGAAGTGGTCGCATCAGTTCCTCCCAGCTGTGCCGAGAGATGTGGGGTCTTTGTCTCTGTGCCATATTGTGTGTCAGAGCCCTGCAAGCTACCTGGGTGAGGTATCATTATGGCACTAATTAGAGAAGTCCTTGCGCAGGAGCTGGCTGTAACGCCACTGCTGATTGTCTCCCTGGCGGATTAAAGGCAAACCCTTCTTAACAAGTGCCTTGAGTAGCTTGAGCCACTGAACTCCCTAGGACCAGTAATTAATCCATCTGGTAACAAGGACCATGACTTGCAGATAGCAATTCAGGGAAGGAGCTTTTAACTGTTTTTGCACCAGGCAACTTGATGCCGTTAGGAGGTTTATTGGAATAAACGAGGCCTCGACTGGGGAACCTGAGGCATGTCAGGGTGACTGTTGGCCCTGCAGTGGAAGATTCATCATGGACAGGCTTGGCTTGGGCTGGGCAGAAAGGCTGTTTATAATTCAGGCGTTTGGTACGGCTTCTCTTAGGTGGCTCAGGATGTCCATGGAAAAACGGAAATGCAACTGCTTCTCTGAGCAGGGGTGATTCTTCTAGGGTGTACAGCAGATATGCTATATATGGAGCCACAAGTATACTGGATTTTTGTTACCTTTAAAGTCCCTAGCCACTACTGCAAACTGTGTGCAATGTAGTAAATCGCGCATACAAAGAAGTTGTTTTCTTTTTACCAAAACACATCAATTTTTCTATTTAACTGTGTAAGCTAGGGCCCACATTACATCTTCCAGTTGGGCTCTGGCTTTGAAGAGCAGTCCTGTGTCCGGAAGAGCTGCTGCAGATCCCAGTGTGTTTAGTGGTGTGCTTAGGGGCTTCAGGCTTTTTGCAGAGACCACAGAGACAATCTGCAGTCTCCTGTTCCTGTGAAGCACTCCTCTGTTCCTGTCAGATTGATGTTACAGGGGACTTTGGTACATACTCCCATATGCTAATGTGGAAAAGGCAGCTTGTAAATGAGTTGACTTAACAGCTTGGAGCCAATGGATACAATATCCACACTTGAAAACAGGATGTCATTCAAGCAGGATGATGGCTGGGAGGAAGGGACACTCCCATGGCAGATGATCAGGGATCAGTGAGAAGTCCTCCATGAGCTCACCCATGTCTCTGCTAGCTGGGACCATGTCATGGCTGTGGCAGCAACTGATGCTGGCCCCGGCATGCTCTTCCGTTGGCTGTGCCCCAGAGCCCTGAATGTGCAGGCATCTCGGGGTTGTAAGGTGGCCCGAGGACTCCCAGTGGCACTGTGACAAACTCAAATAACTTGCTATTAAAGCTATAAAGGGATGCAGGGAGTTGTTCTTAAACGCAGCTATTTGGCTTTAAGTTAAGGTGGTTTTCTCTCATGTATGTGGTCGTGAGCGCTCCTTCTCTTCCTGCTCTGTTTCTGCACCCAACCTTTTCCTGAGGCTCCAAGCAATCCATGGTACATGGTCCTAAAACCTGCTAAGGATGTTATTTGTTCTTGGTGACATGTCTGCTCAATTTACTTTGCAGGTCTATTTTTAAAGTATTGTCTTCTGATGGTAAAGTTGATCGCTAGTTGACCAGTTTTTGTAGGTGCTAAGCTGAAGTAAAATCAGGTTGAAAGGTGTCCCCACTCTGGCAAAAGTTAAAAATAAATTCAGAAAATTAGTCAAGTGTGTTATGTTCTGCACAGGTGAAGCGTGTTTGTGAGATTTTGTTTTTTACTGTGAGTGGCTCACTGAAGCCCCGTCCTCTTTGCAGCATCTCTGTAAAATGTAAATCAGCTCATGTCTGAGTTCCTGTCGCTGTGGGGACATGGAGTGTGGTTTTTTTCTGTGTTATTTTGACCTTTTTTTCTTGCTCACTTTCAGGTTGGCTAGCTCTTTTCATGGTAGTGTTTGAACCATGAAGTGTGTTAATACAGTATGTGTTTGTGCCTTATTGTTGCACTGGCTGACTTGATTTTGTTTCTGCTCTTCCGCATGCTACTAAACTGTTCTCAGCTGAGTCTTTGGAGAAGGTAGTAAAGTATTTGTCCATCTTCCTTAGGCATTCAGACCTCTTCCAGTTGATGGTTCCAAGAGGATGGAAATTAAATGTAATAACTAACTTGGTACTATGCACCTCAACACTACCAGAGATAAGAGGGCTGAGAGTTTTTTAGGAACTCTCATGTGGTTTGTTCCAGGCACAGCTGCGAGCTTTCATCCCCGAGATGCTGAAATATTCCACGGGTCGTGGGAAACCAGGCTGGGGCAAGGAAAGCTGCAAGCCCATCTGGTGGCCTGAGGACATTCCATGGGCCAACGTTCGCAGTGATGTCCGCACAGAGGAACAGAAGCAGCGGGTGTGTATCTCCCATGTCTGTCTGCCTTCAAATTGAGCACAGGGGCTTGCAACCAGCTTTTGCGGGAATAGTTTTCCCCTTGAGTGACAGAAGAACCTATGACATTGGCCCTTCCTTGACTTCGTGTCAGACATTCAGCCTGGGAGAGCAATGAGATGGGAGAGGCATAACCTTCAGACTGCTCTGTCCCCTGCTGGGTTTGTGTGATGAGATATTTGAACCACATCTCTCTCTGCAGCAGGTACCCTTTTCGCTAACTGCAGAACCTGCTCGCCTCTGTGGCCTTGTGAAGCACCCTACCCAGCCTAAGACAAGTCTACTCTCCAGGTGTGCAGGTCATTTACTGTAGAGTCTGTATCATGGCCTCTTGAAGCCTTTGAAGGAATATTGTCCCATCCTGAGTAGCAGGGACCTTTGTGTCATGGTTTAACCCCAGTCAGCAACTAAGTACCACACATCTGCTCACTCACTCCCCACCTCTGGTGGGATGGGGAGGAGACCTGGGAAAAGCTAAAACCTGTGGGTTGAGATAAGAACAGTTTAATAATTGAAATAAAGTAAAAATAATAACAGCAACAATAATAATTGTAATGAAGAGGAGAGGGAGAGAGAGGAGTAAAATCCAAGAGGGAAAAAACCCCAACAACCCCAGAATTAGTGAAGCACAACACAATTGCTCACCACCTGCTGACTGGTGCCTGGCTGCCCAGCCAGTCCTTGAGCAGTGATCAGCCTCTCCTGGCCAACTCCCCCCAGTTTATATAGTGAGCATGACATTCTATGGTATGGAATATCCCTTTGGCTAGTTCGGGTCAGCTGCTCTTGCTCCGCTCCCTGTGGGCTCCTTGTGCACCTGCTCACTGGCAGAGCATGGGAAAATGAAAAGTCCTTGACTTAGAGTAAGCACTACTTAACACACTGATGCTTTAGTTGTTGCTATTAACATTATTCTCATACTAAATCCAAAACACAGCACTGTACCAGCTACTAAGAAGAAAACAACTCTATCCCAGCCGAAGTCAGGACACTTTATACTTAAAGGGAAGCAGTCAAAGGTGTGCAGTGCAGCCAGGAAAAAATGAAAGAACTGGGTGAAAAGGTCTTGGAAATCAGTTGTAGTTATGGATCCTTTATGCAGGTGATGTTTCTACCAACCTTTCACAAATATAATCAAAGAAAGCTACCAGAGTGTGCAAGTGGCAGGACTTGTGCAGGCTGATGTAGGTCTGGGTGGATGAGCGGGGATGCCTAGTGAGGCTGGAAATGGTGCTGTGGCAGTCAGTGCTTTTCTAGGTAAGGATGGTTTTCTACTTGTCAGCCCCAATTCCTTAGAATTCCTTTTAAGCTGGTGAAATGAATTTCACTGAGAAGCTTCCCTTTCCCTTGGCCAGATGTGCTCGTTCTGTATCAGTATACAACAACGCAATAGCTCACCAGGGTGACTTCTGAGTCTTGGGGAAAGGAGGGGATGAGGAGAGAGGGATTAAATACTGGGGCCTCTTGTTTGTTTGAGAATTTGTTGAAAACCACCCAGTAAAGATAAGCATGCAAATCGCAGCAGTAGCAGCACTGCAGTCTTTCATAAAACTTTTTTATGCTGACTCTTCAATCATCATTCTCCTGGTAGGTGTCATGGACCCAAGCATTGCGGACTATCGTGAAAAACTGCTACAAGCAGCATGGGCGTGAAGACCTGCTCTATGCATTTGAGGATCAGCAGACCCAGCAGCAGACTACGACCACACATAGTATAGCGCACCTGGTGCCGTCACAGACAGTGGTACAAACCTTCAGTAACCCTGATGGCACAGTGTCCCTCATCCAGGTGAGTGAAACCCTCTGGCTTTTCCATTTCCAGCATGGCTGACTCAGGATCAAGTTGCCTTCATCAGGGAGGTGGTTTAGAGCAAGCTCTTTTGGGTAGTTTAACTTGTCCTTCAAGAATTTTGTCTTTATCTGTATGTTTTAGCCTGCAGGCTTGTTAACTCAATGCTCCCTTCCAAAGAAGCAGTCTCCATCCACTCTCTTCCACACTCCCATCCCTTGTTCTCCTGTTGTGAAAGTACAAGGATTGCTGCAGCTATTTGGTCAAGCAATTCAGGGATCTGACCTGAGTTTAATGAACCTGTTTGCGAACAGATACAGTTTGTGATGTGGCCACACAATATCTGTGGTGGCAATCGGATGGAGTGATGGGAGGAGAGGTGGTGGGACTGCATTTCTTTAATGGCATGCAACATAACTTAATCTATGGCATAAGGTATTTCTGTTGTTCATCTTACACCTGAAGTATAATATATATATTACACATATCAAATGTATATTTATCCTCGTGATAAGGATATCCTCATCATCATCCTGCAGTAAGGATGCCTCTTACACCGTTTTACAGAGGGAGATTCAGGGCAGAAGAGGCTGCATTCAGTGGCTCAGTGATGCCGCTATTCTCCCTGTGTTCCCCATGTGGGGAGGCAGGTTCTGGTAGCTCAGGATGTCAAAAATGTAAGTGCTCTCTTGAAACTTCCCAAAAGCTCCAGGTGGGTGTGAGGTTTGAACCTCTGTTTCCCCTCTGCTCCTGCCTTCAAACCACCACTGCCCCCTCGTACCTAACTGGCCCAGTGGCTTGTCCCTCTTGAGTATCATGTTTTTAGTTCATTGTCAAACATGATTTTCTGTTGTGTGTTCTCATCTCACAGTCATGAAGATAAAACCACATGTGTGGGTTTGTTTTGTTTATTTGGATTTTTTTCAAATGAAAGCTTTTCCACGATTGTTACAGCTTTCTGCCCTCCACACCAAGGCCTGGCAGATTTGCCAAGCTGGTTCTGTTTGCTCATCTGCTAAGGTGCATTTTTCCTTTGACTAGTGTTCATTTAAATGCTGGGCACCTGAGATCCCATTGAATTTCTGGCATTTATAGGTTTAATTCTCCTTAGAAACAAAGCTGCACATCTCCCCACCTTTGTCTTTTCCCAGCTGTTAAATGGGGAAAAGGTCATTTCCAAGGGCAGTGGGAGTATTGAGGATGAGTTAATGTTTGCCAAGGGCCTGGAGATGAGAGAGATGAATGGTAAGCAAGGAGCATTACAAATGAGGGCTGCTGTGCAAGATGTTCTGATCCAGGTCTACTCAGTGTTTTTTTGAGTCACTTCCACCTTGTGGGAGAAGCATGTTGACTCCACCTGTGCACCACGCTCACACCTGGGAATGGCAGCAGCACCCCGCAGCTGCTCTTCCTGAGGCTGGGAGAATAGTGAGGACTCTGTCTCCTGTGTGAACTCTGGGCCACATCCACTCTGGAAGCCACCACAGATTAACCTGGCTCTAGCATGTGATTTCCTCCCCCAGCCCTTCGAGACGGCTCCATATTTTCTGTGAGCTCTGCAATTACTATTATTCTCTGTGGGTGCAATGCTTTTTATTCTGAGACCATTTAAGTTTCCCTTTGCCTGAATTATGTGGATATTTTCCTGCAATAATGTTTAACTGCATTTTGTTGACTTCCATAGGTTGGCACTGGTGCTACAGTTGCCACACTGGCCGATGCCTCAGAGTTGCCCACCACAGTTACCGTCGCACAAGTCAATTATTCTGCAGTGACTGATGGGGAGGTAAGGATCTGGGTCATGTTTGTGGTGCACAAACCAGAATTGTCCTGTCTGAATTTCAATAAAGTTAAAATTTTCTAGAATTTGTGGTCACAGAAAACACCAAGCCTTGTTTCCCCACCCTGCAGTGTTAAGGGTTAACCTACACGTAAACATGAGACTGTAAAATTTTATATAGAAAGTGCTGAACTGTTGTCATTTTGACTCAGGACTGTAAAATTATGGTGGAAGACTCAGTCCTGAATTTAACTCTTTTTTTAAAAAATATATATTTCCTATAAATTACTATCTGCTGTAGCAGGTAGAGGCTTAATGACATACACAAGTACGCGTTTGTGTATTCGTATTGAGTAACTGTTTTACGTGTGCTGTAGATCCTGGCTGCTTGTTTGTCAGTTCAGGGTTGGGAGTGATGGCTGGGATATTTTGAGCCTGTGGTTAGTAGTGGGTATTGCATGGCTGTGGGCAGATCCCATCCCGTGAGTCTTTGGCCACTGATCTCTGGATGAAATGGGACTGTTCTTTTGCTGCAGCTTTTAGGGAGATTTGCAAGTAAATCCCAGACACGGCTGTATAAATGCACAGTACTTTAGAGACAACAGGAGGTACTGCGGAGTTACCGTTCTGTTCCTGTGACAGTTTCTTCTACTGCTTTACAACTTGGCAAAGTTGTTTCTGTCAAGGACTCGATCAGGCCATTTCCATTACTAAATCTGAACACTCAAATTTGTATACATTTGTTTTTCCACTATTTTTTTTTTTTAATGGAGTAATAAAGTTTTTTTGTGTGTGTTTAAGGAACATGCCTTTAAGATTATGAAGACTTTTTTAACTTTTTTTTTTTTCATCCTTTTCATCCCCAAACCCACCTTTGAATCAGGCTGCAGGTCACTTTCTGTCCCTTTGCTGCACAGTAGAATCTCTGGCTGGCCAGCCTGTGCGCAGGAGCGGCGGGGTCTGGTCCGCTCTGCGTGGGTCAAGCTTTCACAGCGACAGGTGGCAGCACAGAACAGCTTTGCCCTGCACCAGACCCTGTTTCCATCTCAGACCCATCATGAAACAGCCTGGCTCTGGAGCCGTGACCTTGAAGTACTTTGCAGCTGCTATAAGGGTTTTCAAGAACCAGTTATATCTCTTGAGATCAGAAAGAAATTTTTCGAGGGAACAAATAGAAATCAGGGGAAGACAGGCATCTAATTCCTAATGTGAATGGAACGTCTAGGTGATATCTTGGACAAAAGAAAAATACACAAGTAAACTTGCTTTGGGGACGGGTGTAATTTCTCCACACAGACAGATCCACAGCCTGCTGGCAGCCTCTCTAGGGACATTTTTGTCCTGAAATCTCTTGCTGTGTGAAGATCTGAGTTAGCTCTGAGTAAATAGATGTGTTTACAGGACTCTGAGCAACATGGAGCAGGGATGCTCGCTGGTATCTCAGCAGCACAACCTTCACATTAGTGTGGAGAAGGGCCTGGACAGTCCTCTCTTCTTTTCCAGGCCTTGCTCTGTCCCTGTTCTGAAGCAGCTTAGGCATCTTTGCAGGGCACTGTGTGTCACAGTGGAGACCTGCCTTATCACTCAAATGTGTGTTGCCATGTATTTGAAAAACGTATGTCTGTTCCTCTTCTGCATGGTGGTGGGAAGGGTGCCTTTCCCAGCTCGGGCTTGCTTTGGTTCGGTTTTGGCATGGCTAGCGAGTTCCACAAACTCGATCTGACTCTCTCGAGATCTCTACCATCTGCAACTTCTTCCTCTCGTGAGCGTTCAAACTTGGTTGAATCTTTCCTAAAAGACATTGCCTTCTCTAAAATCAACTTCCTTTCTCCTTTTCACAATGCACTATCTCACTGCTTCCTCCCTGCTTTGGATCCTTTCGCCCAGGGTCAGCTCTGGGCACAGGAGAATGAAGCAGTTGCCTTGAACGTCAGACGGCTGGGGATGGCTAAAGAGCTACGACGAGCGCCAGTTTTGCCTGTGCCCAAGTGCTGGAAAACGAGATTGGCAGCTGCTGAGGAATGTGTGATAGCAGATGTGAGTGAGAGCGCGACAGGTTCTCTCTCTACCTTTCCATCCTGTGATGGGACTAACCCTTATCTTGTCCAAAGGCAGCAAAATTTACTTGTGCAAAACCTACTTGAGCCTTGAGCCAGCTCTGCTTCTATGGACTTTCTAGCTTTCTCCATCTTAACAAATTGAGGGGGGTTTTTTCATCATCTTCTATGGCATTCTTATTTGTGTGTCTCAGCAAGATGGTGAGTGGCCTAAAATGTTTATGGGGATGAGAATAGTGATGGCGGGGTGGGGGAAGATCTTCATCTTGCAAAGCAGCCAGTAGGATTTGTCAGCTGATGGGCCTTCATCCTCCATTTCTTTAGTTGTTTTTGTCCAATGCATATTTCTAATTCACATCCTGGTGGATTTTGTGGCCATACACTCATTATCTCATGAGCTGCGAAGTCGCAAGTGGAGAAATGTGGGTTAGGTGGAAAATGAGCAACTGAGACTGGGTGAACTTCAAGTAATATGCAACCTATTTATGTGAAGGTCTGAAGTAAGGGAATTGAAAGTACCTGAGATATATGAACAGAGTACTTTCCATCTGCCATCTTCTTTTAAAATATATTGCTGCAGCACAAAGAAATTCCAATTCCAGTTGGCTCAAACCCATCTGAGTTCACAAGTGCTGTACAAGTAAAACATGGACTGCTCCCTCGAATGACAGCAGATGGGTGCAGACAAGTAGAAACAGTGAGATAAGCGCAGGCGATTTCCATGGGAGGATGTTGTCCGCACTGGGGTTCTAACACTGCGGAAATGCAGCTACTTAATAAACTGCCCAGGCTGGTTGGCAGGCAGTGATACAAGTACGACAACGATCATCGCTGTCCTGTTTTGTTGTGGAGAGGGATTTCTGGGAGGTTGAGGGGATTCATGGATGTTTATGGGGTGCACTTTCCATGTGCATGAGAAAACTAGATTTCTTGTTCGGAAGTTGAACATATGGAGAACAGCAACTAAAATCATGAGCTGACTTTAGAAACTCACTCATGGCTGATAGAGGGTTGTAGTGTCCAGCAATGTCAGGTGGATCCCAGGATTCCTCCCTCTTTTACCTATCTCTCAAAGTCAGAGCATGTGCAGGATTCTGCACAGACCTCTTGAAATTTGGCTCTTTTTGTTTTAGGAAGCAGCCGTCCATTCATGGGATGACATCCAATCCTAGAGCCTTTCTTTTTGTTTTTCCCCATAGGTGGAGCAGAACTGGGCAACGCTACAGGGGGGTGAGATGACTATCCAGACAACGCAGGCATCAGAGGCCACGCAGGCGGTGGCATCATTAGCAGAAGCAGCAGTGGCAGCATCTCAGGAGATGCAACAAGGAGCAACTGTTACCATGGCACTCAACAGGTATGGGTGAGAGACGAAGGCTTGAAGCATGCATGCATGACATTTCCTTCCAGGTTTTCACTCTAATGGTGCAAAGATCACTCTGTACAGTCCCAGTAGAGGCTGCTTCTTCCCATAACAAATTCCTACATCAGCCAGCGTCCAGGTCTCTGCAGGACAGTTCCTGATTTCTGCTGTAACCACAGAACACCACTGACATGGTAATTTCCTGAAAGAAGAAAAGATGGGTAGTAACTGTCCCCTCTAAATGATCTTATTTGTACAGCAAGGGTCCAGTTACAGAACCGAGCTTGCGAAGAAAGCAAGAGTTGTGATGTGCTAATAGCACCTTTTAAGTTTGCTGGTCTGGGTCTCCCTCAATATTAATAATGGTTTCTTACTAAAATGCTAAGGCTGAATTTCCCTGTTGTTGAGTATGATCTCTCTTCAGGAATAAAAATCTCCTCCCAAGGCCAGTGTTCTTGGGGTTTCTCCCAAATGTGTTTCTGAAATAGAAGGTGAATGAGCTGCAGTAGTAATGCTGCCTCTTCGGCTTGGAATGAGCTCTGTTAGATTTTTATTTTATTTTATTTTTTTTATTCTATTGAGGTTACCAAAATCTGCAGTATAGTTCTCTACAGGTCCGTGTAGCAGGAAGCAGTATCTTTGCTTGGCTCTGGTGAGTTGCTTAACCTTTGCTTCTTAAAAACTGGAAATGGCTGTGGCACACCACAGCTGCACCCTGAGAGAGCAGAAGAACCGTAGGAAACATGGCATCAGCCCCAACAGCATGGGAGGCTTCACACTGCTGAGGTGTAGACATATTTTCCTCATCTGAATCAGGATTCTGGCCTAGAGGCTGTTGACTGAGCAGCCATGGGTCAGGACAAGGCACAAGTCCACACTGCTGATGGTTGGAGTAAAGCTTCAATACCTTGTTGTATACACAAATTGCTAAAGGACCCACTTTAATCGCAGGGGCTTTCAACAGCTTGTTTCCAAATTGCTGTCACAACTGAAGCACAAACACGCCTAGAACTGTTTATTCTCTTTGTGGTCCAGATTCAGGACCATCAGATAAGTTCTTTTCTGCTACCACACAAGGTTGGTTAAGTAGGGTTTTTTTACTAGCAGTTTCACTGTAAAATTGCCTTTTATAAACGAGTGATCTTTGTACGGCACTGTAAGAACAGCTGAAGTAACTAGGCATGGAATTGCAGGAAAAAGCCCCTTCTCCCAAAATCTGACTTGCAGGATTTTATCCTGCACATTTCCAGGCAATAGATTTTTCTATTTTATTGTTTTTTCAGAAGTTTTTCTGGAGTAGAACATCGTGGGCTTTCCATGTTAATTTCATCCCATTGCTACTAGCTTTTAGCTCTTAAGGTCACAAAGCTGTTCCTTTTCCTGTATTAACTTAAGAAATTCAGATTCCATAATAAAAAGAAGTGTTGTTAGAACTCCTAGAAAATATGAACGGAAGAGCCTTCAACAAGTCATTTAGTCTCTACTGTGCCTCAAGACAGGATCAGCTCAGTTTATACCCAGGAAAGCCCTATGATAAGTCTGTTCAAATAGCTTGTAGTTCAGGAGCGATGCGAAGCCTGTAGCAGCATTGCAGTGGAAATGAGAGGCCTCATGTTTTATTTCCCAGCTTGTCACCCTCTTTGTCTGCTGACCATGGTAGCGCTGGAGACCTTTCTAGGTGACTGCCTTCCAGCACCCTTCCACATGGAAGAGGTGTACTTTGTCCTTTGCCACAAAATGCTCCTTGTAGCTTTTAGCTGTAGAACTTCTTCCCCACTATGAGGGTGGTGAGGCACTGGCACAGGTTGCCCAGAGAAGCTGTGGCTGCCCCATCCCTGGGGGTGCTCAAGGCGAGGTTGGACAGGGCTTGAAGCAACCTGGTCTAGTGGAAGGTGTCCTTGCCCCTGGCAGGGGGGGTGGAACTAGATGGTCTTTAAGATTCCTTCCAAACCATTCTGTGATTTTGTGACTGCCATCTTTCCCCTGCCTGTAAGAAGATCTCAGCAAGGCTCTGGTCCTTGAAAGCTGGTGGCTTATCCTAGCTCTGGAAACTTTATGCCTAATTTAGCTGAAAGCTGCCATCTAAATCTTGTTCCAATGGCTGCTGGCTGAGCGCAGTCTTTCACAGCCCCATGTAGAGCAGTACGCCTGCCAATAGCATGGCATAACGGATGATGCAACCTCTGTCAGGTTTGAGGATGGGAGGTATTAGGCCTTCTAGTAAAATAGGATGAAGTGGAGGTGGGCCATTAATTCATTGATTTGAACCAGTTAATGTTTATGGAGCACACTGTAACTGGAAAAAGCTTTTATGCCACAGATCATTAGTATTTTCAGGGATGGAACTGTAACAGATTATTAGAATGCTCAATTGCCCTTGAAAGTGGATTCAAGTAAGTGCTGTGTGAAGTCGGAAACAGGGTTACACCAATAAATGTGTGCTTACCCCAGGTTTGCTGTGTTGTAGTTGCCCTTCCTGCAGTGTAACTGCCTTCATGTAGCTGCAGGTTCAGAAGAGAGATCAAAGGGAGTAAGAAAGCAGAACAACAAACTACTCTGGTTCACTAACAGTGTTTAAGAGCTACTCTAAGAGACAGAAGTGCTATTTAGAAATGAAAATACATCCTGAGTGAATAAAGAATACAGCATCTAAGCAGGAAATTAGGAAAGAGAACGAATAGGAAGTACTTTGAAAATATTTGAGTCCGTTGACTACCAAAGAATGAGCATGGCAGTTAAGAAAGAGCATCCTAGGGGAAGCTAAAGAAAATACCTACTTTTTTAGTTTAAGGTAGAAATGGTGGGAGATTCAGCTGCAGGAAGGAGGTGGCTTTGGAATAATTTGTTGACTAGCAGTTGGTCACCGGAAGTGGCTAATCCAACAGGTCTGGAGAAATCTGGACAGCTGCTGAAGGATTCTCACAGCACTCTTATTTGCCATTTGGTTGCACAGTCAAATATGATGTCAACGAATGCCAAGTGATACACATACAAAGAAATAACGGCTCTGTGTATCCAATGAGGAACTGTATGCTACCAGTTACCATTCAGAAAGCATCTGGTGGACTGTCCTCCAGGAATGTTTTATCACTGCTGAGAAGATATTATCAAGAGAGTAAGTTGAATATAGGAATTATAGGGAAAGGCATAGTGAACCAGCCAGGATTAGACCCCTGGACTAACTCATGGTGTGTCTATGTCCTGAATAGTGTGAGAAATGGTCATCCCCGGCAAATAGATGTCTTACATTAGAAAAAATCTGGATAGGACAAGAGTGATCAGAAGCCAGGAAGAGTCCTTGCACAGTAAGTGGACTATGGCTCTTTGGCTTGGGAAAGAGATTACTGGAAATCTATGAAATCGTGAGGAAAACAAAAAGGGAACAGTTATTTTCTGTTTCTCACAATATCAGACTTAAGGCCTGCCCAGCCAGACTGAGGCAGTAGTTTTTCAAGTACCATAATGTAATTTTTCTTCACATGGCACCAAATTAAATGTGGAACTCATTGCTACAGGGTGTTGTGGAAGCAAAAGGTATAAATGGGCTTCGGAGGGGATTAGACAAATCAAACCTGATGGTCCAGATGCAGTCACTGATGTAGGAAATCAATACACTGCTAACTGTCAGAAGCTGAGAGGGTGTAGGAAGGGAAGGATCATACACACTCCTTCCTAATATCTGATACTGGCTTTTCTCACAGCCGGGTTGCTGCATGAGAGGGACCTTTGGTCTGACCTCATTTGTATGAAGAAATTTAACAATACTGTGCTGAGCTACTGATCACTTATTAAAAAGAATTATTAAACCACTTGGCTGGGGAGTAGTACTCCATCTTAGCTAAATACAGAGCTGCTGATGTGATCCTGGTGATGGTAAACCTCTGGGCCTGTTCCATTGCAATGTGAACTCGCAGAAACAGTAATGAAGGGTAGAGCTCTCAAATCTGTAAAGACCCAGAACATAACAGTGCCAAAAGAAGAGTTTTGTACCAGAAACCAGAGGCAGCTAGGAGTCACATGGTATAACTACTTGGATTGTCTAAAAGGTTTACTTAAGTTCCCAAGCAAAGGAATGTGAAGGTAAGAATGTAGGGATGTTCTGACTAAAGAGACCTACAAGCTGAAAAAAGCCAGTAGGAGCAGCTTCTTCCCACATATTTGTCCTCCACTGTAGATTTTCTGCTCTGGATAACTTCATCTGGGCCCAGTAAGAATCCCTCCTTTCTGGATTTGTTCTCTTGACATATGGTGCCTGCTTAAAATAGGTGCTACTGGAATGGCGTTATTTGTTTGGTTCTCCTAATTCTTCTTTCTCCTTTCCTGTGCCTGCAGTGAAGCAGCTGCCCATGCAGTAGCCACGCTTGCTGAAGCCACTCTTCAAGGTGGAGGACAGATTGTTCTATCTGGTGAAACTGCAGCAGCGGTAGGAGCACTTACTGGAGTCCAAGATGCCAATGGTAAGGCTGCCAGAAAGTTTTTACTTTTTCTGAGTATTTTTCTTTGCTCTTAGCTGGGGGTTTTTGCTCTCTTTTACTTGACATGTCAGGTTTTCACTAGTAAAATAATTCTCCCTCACTGCAGATGCTGACTAACTAGGTTGTGACTTAAAATCTCAGAAAAAAATGGTAGCACTAACCTCTTGTTTACTTCCGTAGTGTTGGTGGCTGAGCTCTTTTCCTCTTTCTGCCAGCTTATTATTTAGCCTTAGTTTTCTGGGGAAAAACTGCTTCCCCCTCTCTGTATCTGTACAGTGCCTACCACAGGGAGGACCAGACTTAGTCAACTAACACAACTAGTCAGTGCCCCTCATCTCCAAAACACTTCACTGAGAAGTGGTAGAGTATGACCAGCATTTTATTACCCACTCATTTCCTTCCTTTCTCAAGACTTTCTTGGTTTACTTAGTGGCTGCTCTTGAGCAACTGTCGCTTTTCTGCTTGGGTGACACCTTTCAGTCATCCCTCAGCAGTCAGTCTTGGCTTGTTTGCCTCCTGCTTTATTTTCCATCTTGCTACCATAGTCAATCACTTAGTTCTAGGGATTCTCCATAGTGTTTCTCACCTATTATCTGGATGCATCTTCTGCCAAGTCTGGTGACTTTTGTAGTTATTCAAACTAAGTTCATAGTGAATACAGTATGTTCACAGAAACTGGTTCAAGAGATGATACTGGAACATACGAACACGTCTAGTTGGTGCTCATCCACTGCCTCCAGTTGCACTGTACTTCTGCCTGACGCCTTTACCATGCTTTCCAAGTTCAAAGATGAAACTTGTGGTTATTTCAATTAAATGGAAGGGGGGGTGTCAAAATAAGCTCAAAAAGGATGCAAAGTGTGAAGTTGTAAAGAAACGCCACCTTGAGGATGGTACTATTTGAAGCCTTATTATCAAAGGCGAAACAAGCATGTGCAGTTGGGTGGCAGAGCGATGACTTCTTGCCTTGTCACTTTGCACGTAAAGCAGACATCTAGCTAAATGAGACCTCGATTCTGACTTCCATCAAAATCTTCATTGCATTGGGAATGTGCTCGTTTAAAACATGAATATTTTTTGTGCAGCGAAAACCGGGCAGTGGAGGGAAGAGTAATTTTACTTGGGGCATTCGACTTGACATCTCTTGCTGTAGAGTCAGCCAGCCTGAAGAGGGAGCAGAAATGAAGTGAAAACCCTCTACTCAGAGCTGGGAATGCATCTGATTCTGAGAGAATAGAGTAGGGTTGTGTTGTATTCTCCTTTGCCAGCAGCCGGGCATGAGGGGGATAAGTGATGTGTGTTTATCAAAGGAAGGATCTGACCCTGGATGCTCAAAACCAGTAACTAATCAGATTTGTAAAAGCACGTTAGCATCCTTTAGCAGATCTGCACCCCTGACTCCTTTTGGTCTGCTTCCAAAATGCTTTCATGGTTTGGATTCCTCTGGATGCTTCCCCTAAACAACTCTCCACACCCTTCCTAAGTCACCCTACCTCATTCACCCAGCATTAATATAATTATAATGCAGGCGGGGCTTACCCCCCCCTTCTTTTTTTTTCTTTTTTTTAGCAGCAGAGTTGGAAATCAGATGGGATTTAGAGTGCATTAAGGGGAGAGACTGCAGCATTTTCTACTGTGCAAAACCTCGCCCACAGCCCCTTGCCTTGTTTCCACTCTTCTTCGATTTGCTCTAATCTCCAGTGGTATTAAGGGGAAGGGCTTTGTCGGCGTGGTAGTCCTTGGAAGCACCATGCTGTTAGTTTTATTACGTAACCAGCTAATATATCTCCCTTAGGGATGGAGGAGATGTTGGTATCCATTCCCACTGTCTCTGTCTGGGGATGGAGAGCAGATGGATTTTCAGCATTGGCACTGTTGTGGAGGATTTGTCTGCTTTCTCTGTACCCTGAAGCTCAGGGTATGAGTGCAAGCATCCTTCTGGACACTGGTGCTCGGTTATTTTATGCAGTGGGGGCAAAGAGCTCTGCATGCCCTTCTGTCAGGAGGAGGTGAAATGGGAAATGATTCAGTGCAATTGGTTGCAGGAAGGAGAGGGGGAAAATGATTGCCAGAGCCATAATTGTATTAACCAGCAGATTCCCCCTGCTCCTGATTGCTTGCAAAGTCTTAATTTGCTGATTTTTCCAATAAACGCTTCTCTCTGGGAATGCTCTTACCCTTCTGTAGGCCCTTTCTTAGGGATTGCAATCCCTTACCCATGCCACTTTCCCTGCAAGGGACATAAATCTATGCCAATCTTATTGTTAAGGAAAGGGAGAGTAGTTTACCAGAATTGCTTGAGGTCAGCTAAAGTGTTTAATTCCTGATTTTAGCCATTAGATATAATTATTCTCTTTTTTAATTGTTTTGTTTCTATCTTGATATGGTATTTCCCCCATCCATTCTTTGGCATCTGAATAATAATTAAGTGATACAAGAGAACCAAGGCAGCTAAAAAGAGGCAACTTCTGTATTTTCATTGATGTCTCAGAAGCTAGGGCTGAATTCGGTCCTGGGGGGAGTAGGGAGCCCAGGAGCGTGGCTGAACTGCGAAAGGGTTGTGGGTAATCTTGCAATCAGTTACGTTTATAGCTAAAGGAAATAAGATCTCCTGCTCCTGTACAGTGTCAAACTAGCTACATGCATTACGGTTTTCTTGCTACTCTGAAGCATCTGCTCTGAGTTGGGATGGTGGAACAGATGACCCCATGGTTTGAGCCTCAGATGTTTTGCTCTTAAGTGGCTGGCATTAAAGCAAAGTAATCATCAAAGCAAGTGAAGGGGATTGTAGCAGCACCAATTTCTGAAGCTGGCTGAAAACTGGAAATGCTCTGGTAAGAGGAAACAGCGCTCTGGGGCTGCTTTTGGTGTGCGCTGTGGGCAGCTCCATGTGATGGGCTGGTGCTGGAGCTGTCCCAACCCGCTGTGGCCAGAGGAGAGAAACTCGATCAGCATTGGGAAGGAGAGGTGATGGTGCCAGCCTGCAGTCTGGGCCTTGCTCGCTGGAGCATCCTCATGCTGCAGCCTTTTGTTTGACATTGATCTGATCGGGGGCTTGAAAGCTGCTTGGGCTACAGGCTTCCTGGCTTCATCTTTAAATATTGATGAAGCTTTGCTTAAGCAGTACCTACGCAGGGCTGTAGTAGTGCGCAGTGCTGTCTGTGAAGGACAGAGCAGACTCCCTGCCCAAGGAAGGTTGGTTTAATGCCCTTGGTGTCGTCACAAGCCTGGGGTTATTGCAGTTTTGCACAGTGTGCGGCATTTTGAAGGGCATTTTAAGGTGAGAGGGGTGGTATGCTTGAAGCTCCAGCTGCAGTTTGAAATGGCATGGAAGGGAGGCATGGTGGAAGGAGCTGGTGTGGGGAAGAGAATCATAGAATGGTTTAGTTTGAAAGGGACTTAATGATCATGTAGTTCCACCCCCCCTGCTGTGGACGGGGACACCTTCCACTAGACCAGGTTGCTCCAAGCCCCATCCAACCTGGCCTGGAACACTTCCAGGGATGGGGCAGCCACAGCTCCTCTGGGCAGCCTGTGCCAGTGCCTCACCACCCTCACAGTAAAGAATTTATTTCTAATAGCTAGTCTAAATCTGCCCTCTTTTAGTTTAAAACCATCACCCCTTGTCCTGTTGCTACAGGCCCTTGTAAAAAGTCCCTCCCCATCTTTCTTATAAGCCCCCTTTAGGTACTGGAAGGCTGCTGTAAGATCTCTCTGGAGCCTTCTCTTCTCCAGGCTGAAAAGTAGAAGATGTGAAATCATGCTGTGACCAGGGAATTAATTTAACAGAACTGAGTGAGGCACAGCCAGAGATCCAATAGATCTTTACTTGTCAACCATGGTCTTCATGTGCAGCAGCTGCTGCCCTTTTTCCTGGCCCCAAAGCACATTTTACTGACATAATTCCTGCCTGTACTGTTGGAGATGCTCCTGGGAGCACTGATGTACCTGGTGGTGGTGTGGCAGCATACAGGTGGGTACTAAGAGACTACAACGTGTCTTGTCCTTCTCCGTACCCCACTAGTCATCCAAAATATCCAAACCCAATTCTCCGTACAACCAAAGGGAGCCATGCTTATGGCTGGGGGTGAGCCAGGATTATCGAGTTGTGATGGAAGCTCGGGGAGAGCATTAGGACTCTGACGTGGGCAGAGAGGGATTAGCAAGCTCTCTGCTTTCGTAAACAGAGGAAATAAGGCGTTAGTACAGGAGTGTATTTTGCAAGTTAGCATGGGATAAAAAGCCTATAGCGGCATTTAGGGTGATGCTTGCTGCGCAGAAGAGCTGTTCTAGTTGGTGACTCCTAGATCAAGAGTGGTTTACATGCTGAAAAGGCTTCAGCTCTGGGTGAGGCTGCTGAGCTTCCCACACAAAATCAATAAGGTGTCAGGTGGAAACCTGTCTCCACCCTCAGCTGTGCAGATGGGAGATGGGGAACCCTCCTCTCGGCAACAGAGACACCTCCAGGCCTGAAGCGTGGTTGCCAGTCCCGTCCGGCTCTGTGTAGGCTGTTTACAGTTGAAAACACGTCCAGGAGGAGAAGGCAAGAGTTGAGATGCTGTTCTCTGGGCTGTGCACATCTCCTAGAGAGCGTGAAAGCAAATGGAGATACATTGGGCAAACCCAGAGAAGGGAACTGCCTGTTCTTGCTTTTTGATGCCTCAGGACAGGGAGGTGCAGCACACTGATCCCCTGGTAACTGGTGGCTTTTTTGCATGAGAAAAAAAAAAAAAAGATGGGGGGAGGCTTGGAGGCTGATCTGCTGCAAATGTCAGCACTTAAAAGAAAAATTATTACTTTTTTTCCTGTTGGATCTCCTTGGGAAGTTGGACCCAAATGAGTCACTAGCAACTTGGCAAAGTGCAGATCAGTTTGCTTGCATCCAAGTGGACAGGGTTTTTTTAGGGTTTTACCAGTGGAAACAGATTTTCTTTTGATGGAGTGCTGCCCTGAAACAGGTATGATTTAATCCCAGTCTGAAGGAGAAGTAAGGAAAATAATTTTTGCAGATGTATTTCAGATGACAGGGTAGAAGAGAGGCCGGTGGCAGCCAGCAAGTGAGAGCTGAAGTGGATGAGTTTGAGTTTCTGGCTGTATGTGCTGAGCAGGTCCAGGAACAGGGAGAGGTGTTTCCTAGAGGACTAACTGCTGTGCATAAATGAGTTATTGTCAGCAATGGGGCTGTGATGTGCTCTTAAGTATGTTGGCATAAACCTTAGTTAAAACAAGCTTCTTATTTGTCAAGTATGTGCAGTTCCCTACATGTGCCCTGTAGAGAGGGGGTACTTCAGTGCAGCTCAGCCATCTCTGCGTCTGCACCCTTTCCATGTCAGCATCTGGCTTTCCGGGGAGCCTCAGCACGGATAGTAAGGAATATGCGATGTTGGGACTGTGGGACACCAGCCACAAGTTTAATGCCAGCAGTCAGCATGGTGCTGCTAGGTCTTTCCCAGTACAATGAGGGCCAAAGTGTTTCCAAGACCTGAGACTGCTGCTCCATTTGCGCTGAACCTTGCCAGCACAGATGATTTCTCCTGACTTTGATGCTTTAAACCCATCACGATGGATCTCATGGTTTTTGCTGCTGTCCTACATTATTCTTGGGCACTAATCTCGGGTGGCGCTGGCGGTGCAGTCAGCTCAGGCTGTCCTGATGCTGGGCTGTCATGGGTGTTGGGCGGCTTTGGTTTGACATCTTGGAACTGGTGACGAAGCGGCTGCTGCTGCTGATTAGGATTTGTCTGCCCACCAACCGGGACTAAAAATAGTGGCTCAGACAAGTCCCTTTTGTACAGCATTGGTAGCCAGATTTTCCCTTCGGTCCAGCTAACCAGGTGCTACCTACACCAGCCTGCAGTTGTGTTATGTGGAGCTAGCTTTGCACAGCCCAGCACCGAGAGTTTGTTTGGGTGGTTTGAGTAGAGCAGGAGGCTGGAGGTGGATGCCACGGCACTTGAGTGCTGCTGGCTTTAGGGCTTCCCTTGGCTTGTTGAGTGACCTTGATAAGTCTCTTGATGGAGATGCAGGTACAAACTGGGTAGTTTGGCTTTTGGGATGGGGAGGCTTATGGGCTCTGTCATTCTATTTCCTTGGGGAAAAACATTTTTATATGATGAGCTCTCATGATGTCTCACAGGTCTCGTTCCTTTTTGTGAAGGCAGCAGTGTCAGAGGAGCACGAGGAGAGCCTCCCGGGTGGTTTTGTGCCCCCGTTTTGTGTCCCACGTCTTACAGAGAGTACAGGTTGCTTTTTAGCTCTGAAACATGCCTTTGAGATTGCAAAGAGAGAAAACAGCATCCTGGGGAGACACCAGGACTTGCTCAGTTCCTGGCTTAATCTATTGCTGTCCCCTAAAACATGCTCACCTTTCCTCCTCAGCATGTTTGTGATGGTGTTAGCAATACCCTGAAAGAGAAGCCAACTTCATTAGAGGTGGGGAGTCACTGCCAAGTCCTTTGCTGTTTCATTGCTTCTAGCATTTCTTCGAGTCCTTTTGGTTTCAGTGAGTTTCAGTCCAGTAAATGAGCCATGCCCCGTCTGGCCTTATCTCCTGGCTTCTCAGTGACCTTACGGCATCTCGAGCACCTCCCTTGCCCTCCCTGTTTCCCCTCCCCTGGTGAGTTTTGACATCCATTCCTGTTATCAGGCAGTTGAGACTTACAGGCTCTCCAGCTGTCACAGCTGATGCTGTCCGGGTTTAAGCATAGGCCATTTACCTTCCACGTGTCCTGAATTAGGGGAAATGGACAGGAGGGCTGGGTCTGTTTAAAAATTAAAGCTGATTACAAGGCATTAACATTACATTTAAAGAAATAGACAGCAGCCCTCCTCTCTCAGCATAGTTGCAATATGTTCCCTTTTGTTCTGGTCTGGAAGAGGAAGCAGGACTGGTATAGACTCCAGGCTGGGCAGGATTTCTTCTTTATCCATAAATTTGAAAAGAGAAGCTGCCTGATGGCTGCAATACTTCAAAGCAGTTCTGGTCTTACTACCTAAAGCAGTTCCCATCTTTGCAATCGTGACAGAAAGCTTAATTTCTTTCTGCTGATCTTGAATTTCTCATGGAAAATTCAGATCAACTGACACTGTGTTCATCAATCTGTCTTCTGAATTGTTGTGTTGGGAAGTTTCATATTTGAGGCACCCCAATTGTTTTACACGGGCATCCACTCTAGTGCCTAAATGCAGCTGTTTTGGGGGCAGCAGTCAGGAAGAAAACTTTCTTCTTGTTTGGTTTTGTTTTTTTTTTTTTCTTTCCTTAAAGGCCTAGCTTCCCTGAGGCAGGTGGATTTTAAGGAATGTCTGGTCAGATCTTCAGGGCTGAGAAGGCAAAAGGATGTGGTTGCTTCATGCATGGAAGGATGGAAACACGAGTGTGTTGGGTGTGGGAGGTGCTGTTCCCACCATGCCCTGGCCTAGCTGCAGCATGGGCTTGGGCTGCAGATGAACATGAGTTTAAGGAAGCAGACAGGGTTGGTGTCTTCCATAGCCTTCCTTGCAGAGATGTGTTTTAACAAGGGCCTTTGTGGGATGGCTTTCCTGCTTCTCTTCTGCAGCAGTGACCCTATTTTCTCATTGCATAGGGTTATTGCTTTCCCAAGTTTCCCAAGATAGGGCTTCCTTCCCGTGGTAACTCTTCTTCACAAAAGAGTAATAAGTCAATTTGGCTGGTAACGCTCTGAGTGAATGTGCTGCTTGACTAGTAATTCATTGTGTTTCTAGACTGAATTTGAAGCCCACTGATGTATTTGTATATTTGTCCACGCTTCTGTGTTTTCATCTCACAGTCCCTCAGTAATCCACGTGGCTTCAGAAGGAGCTGCTTAGTGCAGGATGCTTACTGAAAAGAGGCCAAGCCTTTTGGCAGGTGAAGTGATGTATGTGGCATATATTTCTATTCACTGGATCTTGCTTTTCTCCATCTCTTAATGAGACTTTTCATTTGACTTTACTATTGCCAACATTCACATTAAAATCCAGGCATTTGTTTCAATTTATGGTGACAAAGTCCCCAACGACTTGGCTTTGAGAGCCAAGTTACTGAAGTCCTGAGCTTTGCTGGTCCACTCATACTAACGTCCCCGAATCGGGGTATCTGGAGGTGACAGAGCATATGGCTTTCGGCTTACTGGATAGTTGGAGATCACCCTTGCTTATGGAGAAGGTGCATTCTACCTGATGTCTACATAAGGTGATGGGGATGGGCAGCTCTACACCACTCCATGCTTGCTCAGCCAAGATGAACATTGAGCAGGAGAAGGAAGAGGCCTGGTCACCTTTATGGAGTACAGTCCTCATTTTAACTAATGCGTGATTGAGAAGTGTATAGGATTTTATTTGAGAGAGGGGTGGGTTTTCTTGTTGATGGTATATTGTGGGGTTTTTTATCTCCCTAATGTCTATGCATGCTTACTGTAAGACTTAGACATTTGAGAAGGACTTTGGACCTAAACCAGTTTGTTTGATTACAGCAGTGTTTCTGGGGTGTCTGCAAGAGATGGGTATTCTAATCCTTTGACAAGCTTTTGTCTAAAGGAGATGAGGTTGAATACAGGCAGGAAAGGAACGGCAGTCAATATACTTAGCATGTTTCCCTAAATATGTATGGAAGCACAGAAATGGATAGACAAACATTTCCTTACTTGCTACTGTTTCTAGTCCAGGAATTAGGATGGGAACGGATGGAGATTTTTGTGTAGTCTGCAAGCAGACCTCATTAGTGCCGCTGTCTGAGGATCCGTACTTTGGCCCCAAGTTGGGGTAGGGAGGTGCTTTCCTGACAAGCTGCAGATTTTCAGCATGGTGCTGTTGTATTTATAGCTCTTGGCCTAAAGAAAAGGCACAGGTGGAGTCAGAAAACCAGCTCTGTGAAGCTGCCTAGCTCTGCATCACTCTCCTGACCCATCACAGATGCTGGTGAGTCACTTTTCCAGGCTTCCTCCTCCATGCCCAACCTAACCCAGGTCAGAGGCTTGGTTGGCAGAACTATACCAGCAGAGCTGCTTCATGGGGCTCCTGCCACCTTTGCAAATAAGGCGGTGGTACTCTGGAAAGGACCACAGACAACATCAGGCTGGGGAAGGCAGCTTTTTGCCATTTCTATTGGACGCATCTATGCTGGCAGAGCCCAACTCTGAATCTGAGCATTCAAACCCGTAAGTGTTGAACTGGGTGGATGGTAGATTAAGCCAAGATCAAAATCAGCCTCTGGTTTGCTGCTCCTTTCTCAGTGCTCCCAGGACAAAGTTCATGTGTGGTGGATTCTGCCTGTAATAACAGCTTACTCAAACATGCTGAGCGTGTGGCAGCCCCCCTTCAGCTTTTTGAGCCCTGTGAGATTTTGGGTGTTGTAGCCCATCTCTGGAAAACCTTCCAGCTTAACAGCAGATGGGAGACAACCAAGGACAACTTCATCCTGCTTGCATAATCTCTGCTCATTCTCCTGCTCCTCCAGGTAATCTGAAATGAAAGGTCTCAGCTCAGCGATCTTGCACGTTGGCATGGCGAGCTGCTTCCCAGAGCAAAGCAAGACTTGTGTCTTGAGTTGTAGGGCATTGTTTCTTCTGCACCTGATTCCAAATGATGCCTTGCTGCCTGGAGATAAAGGTGAGCAATGGTCCCTGCTGTGCAGCAGCTGTAGCACCTTTTTCAGTGCAGATTTTAGCTTGCAAGGTGGCTGGCTTCCTGCTCAGGGAAGTAGCATCCGTTCGTCCCCATCTATGTAGTGATGGATGAGTAATGCAACCACAGACAAAGCTGGGGATGTCATTGCTGTTTTTCCTACCTGTGTTGTACCACTTTTACCCGTTACACCATTCAGGGGCTTGGGGAATTGAAAGAGCAGCCTTTGATTACACTGAATCAGGGCAGATGGAGAGGGGCTTTCTAATCCCCCTGCACCCCTATGTCACAGCAGAACTGGGCTGCAATCTGCTGTTTCATGACAGCAGGGTACAGTTCTTGCCTTCCCTAGCAGGTACCCTTGTGGCTATGAGCTGGGCTGAATCAGGCCACCCTCTCCTGCTGTACACTGGAGAGCTGTGGAAAATGTTGCTGGGCTTTGAATGGATGGAGGCTTGTCTGACCCGAGGGCAGTTTGTGAGCTCCAGGCTCTTAATGGCTGTCAGTGGGCGTAGGGTGCAATCTGATCCAAATGGGAAGCTGGCTGAAATCCCAGCAAGCTGTTGTTACTGTGTGAGGCATCTTATGAAATGAGATGGGGTTTGTGAACTCTCCCCCCTGCCAGGCACCCCACTAGAAGGAGAAATACCCTGTAAGCTAAGCCACAAGCTAGGGCTTCCCCAAGTACAGCTCTTCAGTGCATCGAGGCATGGTTTGCATGTCTCTCCATTTATAAAGCTCATAGTCTTGTGAATTAGACCAATGTTTCCTCCTTGCGGAGCTATTTGTACTTTCTGTTCTCGGCGCAGCCTCCCCTACTCCATGCTCCAATTCAGACTGTGCGTTCCCACTTCCCAGGTGTGTGATGCAGAGTAGACTTCTCTAAACTGCTCAAGGGGCTGTGTGTTTTCTTTGTCTTAAAAAGTGCTCTGCCCCTCTTTGAAAAAAGCCTTAGCTGCTTTCTTAGCAGGGTTTGACCTATTGAGTTCCTCTGTTGCTTTTTTTTTTCGAGCATGTCTAGAGGATCATTCTGTGGCTCTATTTATCCTCTTCATTGGATCTCCGTAGCAGGGGCTGATTTTAAAGCCTAAAAGCACAACCCCATCTGTCTTGTGCCTCTGGGGCATAGTAAAGAGCCCCGTCCTGCAACCACTGAGTCTGTGAGCGATCTCACTTGCAGAAATGTTTTCATTGTCCACCAGACGTGTGTATGGCAGAATGATGAAGATGGCAGGTTTTAATTAATTTTTCCAAGTGGCCTTACTGGACCTTCAGACTTCTGTTTTTCTAAGTGAAACTTGTTCCTCCTCATTGGCCCTGATGTTCAGCAGTTAGATTTTGGGTTTGAAGAGGACAACATTCCTTGCTATAGGATTGATTTGTGTATGCTTCGAGACATCAGCAGGTCGCACGAGAGCCTGGGGAGATGCAACTCTACCTTGGCATCCCTTGGCTGGTGACACTTGTCCAAAAGGTTGGTGGGATGCCCTCGCCTGTGGGCACACAAGGAAGAGAAGGTAAATTTGTCACTGAAAGGACTGTCCAGCCTTCCAACACCTTGACTGCAGCCTGGTAAATGGACAGCGTGAGACTGAGCCCTGGGGGTATCCCTCCTCTCCCCTTTCACTGGGTGAGTCCTAATGGTAGCTGTGCAGAAGGCTTGAAGGTAAAACCATTTTTCATTGTCTTCTGATCAGTCGGGAACACTTTGCTCGCTGCCTGGCATCCCTTTGGGAAGTAACTCACAGTTGCAGTAGAGGGTGGTGTGTTTGTCCCTGGCGGCCCCTGTCTCCCAGTGACCTTCTCAGCTCATGAAGACAGCTTGGCTTTGCTGTAAAGCAGCTCATGTGACAGCAGTAATCCGCAGCTAGTAAACAGCTGTGCAGGAAGATTGCAGGGGAATCGCCCTATTTTCCCCTCACTGTAGACCCTGGCAGGCCAGCACATGAGAGCAGGACAGTGGCTTCTGCTTGCTGTGGGAGGCTGCTTCCTCTTTCGCTGCATGAGTCCATCTACAGGTTGGTATGTTTGAAGCCACTCCAGCCATCGCAGCAAAACATGCTTGCCAGGTTAGGTGCACACACGTGCTTCTGTGAGTTGACATGAAGCTGCGAAACAGGTTCCAAGAAGAAAAAAAAAGCAGTTTCTCTTGAAGTGGTTTCCTCAAATCTTTTCCAAAGCCAGAGGTGGCATTTCTAAGCCTGAATTTTACTTGTTCTTCCCACCCCCTGTATCCTTTGGCTTAATTTATTCCCTGATGTGTACAAATTCCTCTGTAGGTAACGCTTTCTGGTTGCTCGCATGGACTCCCTTCCCCACCAGAGACACTTGGTCACTGGTGGACTTTTTGCCATCAGCCCACAGAAAGTTAAAAGTGTGCCCTGGAGAAGACACAGACTCTGAGAAGGGAAAGACTGAGGGAGCACTAGCTTGGAGTTGATTTAAAATTAATAATGGTATTATTTGTTATTCCCATACCCAGCTTATAGATCATAGCAAACTTTCCCTCCCTGTGGCTTTGCCTCCTTGCTGCCGCAGATCCCTGAACTTCCTTATCTCCATTTTCCCCTGTGATTTTAATCTTCAAAGCCTGAAGCATGTCTGAGGGGAAGTTCAGTGAATGGGGAACAGTGCTGATGAGTTGAAAGAGCCAGCGACATCTAAAGCAGGTGGTCTCAGACAGAGACCCAGGCTTGTGCAGCCAGAGGTTCCTGCACTGCGCAGGCAGTGGCAGCCATCAGCTGCCAGCAATTTGCCCCGGTTCCCTCCAGGAAGGAGGTGCCTTTGATCAGGTAGGCAGCAGCTAGTTCATACCCATGTAATCCCTTGGTTTCTCTACTGTCTGTGCCAGAAACCACCAGCAGTGTGTTTGTGGCTTCAATAAGTTGTCCACCAGTGGCCCGAGACAATCCCTCATTTCATGTAAGCTACAGAACAGCCTTCAGAAGTGGCCATCTGTTACTGCTGGCCTGTGACAGATTTGAACGTGAGACCTTGCAGTGAAAGGCTCTTTTGCTATTCCCCTGAGCCAGCTGATCTCTTCCCTTCCACCCCTTCCAAAAAAAAAAAAAAAGCTTTGTACTCCCAAGCATTAGGGGACTCTTAATTGGTGTGTGCACCACACGACCACTGCATTTAAATGGTGAACATATAGCTAATGGAACCCGAGTTTTAGTGCTGGCATATAGTACATTCAACTCCTTTGAAGTCACAGGGATCAGCAGCCGGGGGTGTTTGTGTTCAATTACACACCATCAGTGAATTTGGCCTCTGGTTGTTCCCTGTTGCTCCAACCTGCAGATGCATTATGATGTCCTCGGCCAGATCTTCTCTGAGGCTTCCTGGTGCATTTTCTTTTTTTTTTTTTTGGGGGGGGGGGGGGGGGGGCGGAGCAGGGAAAAAAGGGGTCTGATTTGTACTTCCAAATAGGAGTTAAGTGTGAAGAGGTTTGAAGTCCCGTGGCAAATTAACAAGACTTGGATTTGGCCAGGTTTTAGGCTTTCTGCTTGTTTGCTGCTGTCAGAGATGTGCTTTCTTGCTTCTGGTCTGGGTGAACCTGCGGTCTGAGCCAGGGCAGCCAGCGAACGGGACTTCAGTCTGAATTGTCCACAACAGATGCAAAGCAGAAGGGATTCTCCAGCCACTGCAGTTCCTTTTGCTCTCAGGAAGCAGTTTCCAACCTGTTCCGTCCCGCTTCAGGAAGCGACAGAACAGGCTGTTACACAGAGTGGCTGCTTGATTCTTCTTGCAGTTTTTGTCTGTGTGGGTCCCTGTGCCATGAGTATCCCCTTTGTAGGCCCCTGTGCCTGTGCACCTGGGATGAGGCCCACAGGGACAAAACACTTAAAAGACCCCTGCTTTCTGGAAAGCAAAGGGTCATTTCTCTCCTAGCAGCCATCGTTGTCGCCTACTCTTGGTGTGCAAAGAGGCTTCCTACCACCCAGCCTGTGTGGCTCGTGGCTCGGGCTCTGCCCAGATGCACAAATGTTCTGTGCCTTCAGTCACCAGGCCAGAGTCCAAGCTTTTTTTTTTTTTTTTTTTAATCAACAGATGTGCAGAGTTTAAAAGGGAGGAATCTGCCAGAGGCATAGCATACCAAGAATAAGTACTCTTGAGAGAGAGAGGTAGGAACCCATCCCACCTGCCGCACAACCCAGGCAGTGGAAGACAGTGATGTACAAAAAAAGGAGGAATGTGGACTGTAAAAACTTGCTCCTTACATGATGCGTTCCACATCTGAGTCATGTATTCACCATGATTTATTGTTTACCTTGCTGAGGATGGGCCAGGCCCTACACAGGGGAAAGAGGGGGATCTGTGCTGCATGGGTCCCTTGTCCTATAAAGAAGACAGGATGCAGACACCAAAGCACTGTGACCCGTTGCAATGAGGGTGTGTGCTGGTTCGTAGCAGGGATGCTTTTATAGCTAGAATTGAAAGGTATGCTTTGAAGAAGAGAAAAAAAGACCTTAAGGTATGTGTCTAGCCCTTTTTCCCCCCCCGCCCCGAGTTAAAAAGAAGAGTGCTTACCTCCTTGTAGCTAGTGCAGAAACTAGAGTGAGGTAAGGCTCCAGTAGAGACACCAGAGTTGCAGCTTTCCATACCTGCAAGGTAGAGCTTTGGATGCCCTCCCAAGGCATCGTCCTCCTCCCAGAGTTGTGCATCTTGCCTGACTGTGGGTTTATGTCACCTCTCTTGGCTTAAAAGCATGATTTCCCCCAGCGAAGAGGCACAGGGGCCAGGAATGGGGCACTGTGGGGGAGAACCCATCACTTTGGACCCATTTGTTGGGCTTGAATGTGCACTCTGTTGTAGCGGAGAGGCTCCCGCTGAACAAGTCAGTGAAATGCTGGGAAAATGTTTTCTAGATGAAGCTGGAGACTATCTGGTTACGTATTACCTTACTGCCAGAACAATAGCTGCTTTATATCTCCATGTGCTAAATGCTCTGTAGTATATGCTAATGTTCGTGTTCACCTGTGATCTATCGTGCAGCGTACGAACTTGTGAAACTCATCGAGGTCTGAGTCTGTCATAGCCTTAAAAATACATCGAACTCTTTTCAGAGACTGATGAGGCCAAGTGCCTGGATTTCATGAACTTTCTAGCCTCGTGCTCTTGGGATATATAGAAATGCCACTTTGGCAGCCATTTCTGCTTCTCATTCATTTCTCATCCCTCTACTTGAGGAATAGTAGAGAGCTTTATTAGAGGTGGTCTTAGCTTCTCCAAGATGGATTTTACTACTCTCACTTCTGTGCAGCTGTTTCTCACTGGGTCTCTCTGGTCCAATTAAGCCATTCATCTGAATACTTGTAAAATACAGTACAAATATCTGGAATTATCTTATGCTTGCCTCCCACTTACTGTACGTAAGTAATGTACATAATGTTCTGTATAGAGGTAGTTTAGTTACTGTGCCTAGTATTGGGGTGTTACTTATATGTGGATATTGAATTTTCTACTCTTATGAGGACACTGAATTTTTTAATTCACCTAGTAAGCAAAAGGATGTATTTCTTATTAATATATTAATTACCGTACTTAATGCCCCCCTCCCCAACTGTAGTATTTGGCCTTTGTTCAGCCTTTTACACTTGCATTTTATTGTCAGGCTTCCTAACAACAGACTATTCAGGTTACAAGTGGAGCCTAACAGAGTTTTCACCAGGTGAGTGGATTTTTGTGGTGGTGGTTTGGAATAATGGGATTTAGCTGGTATTGCCACTTGTTCCTTTAGATTCCTGACTATATGGTGTTTATTGGGCTGTTTAAAAAGGGCTATATCTATCTGTTGGGTGTGTCCCCCGTCCTCGTGTCCCCCCCCTGCTCCTTTCACACTTTCAAGGGGAAGATATCAGACATCAGATATATATTTACAGCCAGGCATCCTGCAATGGCTATCTGAGCCGCTGCTCTATGCCTGGACACTGACACTGGGCTTGGTGTAGAGATGCACATGCCTTTGGGGTGTGCTAATATCTTACAGTCCAATCCTGTTAGCCTTGTGAAAGCCAAGCTCTCTCATAATTGTTACTTAAGTAAAGAATTAGTGAGGAGCAGGACAGAGCTGGGCTCAGAGCCTGTATTTAATGACACTCAAGCAGCGGTACTGTGGTGATGGATGGCGTTTATGGGGATGCTGTGATTCTTGGATTTGTAAAATTTGGCTTTTTAAAGGTCACAGACACGATGCAAAGGAGGCAAACCCCCACAAATACACTTTCAGCACCCACCAGCTTTAAGAAACTATAGGCTGAACACTATAGCAGAAACCTAAGTAAAGAAGTAGGCTGTCCCATGTGTCACACAGCACAGGAGGCTAGATACAAGAGCTTGTATGTGTGTGACTGTTGACACATCTGCTGGCTGAAATCCACCAGCTTTTGGACTGTGGACACACCTGTCTCTTGATACGCAACTTTATTCCCCTTGCATGCTATTCATGATCTGCAAGGATGCACAGAGTATTGTTCCTGCAGAAACTCTGCCAAATAATTATCTACTTCATTAGAACAGGCAATATTTCAGTGCTTAAAAAAAAAAAAAAAAATTCAATTCAGATTATTCTAAGATGGACTTTTGTGATTAAAGTAATACAACGTTTTATCAATTTTAAATGGTACCCTGCCTTCATTCTCACCGTAGCCTTTAATAAAACCATAGAGGAAATACAGGACTCTAAAGGCTAGTTTTAAAGGTAGGGTAAGAATCAGTCTTGATAGGCAATTCTTCCTCTGGAAGAGCCCCTGTGGATGTTAATAACATAGCAGACAAGTCAATAAAGTTTTTATGGCAAAATATAATAGGGATCTGCATTAGATGATTGTCCAGAAACTTATTCTTAGGTGTTACCTATCTCTGCTTTCTGAGAAGCTTGGCACCAATGACACTGGTCTGCTGCATCTTTTTTATTATCAGAAAACAGATCATAGGAAAAGTGAATCCCGACCAGAGCAGATATTAGGGGTTGCTGTACTTTATTTTTAACTGTTTCCTATATACATGATTGACCATGATAGACTGCTAATCTTATCAGGTATGCCCTTCACTCCACAGCAAAGCCAGCTGATCAAGGAAGCTTAGAAGTGTTATTAGCTAAGCTTTCATCTGTGGAGTCTGGTAAAAAAAGCTTTCTTTTCACAGGTAGACACATACACTCCTTGCGTGTTTGTCGCCTCTTCTACACACCAGATTGGCTTGGTTTTAGAGTGACGTACTCTGGGGACCCAGCACTAGTGTTGTGAGGTCTAGGTAAGAACTGAGCTTGAATAGACACAGCTTTATTCTGCCTCAGCTGACGTCCAGGTCCTGTTGTCAAGCTCTAAACTCACCCTCAGCACCCTATGACGGGGAGAGGGAGGGACAGGTAACCTTACGCAAGAGATAAGGGCTGAAGGCATGAAGCTAATCCCCCGTCAGGATGCCAGACTGCTGCTTTGCCTGCTTTCCCAAGCACCGTTTTCATGGGAGTTTTCAGCTACATCGAAATGAGGATGAAACAGAACACCCAGGATTTTGGATTAATCATTTCCAATGTTAAAAATAATTACAAGTTTTTCCTTATGTTACTGTCCTCACTGCAGATGATTGCAGATGGAAGACTTCCAGTATGTCAGGAAAGGGCTGGAAAGACAGAGGTTCATAGCAGTTGTGAAGTGTCATCGGTGAAGGAGGTATTTGTCACCACTGCTTGCAGACTATGGATCTTTGCTGTGTCAGGGAAGAGACTGGGTATCAGGTTGGCTCATTGGGATCTTCCTATTTCCATGGAAATGCTGGGGCTTCAGAGGAGATAATTCCATGAACACAGCTGAGCCCCTGTCTGTATGTCACTTGATAGGTTGGGCTGTCCCCTCCAGCAGCAGAGACTCCTGTAAATCAGGAATTCCAGCCCCAGTGTTTTTGTCTGAAAGTACTGCAACTTAAAAAGAACTCAAAGAAAAAAAAAAAGAAAAACAAGCCCTAAAAAAACTCCAGAAACTCAACCACACCCTCACACCACCACCCCAAAAAAAAAGCTCTGGAGTCATCTTCAGGGATCTTGTTAGTCATGTGACAAAGGAGAGTGGTGTCCTCTAGGTCATCTCTCTGGGAAGAGAAGACGGGGCTTGTGTATTCTCTTGGATTGTATATCTATCAAACAAAGCGGGAGGTGCAGATGCACCTGCCCTGGGTGGTCTGCTGAAAGGAGCCAAAAGTAACTGGGTGGTTGCTTTGTGAGGATGGGTTGCCTTCCTCTGCCCTAGAGGCAAAGAAATAAGAAATAAGAGACCAAGAAATAAGAGAGGTTAAGCCAAAGGTGTTCAGATACTTGGCTAAGCTGTGACCCTTCTTTCCTTGTAGAGAGGAAGAAAACAAGTGTATCAAAGGTGCTAGTGCAGTGAGCTGTCCCCTCGCAGCTAGAGAAGGTCTCTGACTGAGATTTGGGGATAAATAAAACCCAAACATCCAAAATTGGGTTTTAAAACAACACCTTCACACAAAATACCAAGCATCTAACAGTCTTTGCTGTAGCTAAATGAGTTGGAGGAAGAATGAGCCATATGAGCATGGTGTTGCATCCTGGCCCATGCCTTTCTGGTGGTGTAAGGCTGGAATTCCCAGATCAGCCAGGCCTTCTGGGGCACTGAGGCAGCAGCTCCCATTGCTCTGAACAGGCAGAGAAGGAAAGCTCATTGAAACAGAACAAGAGGAGCCGAGGCTAAGGAAAGAACAAGTCACTGAGAATATTAAGCAGGTAGGTGATGCCCAGGCACAGTCTCGAGAGACTGAGATGTGATCATGGAGTGGCTCCAGGGCTCTCCTTCCGATATCTCATGCAGTTGTTGATGGAAGTGTTGCATCTTGTTTTGTCTCCTGTGCTAATCTTCTGTTCTCAGGAAAAGTCAAGGCTATGGTGTAGCCTGCTAGACTGCAACACTCAGTTTAGTGCTCCATCTGTGAGCTGCCATGACTCAACTTCACTATCAAAACTTCAGGTGCCTTGTTATATTGGTCTTTGTTGTGATTTTGACTGGAGTGGCTCTTGAAAAGACAGATAATGGATGATCTTGAGGTATGATTGTGGTCAGCAAGCAGAATAAGAACTGTAGCTTTTTTCAGATTATAATTTGGTGGAACAATTTTTGTGTTTTTAAATTAATGGTGTAGAGGATACATAGGGAAGATCCTGGCTGCTGTTTGCCTAGGAAGTTCTCAGAGCTTAAATCCCTGCATGAGCTTTTTGTGATTTGTCAGTAAGCCATTTCTGATGGTGAAAATCCTTCCAATTATCATTTTGTCCTACAAGAGAGCTAATTTGAATTAGTCATTGATGCTGTAGCAGTAGTTGAAGGGGGGAGAGAGAGAGGCACGCTTTCAAAAGACAGTTCATCTTATCTTAAAGTAGGTGCCTGTGTTAAGAGGTGTCTTCTGCTTCCTTTGTCACCACTGAGTGTGGTAGGATTCCTGAAATGCTTGATTTCTGCAGCTGACTTTGGGTGAAATCTCATCCATGGTGTCACGTCAACACCTCATATCTTAAGGGACACGTTTAGTTTGCGGATGTTTCTTCTTTACGGTCAGAGGATTTTTCAGAGTAACATGTGACTTTGAGAGCACTCATTTTAGCTGGTGTGTAATTTGAACTTGATACAGAGATGTGTTTTGTTTTTCTGGAAATACATGCTCACACCAGTTGCCTGTCCTTCCCCCACCTCTTGAAGGCCTCTTGAGTCAGTCCCCCAAAAGGGCAGTCATCAAGATGATAATTTCTGGAAGTTTTGGTGAGCCAGGTTCCCACACAAAGCAATACAGATTTAATAAAAATCTGTTGTGGGAGCTTTTAACGTGCAGGCTGAACAGTGCTCTTTTGTGTTGGAACACGCCAGGTAGTCTCCAGCACTGCAGCTATCTGTCTTGGTGAGGATAAGAATGGTCTTTGCTCCAGGATTCAGTTGAAGGACACAGTTGCTCTGCAGTTAAGTACTGGTAGTTGTGCTACCTTTATTGTAGGCAAATACCTGCTATGTTGCCAGAACAAGTATGTGACTGCAAACAGCTGGACAGAGCTGCTCAATATCCTGTTTGTATGACTGTCCTTTTTAAAACTGGTAGCAGTGAAGCGTAACAAGAGTCCCTCCTGTTTTGCCATGTTGCTAAAAGGAATTATACATGGCTGGGAGAATTAAGTCTGTCCTGTGTTTGACTATGAACTAAGTTTACTGTGAAGAAATACCTCTAGTGCCAACCGATTTGTCCAGTATGTCCTAGTTCTGTCTTCTTCACATAAAATGGAGCCTCCAAAATCTTGTTGACGGACTGGGCTGAAAGGAATTCATGTGATCACTTACACCAGACGCTTGCCTGAGCCAGCCTCAGTCTTAGCTGGCTCTAGAAGACCTCCAGTGATGGTGACTTTGCTCCAGAGCTTCACTAACCTTATGTTTAGCTGTTGTGTTCTTATCTTACTCTGTCCCATTGTGGAAAAGATGATCAGGTTATTCCTTACTTACCTGCATCAGTCTTGATGTATTTACAGGCTGCCCTAGGTATCTAGATCAAAGCACACCCAGTGCCCTTTCATTGTGTTAGCTACCGAGGGCAAATGTTTTCATTGTTCAGAGGTCCTCTAGTGATGCATTTTCCTTTTTGATTTTTGTGCATTAAAACCTGCACACTGGTCACTTTGAATTGTCTATGAGAATTCTTCCCTCGTGTCTTCAAAGTCGGCTTTGGCTCTGAACAAAATGTAGCAATGAGATGGTATCTGCTGACGTGTGTGCTAGGGCCCCATAGTGCATTCCTGAGCACATAAATTTTGGTTGGATTGCTGTTGGATTGCTCAGCCCCATGCCTCTGGAGCAGGGGGAGAGAAGTTGCAGGAGTATCTACTGTGAAATGCTATGGCAGGATCATGCAAAGCAAAGTTTCTACTAGTTTCCCTTCAGCATGAGCTGAGAAGACTGGAGCAAACAAAGTCCCCTAAGTTTGAGGTGAATGGCCAAGAAAGTCCAATGGAAAATTTCATCTTTTTAGCCTTCTCCATTGTTGGTGTGAGCACTGTAAGGCTTTCAGAGCTCTACCTCTAGCGTTTCTACGTAGAAGCAAGTCTGAGAGACTCGTAAGGCCACTGACAGTGGTTTCCTGACTCTGCAGTTCTTGCAGATGTTCAAAGCAAATGATGAACTGAACAACTTTCAGCACTTAAACTCTTTGGTATCCAAGAGAACAGAGCAAGATGTTTCAAGTTTGGCGTCTATTGCACCAGATATTCTTTCTCTACTTGGTGCTGAGTAGGCTTTTGGTGTCAGTGGATCCCCAGGAGCAGCACTGGCTGCAGCTGACTGTGGCTTATGCTTCTGGCAATTTGAAACAGGCTTTGGACTCCTTTTGGAAGGGGACACGCAGGTCTCAGTCGAGGTCCTGTTTCTTTGTGAAATTATGTTGCCTAGCTAAAAAACAGATGACATTCTGTGCCCTGTCAAGGGCTCCAAGGTGATTGCTAAAGTCATTGTGCATTTTCTATTTTGCCCCATAAAAGAAATTGCAAGAGCAATACTTCTGTGCTACTTCATGACTCCAGACCTGTGCCCCCTGTTCCTCCATGCTCTGCACTCAGAGCACTGTTTCTTGTGGCTTCACAGCTTTTGCTACCATAAACTCAGCTCCGCTAACAGCACCCCTCTCAAACTTCCTTCACCTTTCAACACACATGAAGGACACCTGAAGGGTGTGTTGGAGAGGCTTGCACCATCTCCCCTTCCCTTTCTTGTTGGGGCTAGGCTGGCTTAGTACCGCAAAGCAGGGCTGAGCATTGCTTGAGACTCCTGGCTCCCAGATGCAGGAGCCAAATGGTAATGCTTCTCCATTTGCCTTTGCTTGCTCAACAACCCTCCCTTTCTAGAGGCTGTTCCCACAGGAGTTTGCTTTGGCAGGAGATGAGCTCTCTGTTGTAGCTGATGCTATCAAAGAAGAGGATTTTGCACTTTTTTAAAGAGGAAGCTGTTTCCTTTCTTGAGTTGATGTTCAGCGTGATGATGGGGGTTGCTGTTGTCTGGTCCAGAATGGGGCTGTCTCCTGACCCTCCAAGACTTTATTCTTGTGTTCCTGTTTGAGCTCCATACAGAAAAAGTTATGTGTGAGCTCTTGCTGTTAAGCCTTTCCATGGTGTAGAGGGCCATGCCAAGTCCTCCTCACTGGAGAAACCCGTCTCATCTGGGAAGAGGACATCTCTCAGTGAGTGACTGGCAGCTGAGGGGTCCCTTGAGGTTGCACACTGTTCAGTTTCTCCTAGCCATTCTGTGTGTCTTTGGACATTTAATGTGAAGATTAAGCTTTCAGAAGTGTTACACTGAATGTCCATACAGGATATTGAAACAAC
This sequence comes from Falco peregrinus, assembly GCF_023634155.1. Classification (NCBI taxonomy): domain Eukaryota; kingdom Metazoa; phylum Chordata; class Aves; order Falconiformes; family Falconidae; genus Falco; species Falco peregrinus. Next base: position 22,485,007 of record NC_073726.1, read on the forward strand.
TTCTGTCTTGGTATCAATGAAGGCCTTTCTACTCTAGGGTGCATTTCAAGGCTTGCAGAACCTGACTGTCCAGCTGAAAACTCCCACTGCTGCCATAATGAGAGCGTACCAAGCATTCACAGGACGTAAGGCAGCAAGGCTTTTCATACCATCTGTGCCAGATCACAACTGGGTGCTTACAGTCCACCTTCAGACAGAGCTTTGTCCAAGGTTGCCTTGGGCTGTTACAGTTTCCTCACTGATGGAACCTTTGTGGTGGTAGGATCTGCATTGCCATTCTAGCCCATCTTCCATCCACATCTAGTATGATTGGTTCATACCTGGAATGAGATACCCACTAAATAAGCTTTATTCAGACTCTTGGCATTTGGATGTGGAGCCACATGGGATGTTGATAAACAAGACCTCAGCCCACGTCTCCAGGTGTGGTCAAACAACATGGCGATGGGCTTGGGTGGTATAGACCTCACCTCATCTATGGTCAGGAAGTAACCAGTTCGTGGAGCTGGGACACTGAAGAGCCCATCTGCTTGCATGGTTAGCTATCTGGGTACTTTGAGCACCTTAGCAGATGGCCTGAGTCACTTTAAACTACCAGACACTGAACAGGAGATAAGGATGCACCTTGCAGAATGGACTCAGCCAAAGATACTGTGAAAAAAACAGTGTGTATCGTGTCCCTGAGTAGGACAGTATTGCAGATACGACTGGGAATGCACGCAACAGCTGGAGACTGGTCGTATCTCCTTCTCATGCTGCCCTTGCTTTGATCTCAAGGGTGAAGAGGTGTTAAAGCCAGGCAGAAGCTCGGACCAGTGACCCCAGTTCCCTGAGCATTGTGACTGTCGTGGATGTCCAGGGCACTTCTGAACCTTGACACCAGTTCTCAGGGCACAGAATCATCCCACCCACCCAGCCTTCTCCCCCCCAGCCCTATATGTGGTGGTTTAATGCAGTCACCTGTAATTTAGGATCAAAACAATTGTTCTTATGCTGCTGATGATGATCTGCCTTCTATGCCAGGTAAGATGTCTCTGTCAGCCATCACATGACTTTTTGCTTCTGAATCTTGTAGCTCTCTGGTTGCAGGTAGAGCCTAACCCTTACCCATCTTCTGTAAGCTGTCACCTCTTCTCTGCTGAAGCAGCAGGAGTTTCATGATCTCTTACGGCCCATCACAGTCCCCCAGCTAAAATGCAGCTGCTAATGTTGCCTGACCCAGCATTAGAGTACAACTGCAGCCATCTCAGAGTCAATCTACAATAATCCTTGGAGTCATGCTGGCCATCTCAATCCCTAAGGCCTGCCGTGGCTCTCCTTCTCTTTTGGCCACCCTCATGTCCTGACCCATTCCCCTCCATGGCTGTCAGGTGATGCTGGCCATGCCATGGCCTCCTTCCTAGCAAAGCCATCTGATCCTCCACCAAAAAAAGTCTTTCCCTGGCACGCTGCAGGTAAGAGAGAGGCAGGACCTCAGTGCTGGCTCTGCCCCAGCTTCCTGTGTAGATGTTGTCCTTGTGCCCAGCTGGCTGGAGCTGGCTTTTCATCCCTGCCAAGGATGGGAAGTGTTGGCAGGTAGGTGAGATTGGTGGCCAGGAACGGGAGATTCGCAGAGGGATGGAGGTGCCTGGGCTTCATGTCTCACCCACCGCTCCTTCCAGAGGGGCTTTCTGGGGACTTCACAAAGGGGAAGCAAACACACAGTTGAGCTGCATCTTCCTGTTTGCCAGGAGCCTGTGGCCATGGTCTGTGCTGCTTGGTGCATGATTCGTCACCTCCACTGTCATCCCTCCCCAGGCAGGAGCTGATCTGAGCTGCATGCAGGGTCCGATGGGATCCCTCTTCCCTGCCTCAGCCAGGGCTCTCCCTGTGTGCTCCATTCCTCACAGAGCACCCCGGCACAGCTCCGCTTTCTTTGCAGGTACATATTTTTCAAAGACTTGAAGAAGTTGGGTTTTTTGTCTAATGGATTTCCTGTTTTTAATACAATTGAAAGGGTCTCAAATCCACGCTTTAGATTAACATATGCCAGCTAGATTAGGGCTAATCAGGGTGCAGGCCTGAGCAGATGCAGTGCAGGGCCAATCCTAGACCTGATTACAGTATCTCAGTAGTTTAATCGTCTCTCTCCCAAGGGCGATCATCTCTGCTTTAATGCACAGCAGACTTTCCAGCCCTCTCCTCCTTTGGTTTGTTACCACCCCTGGCAGGAAGGCTGCTACGTCATATGCTGAGACGATTTAGTTTAATCCCATGCAGAAAGGGATCTGCGTGTCGCCGTCTCTCACGGAGACTTCCCTGCTCTTCTGTGTGCTCCAAGATGTGGCCAGCCTTGGTCAAATCTTGGGTGACATGAACTCATCCTTTACAAAGAAGACACTGGTTGGGTCTTCAGGTCTCTCAGTCCTTTGATAGCACCCATCTTTGGCAGCAGCCCTTCCCTGGCCAACGTGCAAGGCATGGAGGAATCAGGCTTTTAATGTTGCATGCTCTGTGGTCCATGAACATGGTGGTGACTCTGGTCTTTGGGTTGGCCATGGGTAGTAGACTGTCATTTGAGAGCTCCAGCAGTTGTCTTCGAGTTAGCAACCCACATAACCCAAAGGGCTTAATTGTGTTGTTGGTCTGGAGCGGGGATTTTAGGTGCATCCCAGGTCAGATCTCCAGGTCTGTGCTAGCACCTGCTTAAACTGGGATGTGCTATGTTTCCTTGAAGAGTCTGGGAGATTTTCTTCAAGAGGGCTGAGTGTGAGCTCTCATTTCAGTGTTTCGTTGCCTAAAACTCTCATCTATTAGAAAGCACTCTGGGAGCTTTGTACCTTCTCCTGACTGCTCCACACCGTTCGTAGCAGTTAGTGTTGAATCATTGCACCGGGAAAGCAATTCCTTGTTTGGGCTGTGAACTGGGCGAACATGGAACATAAGTCTCTGGGCATAGGGCAGCCCTTTGGTTGGAGGATCATGAAACTTTCCTACCTGCAGAGCGCTTTGAGATCCCAAGAGGAGGAATGCTGAAGGACTGCGAAGCACGCTGCGCTCTGCTGGGGTCACCCACCTGGTCAGCACGATTAACTCATAAGCTTTCCTGTCTGTACAGTGAGTTATCTGAGGACACCGAGCCGCATTCTGCTGCCTTGTGTTATTAAACGAGTGCCCTTGGCAGGACAGAGGTCTGCTCTCTGCCACAGAAACCTGAATCAAAAGAGATTGTACTGCTTTTTTGGGAAAGCCTGGGTCAGGAACCTGCTGTCTTATATCGTTTGAATGCTGTTTCAGGGGCTGGCCATCCTGTGCTGCTGGCTGGAAGGATTTGATGACCTCTAAAAGCATTTCCCCCCACCCCCCTTCAAGAGAGGTGCAGATAGTTTCAGAAACGTTGTGTATAAGGTAGCGTTTACAGGCTTGCTTGTCTAAGTCACACTTTGCCAAGCCAAAGGCAGTGGTGGGTACAGGCAGATAACACCAGAGTAGAAGGATGAAGTTTAACTTGCCAGCCGGCAGGATTTGCTATTCCCCTGCCCAGCTGTATCAAGCAGTACCAGTGCTCCTTGTTATTTTTTTCATCTCTTTTCATCATTCACATCACAATATCCTCGGGTCCTCGTTGTTTTGTTGTCATCTTGGTTGGTGTTACCTAGCTAACCAGGACTCACTGCGTTTAGCACAGTGGTGATTTCCTCTGTGGCCAAAAACATGCCCTAAGCTTTGCCACCTTCAGCTTGGGAGCATCTGATCCCTTTCTGTAGCTGAGCCACCCTTGGGAAGAAGATACTTCCTACTTTGCTGGACCCATCCATAATGGGGGAAGAGCTGAGAAACTTGGTTTATTTTCCTTTATTTCTCTTATATGTCATGTATACATGTGCAAGAGTGCCTATAGTCAGTGCCCGGAGCCAGTATGGCTTGGCCAGGGCTTGGTCCCATGCTGCCCTTCACCCATCTTGGTGTGAAGGCAGAAGGACCCAGCTGGGATGGAAAGTGAGCTGGAGGAAGTGAATCGTGTTTGAGAGAGGTTGGTAGCTGTACTGGGGCTCGTGGGCAGGATGGGTGGTCTCTGGCCTGCCACCTGGAATCCTTCTCACACATCACAACAGGAAGGTGTTTGAGTGGTGTGTAGAGTTACAGGGGATGGAAGAGTCACAGTAGGGAGAAGCCAAATTTATCCTATCCTTAGCCCCAGGGTTCTCAATTCTGGGCAAGTCAAGTGGAAAAATATGTTTCAGAAGTATGTTCTTCGTCCATGGGTGGTGACCACTGCTGGGCTGTGTGGCACACTCACAGCTCTGAGAGAAACACGTGGGAGCAATCCCTGCCTCCAGCAAAACATGGCCTGACAGGGTTGGCTGTACAGGTACCTGGTGTACCATCCCAGTATTGGGTTCCTCCTCCAAAAGTTTCTTATCTCTTTCCTCCTTAACCTTATTCTCTCCCTGTGGCCAGACAGCCCTGCGGTGCAGGCTGAGCTTGCCGTGCTGCCACCCTACTCTGCCCCATCCCATCCCTGTTCCCATCCCACATGGCATCATGGTGAGCGAGCCAGCACAGTGAGGCCGCCAAGCCACAAATAATTACACCAGCACAGACACTGCTGGGTGGGAGGCAGGTGTCTTCAGTTGCTGTCTTTCCCTGCATAGAATCACAGAATGGTTTGGGTTGGAAGGGACCTTAAAGACCATGTAGTTCCACCCCCCCTGCCATGGACAGGGACACCTTCCACTAGACCAGGTTGCTCCCAGCCCCGTCCAACCTGGCCTGGAGCACTTCCAGGGATGGGGCAGCCACAGCTTCTCTGGGCAGCCTGTGCCAGTGCCTCACCACCCTCACAGTAAAGAATTTCTTCCTTAGATCTAACCTAAATCTCCCCTCTTTCAGCTTAAAGCCATTCCCCCTTGTCCTGTCACTACAGGCCCTACTAAAAAGTCCCTCTGCAGCTTTCCTGTCAGCCCCTTTAGGTACTGGAAGGCCGCTGCAAGGTCTCCCCGGAGCCTTCTCTCCTCCAGGCTGAACAGCCCCAGCTCTACCAGCCTGTCTGCCTAGGAGAGGTGCCTCAGCCTCTGATCATCTTCATGGCCTCCTTTGGCCTCGCTCCAACAGGTCCGTGTCCTCCTTATGCTGGGGGCCCCAGAGCTGGATGCAGTGCTGCAGGTCGGGGAGGACTTCAGCAATCCAAAGGATCATCTCTGGAGCAGCCACAACATGTGCCCATACCAGCCTCATCTGTTGCGCTGGTCTTGCTCCACTTTTTCCCTCCCAACCCCACTCCTATTTCTCGGTTGGGTTTTTTTTGTCTCCTCAGGTCTCGTCCAGATCCCCGTCAGCATGTACCAGACTGTGGTGACCAGCCTGGCCCAAGGCAACGGCCCTGTTCAGGTGGCGATGGCACCCGTTACCACAAGGATAGCGGACAGTGCCGTCACTATGGACGGGCAGGCAGTGGAAGTGGTGACCTTGGAACAGTGATGATGCCCAGAGCAGGATCATGGTGATTTTCCTTGTCTCTTATGCGAATAATTTTTTTACACCTCTCCAGAGATGCAATCAGGTGGCATTGAGTCTCCCAGCTTTGGAAGCAAAGGTTTTGTTAACCTTTTTTTTTTTTTTTTTTTTTTTTTAAAGGAGAAAAAAAATAAGAAAAAAATACTAGCAGAGGATGTGTGTTAAGTGCATTTTTATAGCGCCACTCTGCTCTCGGAATGAGAAGCCAAATTGTGATGGGACTTTCATTCTGAGGAGATTTAAAAGAAAACAAAGCAAATCAACCCCTTAGCCCTCATTTCTGCCCAGCGTGGGATGGAGTGGGGTGAGGCCTGGTAGGGGGCTGAGGCAGGTTTGGAGCACAGATGCCCTCAGCCAAAACTGCTCCAGCAGCATCACCTCTGCTCCCAGGCTGCACCGGCACCTTCCTCCGCAGTAGCTCCCAGGCACAGCCCTCCGCCATCCGCACTTGGAAAATTAGGTTTCAAAGATTTTAACATGGACTTTTATATTTTAAAAAAAAAAATCAAAAAAAACCACACACACAAGTGAAAAAAAAACCACACACACACAAAAAAAAAAAAAAAAAAAAAAAAAAAAAAAAAAAAAAGGAAGTGAGTTTGGAAAAGGCTTCTCTCCTGGCGAAAAAAAACCATGCATGTGTGACTGCAGGGGGGTGGCAACCTCTTGAAGGGATAACGCTCTTCCAAGAGCCTGCGGGACTGCCGCCCTCCCCGAGCCGGCAAGCGAGGCCACTGCTGCCTTTGATGGCCGTAAGCACTGCCGTGGACCCAGCCGTGCTCCGCTTGGCTCCCCTTGGTGCACACTGGAGACCTGTTCTTATTTCTCTGCTCTCAAAATGTACCTGCCATGTTAGATCTTCTTTTTTTTTTCTTTATTGTTATTATTATTATTATTGTTGTTGTTGTTGTTATTACTATTATTTCCCATTTTTGTGGATCTAGACCGGAGTGGAAATGCCTCTAGAGGGGCTCTGGCTGCATCCCCCTGCTGCGTGCCCACCATGTTCCCAGGACTTCCCTTGCCAAAGAGCTGCCTTGGGCTCATCCCTGTCCCCGCTGCCATCCCCAGGACCCTGCATCCTCCCCTGCCCATCCCCGGAGAGTCTGGTTCCCACAAGCAAAGCTTCATTTGAAGGTAGTGGGGGGGATGTGAGTGCAGACCTTTCCCTTCGATGGACCCCTCTGGCCTCCCCAACCCTCCAAGCCACCCCCCTGGCCTTGCCCAACGTGCATCTCCTAGCACAGCTCTGCTGCTGCTGCGAACTTTTAATCCCCATCACCCAAAAACTTTTCCAGGAGGGTTAAAAAAAAAACCTCAGGGGGTTTTTTGGGGGACAAATTCTACTTGACTTCCCCCAGGCCAAACCCTTGTGTCCCAGTGGCAGCACCCAGCCAAGCCCTCCGTCAGCCGCAGCCCTGCTGCGTGTGCAGTTGTGCATGGTATTTAATTTTTGGGTTTTGGTTTGGCATTTGGTTTTGGGGGTTTTTTGTTGTTGTTTTTTTAATTATTTTTATTTCCAAGTGGCTGTTAACAACATTTTCCACATCTCGCTCCGCCTTCAAGGAAGTTTTCAGATTCTTGTATTTACTTGTTTTATATGGAAAAATATCAAATGTTCTTTGTATACATTTCTTCTGTACTTTAACAAGGGGAGGGAGATCTTTCCATAGAAACAGTCCTGGTTCTCCAATTTGGTTTTTATTTTTTTTTAATTATTATTTTTTTATTGTCGTTGTGAAGATGTTGGTGGCTTTCAAGTCAGTGTTTCTTTGGCGATGAAATGATGTTCTTTTAGTCAGAGAGGTTCCCCCCTACCCTCCCACCCCCCCAGAAAAACAAAAACCAGGCAAGTAGCAGAGCATGGACCCCCCCTTGTTTTCCCAGTGTCTATTATTGCCTCATTCAATAAATTGTTACAAATGTGTCTACCCCTGCATCTGGCTGTCCTGTTCTGGGGTATTTTGGGGGGGCTTGGTGTATCCTGCTGTCCCTCCCTACCTGGTAGAGGTGTTCTGGGGCTTGGTCCCATATTCCCGAGCCCTCCCCAAGCCAGCTCCCACTCTGCCCTGCTGTGCTGTTGTGGCTGGAAAGGAAGAGCCAAGCATAGCTGGGGTGATTTTTGGGGCTTAATTCTTCTTTTGAGCAATTTATCTTATCCTTTTTACTCTTCCAACAGCAACCTGGGGGCCAGATGGAAACCATGGGGGTGCTCGAGCATCCCTCTGCACTCCCACCCAGGGGCTGAGCTGGCCTTTGGGTTGAATTCCTCCATTTTTCAGCTGCAGCAGCCACCACCGAGCCCAGGCACCATCATTCACGGGGTCCCAGCAAACCAGGGTGCATTATTTGGGGTGCAGACCCAAGGAGGAGCAGGGAAGCGCAGTGATGGGTTTCAGCAGCTTTATTTGAATGCCAGTGCAGGATGGTTGCAGCCCTGGCTCCAGTGAGGTGAATCCTGCAGGTTTCTTGTAGACTGGGGCAAGGGAAAGAGTGGAGGAAGGCTGGGAGGACGGACAGCTGGACAGAAGGAAGGAAAGGAGGAATGTGGCTGCTTTACCAGAACACCCATGGGTGCTCATGGGTATCTCCAGCAGAGCTCAATATCCCTGGACATGAAAGGTCCTGCATCTACTGGGAGGGTGACCCAGGGCTCCAGGTACTGCTGGGGACCCTAGGACATCCGGGGTGCCCCGGCGGGGTGCAGGATGCAGCAGCACAGCCGAGGGGGAGGCAGCTTGGCCTGGCAGACGCTGCCATGAGGCTTTAATCTCTGTTAATCGGTCTTTAATAAGCAGGTCGGGGCCTCCCACTGGGGCAGCTCGAGCTCGCCCTGGGCACACCAGCAAGCTTCGCTTTGTATTTCCCAGCTGGGGAGAGGCTGGTGGGGCTAGATCCTGCTCCCCCTCCCCAGCCTGAGCCCTATGGGGAGGTCCTCTGGGCATCAGCGGGGTCCCGCGTGTGGCCCAGCTGGGTTTGCCGCCTCTGCTCCCCCCTGCCCCATCGCAGCGCTGCTTTGCCCAGGGTGGGCAATGAATTGTAGGATTTGGCCCCAAATTGCAGGATTCGCCCCCCAGAAGCACCGGTGGGTGCTCAGGATAGGCCTGGCTGCGGCAGCTGGGAAGGGCCAGGACGAGGTGCCTCGGGATGACCCCCAGTAGGGTGCTGGTCCTGGGGAGGGGGCAGACCTGGGGGGCACCAGCTTCCCCTTGGGTGACTGCTGGGGGTGGAGCCTTTTGGGAGGGGTGGAGTTTCTTGTGTGGGTATGGCCTGTTGTGGGCGGGGCTTGGGAAGGATGCTCGGCCCCTGCTCCCCCCTTGGGGCAGGGCCCCACTGCGGAGCCGGCTGGAGGGAGGGAGGGATGGAGGGACAGACAGCCTGGTGGATGGCTCAGTGGCTGGTGGGACGGACAGGCAGAGGGATGACTGAATGGATGGATGGATGGATGCAAGGACAGACAGCCTGGTAGATGGATCAGTGGCTGCCTGGATGGACGGAGGAATGCATGGATGGATGGATGCATGGATGGATGCAAGGACAGACAGCCTGGTAGATGGATCAACGGCTGGATGGACAGATGGATGGACACACTGGTGGATGGATGGTCGGCTGGATAGATGGATGGACAGATGGATGGATGGGTGGACGGCTGTATGGGTAGATGGACAGGCAGATGCATGGACGGATGGTTCAGTGGCTGGACAGACAGTCAGAGGGATAGATGGCTGTACAGGCAATGGATGGGTGGCCCGGCTGAACGGATAGATGGATATTCACTAGCTGGATGACCAGACAGATGGATGAATGGACAGACAGACACACAGACAGCCTGTGCCCCCCTCAACCCCCCCACCTGCTCCAGGAGGGCAGTGGGGACCCCCGTCCATCCCTCCCCCCCAGCGCAGGGAGGATGATTTGAGCGTGCAGCCTAATCCAGTGTGATCCAATCTCCGCAGGCTTATGCCGAAAGCCCCATAATCACCCAGCACTGCCCTACATATCCTGACCAGCCGCCCCGCAGCCAGGGCGATGGGGGGGGGTGTGTGTGTGTGTGAAGGGGGGGTGCACAGCCCCCTACCCGCCCCCAACATGTCAGCCCAGAGCTGCCCTTTCCCATGCTACCCCCTGTCCCCCCCAAAAAAGCTGTCACCATCCCTCCTGCACCCAGGGACAGGCAGAGGACATGGCAGCTGCCACCACAAGCTCTCCATGGGTGTCTCAGTTTCCCCCCCTCCCCAGAGACAGGGGGCTGGGTCAGGGCTGGATCCAGGGCTGGGGGTGGGAGCCAGCCACCTAATCCAGTGCCCCCTGCCCCCCAGCTGTCCCACCCGCATCACAGGGCTGTACCAGCCCTTAACGCCCGGAGTCACATGAGGACACGTGGCTGCGCTGCTCCGATGACCAGTATCCAGCAGGTCCCTGTCCCCCCACCCATAAAGACACTCTGGGATGCCAGACCCTCTCCTCAGGGGGGGCTCACCATCACTGTCCTACCCCTACTGTGCGTGCACGGCCACCCACCACATTGCCCCCAGATCCATACTGGACGGAGCAGGACCCTGTGAGCAGCCTCCCAGCCTGGCAGCAGTGCCCTGGGTGGGTGGGTGGAGGATGCACAGGGTGCCAGGCTGCACCCGTGGGTGCCAGGGGTCCATGTCTGCCGTGGTTCCCCAGGGCTGTAGTTGGCAAGTCTAGAACCACCGGATCCTGCTACCGCACCAGTGTGAGTTCTACCATTGCCAAAGGCAGCCCCGAGGCCGGGCACCACCGGCACCATCTCAGCAGCCAGGCCCCAAGGTGGGCAAGGGACATGTGACCACGGTGCCAGGCCTGGAAAGCTGCAAAAAAAATAGGAAAAAAAAATATAATTTCACCTGTCCATCCAGAAAACCCCACGTGCAGCCCCTGCAGATCCCCCCATGCAGATGCTTGGCTCAACCCTGGGGAGATGCCACTACTGTGGTCCAGGAGGGGACAAGGAGCTGGGGGTCCCATCCTGCTGGTGATGGCCACCACGGTGACACAGCCTGGCCGAGATGCCTCCATGGGCTGGGACACCACATTGGGATGGACACCTCTTCAATGGCACCCATGGATGGGGCTGACAGACATCCCTTCATCACCCCAGCGAGTGTCGAATGGTTTCCACCTTCCCATCCCCAGCAGCATCCCTCGCTCCCAGCATCTCCCCACCAAAACCACCTCCCCAGCACTGATGCTTGTCTGTCCCCCACCCCGGCGCTGCTCTCTCCACCTTCTCCCATATTGGCACTACACATAATTGCTCAAAAGCTACAAATAAAAGCAAAAATGTGCTAGTGCCAAAACGGGCCAGGCGATGTCGGTGATGGCCCCACGGGGCTCGCGGGTCTTTCTCTGCTCTGTTTATGGCCCTATGGTAATTCACTGACCGCGGGGTTGCACAGTGAATTCTACCAGTGCCATACACAGAACAGGAGTAGCGAGCTTGCACCTTCCTTTTTATTTTTTTTCCTTAATTTCCCCCAAAATCCTCCATAAGCAAGAGCCGAATGTCTTCAGCCTCAAAACAGCAATGGAAAAAAAGGGAATAAATTATTATCGACTGGCAAAAATGCTTCGGAAACTGCCAAGCAAAGGGAGATGCTCGCCCTGATGCCGCCTCTCCGAGGAGGATGGGGAAAATCTGGTCCCCAGCTCAGCTAGTCAAGTGCTGGGGACTTCTGGGGATGTGCTGCAGCAGGATGGGGCCAAGGCTATACGGGGACCGGCACTGGAAGCCATTTCCCAACCGCCACCTTTGCAGGGTTGCACGGGTGTTTCAGACCCAGGTCTGCAGGGAGCAGACGCTGCCAGGTGGTTGCAAACCCACCCGGGTGGCTGCAAGCCCCTGAAACAGTCACAAACCCCTGAAGAGTTGCATAGCCCCTGGGTGGTCACACAGCCCCCAGAAGGTTGCAACCCCCCAAAAAAGATTGCAAACTATCCAGATGGCTGCAACCCCCCCTAAAATGTTGCAACCCACCCCCCCTCCCCCAAAGGCTGAAAATACCCCAGATGGCTGCAAGCCCCCAAAAAGGTTGCAACCCCTCTGAATGGATGCAAAAGCCCCAGAAGGTTGCAAAGCCCCAGATAGCTGCAGACCCTCCAAAGGTTGCAACCTCCCCTGTATGGCTGCAAAGCATCCAGATAGCTGCAAACCCCCCCTCCCAGAAATAGTTGCAGACCCTCCCAGAAGATTGCAACCCCCTGGATGGCTACAAACCCTCCAAAAGGTTACAACCCCCCACCAAGAGGTTGCAAACCCCCTAAATGCTTTCCCCCTCACCTAAATGGTTGCAAGCTGCCCAAAAGGCTGCAAACCCATTGCGTGGCTGCAAATCCCCCAAAAGCTTGCACAGCCTCTTGACAGCTGCAGATCCCCCCAAAAAGGTTGCAAACCCACTGGATGGCTGCACACCCTCCCCAAACCTTGCAAACCCCTCGGCTGGTTGCAAAGCCCCCGTCCTGGGTGGCTGTGAACCCCCCGGCTGGCTGCGACACCATCCCCAGCGGCCATGGCAGCGGCGGTGGAGGAGGAGGAAGGCACAAAGTCTCCTTTGTGTCGGCCAAGCCGAGGCCCCAACGAGCCCAGCGGCCCCGGGATGAGCTCAGAGTGTCCTGGATCCAGCGGCGGGAGCTGACCCCCCTTGAGGATGCGACGACTGACCCCTCGCACCCCATCTGGCCTTCAAATTTGGGGCTGACAATGAGCAGCGGTGCTTGCTTGGCTTGGCCATCCCCGTGATTTGGAGAGCATTGCACATGGATGGGTTAATGCCGGCAGGGACAGATGTGTCCCCCCCATCTACACCCGCCTTTCAGGCTCCCTCGGCAAAGTCCTTGCCCTGCAGCGAAGCACCCCGAAAGCCTGGCAGAGCCCCCCCAAAGCCCCGCGGTGCTCAGCCAAGCAACCCAAAGGGAAGGGGAGCCCCCCGAGGCCGCAGCACCATCCTCACCTGAGGGACACTGCCCCGGCGCTGCAGTGGCTTGGGGACACCGGTCCCCGGGGGACCGCGGGTGAGGCCGAGCCTGCCGCCATCCGCCCGCCGCCATCCTTGGTGTGACTTTGAAAGAGACGGCTTCGCCTAATCCCCGCCGTCGGCTGGCCCGCTTGGCCCCAGCACCGCACCAGGCAGGATCCGGCCCTTCCCTGCCACCCCCCCTGCGCCCCGATGCCAATGCCGGTGGGTGTCGCATCTCACCCAGCCTGGGGGGGGTGGTGGTGGCAGCTTTGGGGGTGCCCCCTCGTCCCCATCCCCTTGCCTCCGCCCAAGGCCACTGCGGCAGCCCGGGGCCCGGGGCTGAGCCTGCCCCTCTGCGGAGCCGCCGCACCCCGGCTCATGACGTTGGGAGCTGCCGCATTGCGGATGCTGCCCCCCCCGGGCCCCCCCCCCCAGCCCTGCTCCCGGCAGCCCCCTCCAAGGGCTCTGGCGGGCTCTGCCGCAAGGCCCGACACCTTTGGTATGGAGACATGGGGGTCCCCTGGTCCCCGAGCCCTGGTTTGGAGCCCAGCAGGGCAAAACCCTGTCCCCACTCCCAAAAGGCCACCGGCATCACCCAGGGATGCTCGTGGCACCAACAGCACCAAGATGGTGCTCAGCCACCACCTCTGCCACCCCAAGGGATGGGACCGCGGTGGCTGGGGGCCATGGCCACTGCTGATGGCTTCCCCATCGTGGGGTGTGGTGGGGCAGGTGCCTGCCTGTGCTCGACACCCCGATTCACGTGGTCGCGGGTCCCCCCTCTGTGGGCACCGCCAGTGGGTGGCTGGGGAGAGCCTGGGTGGGGACTGGGATGGGGATGGGAATGGGAACAAGGAGGGAAAGGAGACGGGGATAGGGACAAGGACAGGGATGGGGACCGAGACAGGGATGAAGATGGGAATGGGGTCAGAGATGGGAACGGGGAAGGAGACGGGAACGGGGAAGGAGACGGGAACGGGGAAGGAGACCAAGATGAAGATGAGAATGGAGACAGATGGGGATGGAGATGGGGACGGGGACAGGGATGTGGTCAAGGACAGTGACGAGGATGAGGATGGGGCTTGGGATGGGGCAGGGATGCAGATGGAGATGCAGACGGGGTCAGGGACAGCGACAGGAGCTGCCGTGTGCAGCCGGGAGCCCCGTTTCAGGGTTAAACTGGGTAGATTTGTGCCGCAGTGCTGGAGACACCCGCCATGGCCCCACCAGCTGCCCCAGCACCCAGGGGACCCACCCTCACCCCACAGCATCCCCCAGCCCAGGGCAGGACCCCACCCTGCGTCCTCTGACTGAGGTTTTGGTGTCCCCAGGCAGGGCTGGGGACACGCCTGACTGTCCTGGGGGTCCCTCCACCCTCCGCAGCACTGAGCGGGGGCGGGGGGTGGGTGGGTGAGTACTTACCCTGGGGACTGGGGGGCACAGACACCCCCCACAAAGCAGCATCCCCCCATGTTGGGGGAGTCCCCCTCGGCCAGGCTTTCATTGCAGGCCCTATTTGGTGTCACCAGGGCTGCAAAGCGGCGACACGTCGCACTGTGGGGGGCGGGGGAAGCACCCCTGAACCCCAAAATAACCCCCCCCAGGCCGAGGGGTGGCTGTGGCTGTGGGTAAAGGGGCTGGACCCCCATTTCGTTGTCACCCACTTTGCCCTGGTGGGAAGCAATCGCTGCGACTCCTCGCGCCGACGGCAGGGGTTTGAGGGGGACCCCGGGAAGGATGGGGGGCGCTGGAAGATGGCGGGGGTGAAGGGGGCTCAGCCTGAGGAGGGCGGGGGACCTCATGTCTAGGAAAAGCGGGGAAAGCAGAGGACACGCCGGATCCTGCCTGGGAAGGGGGACCCGGGGAGAAGGGGACAGCCAAATGGGGGGGGTCCCTGAGCCCCGGGGGGTCCCAACCGGCCCCGACCACCACCACCACCACCCCCCACCCGCCTTCCGCTCCGGGGCCGAGGCGGCCGCACTTACCTCTGCTCCGGGCGCTGCCTCGGCTCCGGGCGGCCAAAGCGGGACCCGACGGGAGGGTCACCCCGGGGCTGGGAGAGGGGGCGGGGGGGAAAGGACACGACAGACGGGGGGGCCCCAGCACCTCCCCGGGGGGTCCCCGCCGCCGCCCGCCGCCCCGGCGCTCGCCCAAGTGGCGGGGAGCGGCGGCGGCGGCGGCCTTAGCCCGGCCGGGGGGACCCCCCCTGCGGCTGCCAATTGGCCCAGGTGCCCCGGAAGGTGGAGCCGGGCCGGGCCGGGGGGGGCCGGGCTCACCTTGGGCCACCCCCCCACCCCCCCGGTACCCCACCCCCGGGGCCGCCCCGCCGGGGCTACCGGCCCGGCACCTTCACCCCCGCTTCCTTCCTCCGCTCGCCGTTACCCCTTCGCCCACGCCGGGGGGCTGGTGGTGGGACCCCCCTCCCCGTGCCCCCCCCCAGCGCGGGGGAGGGGGGCCCTAAAAGGGCGGCGAGGATCGCCCCCCGCCCTTCCCTCTCCCATCCCTAACGGGGTGGGAGGCGGCGCCCGCCCATCCCCGCGGTGCCGGGGCGGGCGGCTCCGTCCCGGCGGCAGCGGGCAGGGACCGGGGCCGGGGCCGGGCGGGCTGAGCCCCAACCGGCGGCTCCTTCCCCTCGGGGGGGGATTTTTATAGCCGGGCCCGGCCCGCCCCGGGGCCGCCGTCGGGGCCGCTCACCGGCTGTCGGACACCGGACACCGGCGGGCGGCGGCAGCGCGGCCGCGCACCTGAGCCGCCCCGCCGCCGCCGATCCGGTTTCCCGCGCCCAAACCCCCCCGAAGGGGAGCGAGGGGACACGGGGGGGGCGGGGGACGGGGACGGAAAACGATCCCGCCCCCCCCCGCCCCGGACCGCAACTCGAGAGGAGCCGCCGCGGCCGCAGCTGCCGCCGCCCGCCCCGAGGGGACGTAGATGGGCGCCTGGGGGGGCGGCACAGCCCCGCTGCCGGTTGAATGGGGGGGGGGGGGGGGGGGCACGGCTGGTGTGGCTGCTGCGGTGGGGGGCATGGTTGTCCCCAGGGTGAGGAAGGGGTCCCCCCGCTTCCCGCCGGCCCGGGGCCACGGGGATGGGCCACACCGGTGCATCCTCCCCTTACAGTTACACACAACCCCCCTACAATTACATCCCCCCCACCCCCACCCCCCAAGTTAAATCTTCCCCCAAAATCACACACAAACACCCCCAATGCACATCCACGCAACCACACAGGTGCAAACCGTATATAAAAATAGAGAGAGAAAGATCCGGGGGGGGTGTCACTGCAGACCCCCCCCACCCCCCACCCCACACACCCCCCCCGAAAGTGCGCGTGCAGCACTGGGCTCCAGCTCGGCAAACCAGCCGGACCAGTTTGGGGCCAGGCTGCCCGCTGGGACTGGGATCGGGTTGCCGCAGGCCGCCGGGAAAGAGAGTGGGAGAAGCCGGTTGGTGCTTCCCGGATTTTTTTATGGCTGGTGTCAAACCCCCTGGGAAGTGAATTTTGGGGAGGAGAGTTGGGGGGGGGGGGGGGGTGAGAATGGAAGAAGGGAGAAGGGGAGGAGGACAGGGCTGGTATGGGGGTGAGGGATGCTGCCCATTGGGGTGACCCCATCCACGGTGGGGCTAAGCGTGGCCCCTGTGCTGGGGATGGGGTTGCATTTGGGATGCTGGTGTCTGTGGCACCCCAGGGTGGTGCTGGAGAAAGGATGGACCCTGGTTGTCCCCCAGGATGGTCACCTGGGATGGCCCCCAAGCAGGGACACACTCTGGATGGTGTCCAAGAGCCCAGGGTGTTCCCCAAGCAGGGAGGTACCCCAGATGGTTCCCAAGACCTGGAATGGTCCCCCAAGACCCCAGGATGGTTGTCAGGCAAGGAGGCATCCTGGATGGTCCCCCAGACCCTGGGATGGTCCCTGGGAACCCATGATGGTTGATGAGCAAGGAGGCAACCCAAATCATCCCCATGCCCCAGGATGGTCCCCAAGAGCCTGGGATGGTCCCTGAGACCCTGCAAAGGTCCCCAAGCAGGGACCCACCCTGGGTGGTCCCTAGATGCAAAGATTGTCCCAAGAGCCCAGGATGGTGCCTGAGATCTTGGGATGGTCCCCAAGCAGGGAGGCACCTTGGATGGTCCGCATGCCCAGAGAAGGTCCCTGAGGTCCTGGGATGGTGGTACCCAGGCAGGGAGGCACCTTGGATGGTCCCTGTGCCCAGGGATGATCCCCCAGACTCCAGGATTGTTCCCAAGCAGGGAGGCACCTTGGATGATCCCCAGGTGCAAGGATGGTCCCCAAAGAGCCCAGGATGGTCCTGCAGACCCCAGGATAGTTCTTGAAACTCTGAGATGATCCCCAAGAAAGGAAGCACTCCAGATGATCCCCAGAAGCCAGGGTGATCCCCAAGACCCCAGGATGGTCCCCAAGCAAGGAAGCACCTGGGATGGTCCCCGTGCCCAGGGAAGGCCCCTGAGATCCCAGGATGATCTCCAAGCCAGGAGGCACCTTGATGGCCTGCATGGTGCCAATCCAAGCACAGCGTGGGGCCCCTCAGCACTGGGCTCATCCCTCTCCCCAGCACCATCAATATTCCGGCTCCACAAAGCTACGGCCGAAATTTTGTCGAGGCCTCAGCCCATGTAAACTGAGCGGAGCAAATGGCTCTGTTTAAAAATTTACATCATCTTCTTTTGTTCCTCAATGGAATATTTAATGTGAATGGACCTGGAAGAGCCTCTGGAAAGGTGGAGGGGGGTCAGGCGAAGCCGCCCCACCGGCGCTGAGACCCAGCGGCGCTCAGTGTGGGGGCTCGGCCGGGGCCGGGTTTCTTTCCGCAGCTCTTCTCTGGGCTCAGATGGGGATGGAAACGATAATGCAATATTGATGCGGAGGGATGAGGGAACGCAACCGAAGTACATTAGCCGGGGAGCCCTCCCCGGCGTGTTTTACAGCGCTGGTGAGGCTGGTGTTGGCAAACCCCCCCTCCGTGAGATCCCAGCTTAAAATGGGGTTGAAGGTCAGGGATGGGGAGGTGATGGTCATCATTCATCCTGATGGGTATCACCCCAAGGTGGAATGTGCAGGGACGATCATCCCACCCCAGTGGGTTGAACCACCCCAGCTTTCTGAGGGATCTTGGTCTGGGGTGGGCGAGGGGTGCAGCTGCTCATCTCGGGAGAGGAAACCTGGGAGTGAAGGAGAGGAGTCTGGGACAAAAAGCTAAAAATTGGGAGGGAGCAACGTGGGGAGGAAGACTCCCCAGCTGCCCATGGGTCAAAATCACTGGTTATGGGGAAAACAGAGATATTTGTCAGCAAACATGCACTGAGCTGTGAATGTTCTCTGCAGGACCACTCCTGGTCACCTGGGATGTGGCAGGAGTGCCCAGGTCCTTCTTGGCCAAGGCCCATTTGGCAGCATGGCCACAGCTCCAGCTGCACCGTGCTCATGCTCCAGCTGGGCACGCACGTTTCCAGGCCGGCTGTGTTGGACTGGCACATCCAGTGCCGGCCTGAGCCAGCGCTTGGGGCCAGAATGAAGCGAAGAGGGATCAAGACCCTTCCCCAAACCCTGGTCCCTCCTGCCTTCCCCAAGGGGCGCAGGAGGTCCAGGGGGGCCCCAGCCCCGCTGTGGGGGGCCAAGCACAGCCGTCTCCTGCTGGAGCATCATGCATTAGTAATGGCCACCGATCCACCGGCGCTGACGGCATTTCTTCCAGCTGGGAGGAACAATTCGGCCAGTAACTGGAGCCGGCATGGGGCAGGCGGAGCAGGCTCAGGTGTCCCCCATGGCCCTCGGGGTCACCGCAAGTGGCCCATCTCGATGGCCTCGTGGGGCTCAGAGGTGGACGTCCCCCCAGGGTTGGCAGCCTGGGCCAGGCTGCAGCGCTGGCACCCCCCTGGGGTTGCATCCGGATGGGCGCGCAGCACCCCTCAGCTGGGGCAGGCCCCAGGGTCCTTTGGGTCCCCAAGGGGGATGGGAGCAATTTCTACAGTGGAAGGTCCTGGCAACCAGTGTGGGGACAAAGCCAGCAGGAGGGAATGCCCTGCTCACCCCACGGAACCAGAGCCCCAAGTGCCTCCCAGCTCTGTCACAGGGGCTGTACGGCTATGGGGATGGCACCCAGAGCTCTGTGATGAAGGCACCCAAAGCCCTGTGGGGATGTCACCCAGAGTCCTATGGGGATGGCAACCAGAGCCCCACAGGGATGTCAACCAGAGCCCTGTGGGGAAGGCACCCAGCGCCCTGTGAGATGGCAATCAGAGCCTGGGGGCCCCTTGGGCTCAAGGCTTTGCCCTCTGATGCCCTTCAGCATCGACACAGACAGGGCAGGGTGAGGCCTCTGGGTGCTCCCGGGAGCACTGAGCAGCACCCACCGCCAGCTACGGGTCCCTGTCCCCCTACGCCCACCCCGCACTGAGCCCCCCCAAGCAGCACCCACTTCCCCAGACCCCGTGGGAGCTCGGGCCGGGTCAAACCGAGCCCAAAACCGCCAGGGAGGGTGGTCGGACACCGGATGGCACTTGGTACCCAGGGGATGGTCGGGACAGAGCAGCGATGGGGCCGCTGCCCGGGGACAGGGAGGTGCCCAGGGAGGGCACCCAGCATCGGGCCCAGATCTGCCCTGTACTGGGCAGAGTGGGAGGCTACTGGTGTGGCACGGGGGCCACCTGCTGGGCAGAGGGGACAGTGCCACCCCCCAGCTGGCCCTAAAAGCCCCCCTAAAAGGGATGGGCACAGCAGGAGGGGACTGTCGGGGCTGTCCTCCCTTCCCTGCTCCCTCCTCCGGGCGAGGGGCAGAGGCCAGAGGACTGGTGGCCC
Organism: Falco peregrinus; assembly: GCF_023634155.1. Lineage (NCBI taxonomy): Eukaryota > Metazoa > Chordata > Aves > Falconiformes > Falconidae > Falco > Falco peregrinus. The sequence goes on from NC_073726.1 coordinate 22,504,298, forward strand.
TGGCAGGTGGCACTGGGACAGTATGTCCCACCCCCTGCACCCAGCACCACTCGAAAGTGCTCAGGGCTGCCAGGCTGGGTGCTGGCAGCAGGTGGCACTGGCATGACATGGACCTGCCACCCTGTCCCCAAGATGGGTGACTAACAGCTCTGGCTGGCACAAGGGAAGCGTGGGGGGAGGTGGAGGAGGATGGAGAGGAAGGTCTTGCTCAGCTCCAACAAATTTGGGACAGCAACTGCAGAAAGTTAAACCAGGATGAGGACAAGCCACAGGCCAGGCTGTTGTCCCCCTTCCCTGGCCCATCGCCAGCCCTGAAATGCCAACTCGGGGGTCCTTGAACCACTCCCGGTCACATCCCTTGTATACGTTATCGCAATCCCCACATAACATTGAACCAGCAGGCAGTGTGATTACACAAGAACAGCCACCTCTGCCATAATTACTGGCCCAGGACACCGAACACTGCTCCCACGATGGCTGCAGCATCTCGAGCAGCATTACCTGTAATGCCTTGTCCTGCTGCAAGAAGAGACCTTGAAAGAAATCCACCCAACGAGGCTGTGCAGCTGGAGGGACTGGGAGGGATGGATGCCCTGTGGCTGCACTGATTCTTCACTTCCAGCAGAGACCCTAAAAATCAGCTTCGGTGCCATGACTGCAGCCGCTGGGCATGGAAGGACGTCAGACAGCCGCTTGCAAATAGCTAGAGAAGGAGCCAGCTACATCAAGCACTACCATCAGTATGTTGGCACATGCAACAGCTTCTGCTTCCACCTCCAGCAGATCACCTCCAGGCAGAAGATACCCTGGGAGGGCTTTGATCTGGCATAGATGGGCCATGAGTGAAGTCCTGGTGGGATGCAGAGTCAATGCCACAAGGTCCAGGGTCCTTCCTGCTAGCTCAAGCTCTCGGCGATCAAGCACCAGCCAAGCTTCAAGGTATATACATATTTTATTTTAAAAAAAGTTTACAGTTCTTTAATTATACATAACTATTGGAGAGATTATACTCTTAGAGAAGAGGCATTTTGTCAGGGTGGCAGATGTGCCCACTACCATCAACAATGCAAGAAAAAGAGGAGAAAAAAGAAAAATAAAAAATAAAAAGCCAATTCAAACAAAGGGCAAAACACCCCTGATCTCTTCAAGTATCACATGATAGGTACCAAACACAGGCTGTAAAATCATGGCCATTTCTCATGCTGCAAACACCCTTGCTAAAGTGCCAGCAGAACTTGGATGAGAAAAAGAGAAGCAAAAAATAAAAGAGAAAACTCGAGTACCTCCCAGCCTTCCTGACAGTCTGCGAGGAGGGTCCCTGCCGATGGATGACACTTGCCAGGCAGGGATGGATGGGAAGGGGAACCCTGTCTCCCCAGCATGTGTTAAGGGATGGGTAGACATGTAAAGAAGAGAGAGATGAGTTGGGGTTCAACCACAGACATGGTGGAGGCTGGCAGACAACAAGCCCATGCCATACCAGGCTGATGGCAAAGCTCTGCTCAAGCCTGTCCCCGCACCAGCATCTGCTGAACTGACCTGGGGCTCAGGAAAAACTCAGCACGGAGGGTCACTGACTGACCCCGAGGCACCAGGTGCCACCATCAAGGGACACGGCAACTCAGCTTTTCATCTCACACAAAATCCTCGACGGTACGAGGAGACATTACAGGAATAAAAGCCAAAGGTTGTTTCCAAACCAGCACCAAGGGGCTGGTGGCAAGTTTTGGTAGCAGGGAACTCAATCCAGGATCCATCACGGGCTGGCTGAGAAATTCCCATCATGCAGACAGAGCACAAGGTCACACCACTGTTTTCCGAAGAAAAAAACCATCCAAAAAACTCAAGATGACCCCGAAAAAAGAGAGCTATCTTGCTTCAGTGTGGCTCCACCTTTTCTTCCAGACTACGCAGGTGAGTTTTATTTACAAACTGTTTGGGAGGGAAGTTTCTTTTGGGAGAAGGAGGGAAATTTGGGGGGTAAAAAAAAAAAAAAAAAAAAAAAAAAGTGAAAAATGATAGAGGGGAAGAACCAGAGAGGTGCAAAGGAGCCAGGAACAGGCTTTCCTGACCCACAGAGCAGACCCCAATCCAGCCTATCCCCTAGAAGCATCTTACATCCAGGACAGACATTTTTACACGCAGCATTTTGGTAGCCACGTTTTCCTCTGCCACTGGGCACAGTGCAAGCCTCTGTGCCGGGGCAGCGACCTTTGCCACAGCTCAGGAGTGTTGGGGAGAGCCGGACACGTTTTCGCAGCTCTAGAGCCATTGATCTGCCAGCCCACACAGCTCAGACCAGCTCCACGAGCCCCGCAGTGTCCTCGCATCCAGGCCAGGAGCTGGCCCAGGCAAGCTGCAGCTTTACCGCTATTTTTTTTTTTCTTTTTGGAATCCCTGGTTAGCAGAATATGTTTCACGAAAGGAGGGGGGGAACATGCAAGTGGTCAGGTGCACTAAATCCATGTTAGGGGATGGTGTGACGGGGAAGAAAAACCTGGAATAGAAGGGGGTGAGGTAATTAGAACACTATTTTTATACAATATTGAAAAAATACAAATTTTTATTGTGATTTTTTTTTTTTGGTTTTTTTATCTTTTAAACTGATATCACCACCCAGCACTTACTCTACTCCTAAGTAGCACCTACAGTAAAGGTTATAGCACAAGCAAACTGCTAGGTCAGCAGGTAAGCAAGTTAAACAGTGCCAGCAAAACGTGGCCCCTCCCTCCCCAAAGTAATGAGAAAAACAGCGTGCTAGATAAGAGTTAAGTACACCATTACATGTTAAATAGTTAATATTACCCTTCCGACAAGCCACAAATGCTAGATAGAGAACTTCAGCACAGTCACTAGCCACAGCCCTAACATTACTGCTTTAAAATAAAAAGGGGGAAAAGGAGAGGAAAAACCTTTGCTTCATGCCCGTAATTAACATAAAGGAAATTCTTTATATATTTTTATTAAGGAAAATCATGCTAAAGCAAAGTGGTACTTTACGAGGTTTGTTTTGGTTTTTTTCCCCAAAATAAAAAAAATAACTCGATTGTGCTTTATGAATTAGAAATAGGATTGTAACCTTCCAATCCCTATGACTCAAAACTTGGTGGCATTTCTAAAGAAAAAAAAAAACCCAACCAAACCAAAACCACCCAAATCTGGGAAAATGACAAATGTACCAGTCTGACATTCAAAACTCTGCTCGAGAGTTGCTCAGGGTGGGTTGATTCTTCCATGCACTGTCCTGTAGGCTGCACCACAAATTAAAATATCTTATCCAAACCTCTCCGAAACCCCAAAAGAATACAGCAGGTAACATCCACCTTCAAAAATTCCTCTTAGTCTGAATCTCCAATGCACAATTATCCAAATTCAAGTATACCGGCATCCCAGGTAGACATTTACTATATTAGGTTTCATAGCATCTAAACAAAACAAACAAAAATCTCAGCTTGCTGAAAGACACCAGGAGAAATCAAACATTTCAATTCAGAAGTATCCTGGGGGAAAAAAAAACCACCAAAAAACAAACAACAAAAAAAAAAACCCAGAGCAGATTCACTTGCTTCCTCAATTGGTGCTTTTAGGCTTTTTTATTCATCTCAAATTTTTCTAGATCATACTCTTTGTTAACTTTTAAGAAATTTTAATCCTGTTGTACACACACAAGCAGATGGCTACCAAGCTGGTGCAGAAGGGGGAGGAAAAAAGGAAAATAAAATCAGCGCCGATGGATTCATGGACCACAGCCAATGGGCCAGTCTTCGTGGATCTGAAGCTCTCAGCAAGGCTAATCCATCTGGTCAGAGGACCCTCTTAGGAGATGGAGAGTGTTTGCGAGGTGTTTAACCATACTTCAAGCAACAGAAAAAAGCAAACTTGAAGCCATTAAAGGGCAGCAGTTTCAAAACTATGACAAAGTAAGAGTTTCACTTCACATGTGCTCCAGCTAAATCAAAGCACTGTTCAGAGAGCATCATTTGTGGTTTGTGTTTTTGTTGGTGGGGGGTTTTTTTTGGTTTTTTGTTTTGTTTTTTCCTCCCGAAAAGGGAACAGCTTGTAATCCAGACCAAGAAAGTGAATAACATCCAGATGAAGGCTTTCAAAAGTCCCAAAAGCAAACAGACCAGTGGTTGTCAGTCCTTACAGTTCAGAAGGGCAGGCAGGAGTCCACATACAAAAACGGACTTAAAATCCAAGTCAAATTTTTAAGCTTCAATGCTCTGAATAGCTCCATGCATTTGTATTGTTTATTTTTGTTTGTTTTTTTTTTTTTTAAATGTGACTCCATGTAAAATACCATCAGCAAGGTTGACCTGAAGGAGCAGCTTTTATTCCACTGTCTGATCTACACGGTTAGTATATCATCCCCCAGATTTTATACTTTGAGAATATGCTGTTCCACGTTAGCATCCAAGGTGGTGTCTTTGGAAACATTGATAAGAAAGCAAACATCTTTTTGCTAACTCCCTACCTACCAGGGCAGCTGTTTTAGCTGACAGTTCAGTAGCACACAAGTTGACTTGGCCAAATGGAATCTGAATGCATGCATTTGGGCTGCATATTGCTACCAAAATGGAATGTGGGAATATGCTATGCACCTCGGGTTCGAGAAATGACCAAGAAAATCAAGATCTAAAGGGTGATATATATATCTCAATGCTATTATTCATAAAAACCTTGTTTAGTAATAAAAAAAATTGCTTTGTTTAAATATGAATATTATAGTCTGCTTCTCATGGTTAGGAAATTAGAGTCTCTCTGAAAAGCAGGTTGCCTCTTCTACTACAACTCCATGTCCTGAGCCTCATCTTCCGAGAAGTCAGACATGGAACTCTCAGATGAGCTGTCCCCGGTGCCTTCTTCCTGTTCTTTTAGTGCTTCTTCTGTTGCATATTTCTGAATGTATTCTGCATGTGACAGAAAAGACAAGACATATAAGCAGCATATATTCAACAGTCAGAGGATGACTGAACAACAACTAACAGCTGGTTGGGTCACATCATGTTTGATAAGTCATATAGATTACTGTATTTCTCAGACCAAAAGCAGCATTGTCTAACAACATGTGAAAACAGCTAATGGAGATCTTAGAGACGTGCAAGACCCTTGAAAACAAGTACGATCCCAACGCTCCTATGCCAGCGTCACGCACAGTGTAGCTGGAAACAACCCAACTCTTCCCCTGTACGGTGTATCTCACTTAATAGGACAGGATTCAATTTACTGCCAAAATAGGAGCTACTGTGGTGACCTAGAGAACAAGCCTAAAAGCCATCAAGATGTCACTATGCAGCCTGACTTTATGAAATGAAGATCAGAGAGTTTAAACTGATAGGGCAGAACAACCATCAGTGAAGTCAAGCTGAGAGCCAGACTAAACTCTGCATAAACAAAGTGTAAAAATGGATTGACAGAGAAAGTGGAGCAGAAATCTACTGCAGGAATAGCTGCACTTTTTTTTTTTTTTTTCCTTCTTCTAAATGACAAGTAAAAGCTCCCTCCCCCAGCCCCAAAATAAACGTGGGTCTGCCCCAGGCTCTGTTTTCAAAGCACAACCCTTGCAACCTGCTTCACATCTAACAGCAGCCACAGGATTAGCTGAGAAGGACCCGCAGGGAGGAGGGCCACCGCACTGCAGGTCACTGACGGAAAGAGTGTCTCACAGTGGGGTTCAAACCACACCAGCTCTAGGCACCCAGATCAACACTTTGAACTTCAGCCAGGAGCAAGCAGGAAGCTGTACAGCAAGCAAGAGAACTGGTTTACTGGGATTCCTGCAAGCAGGTAAGGTAACCCCTGCCAACAGTGGCTTGTGTGGCTTCCACGGTCACCTCTGTGCAGAGGGACAGAGCAAAAAGGCAACACGAAGTGATTCTGATCAGTCAGACTGAGTCTGGCAATCCCCTCCCACCCTTTGTGGCTGCAGGAGACTCGCCTCGTGCAGTGTCCCCTCTGGGATCTGAGGAGGGGTGGGTGTCCCCAGCCGGCAGGCTACCTTGAACAGAGAAAGCCTATTCCTTACACACATGTAGGCATGCAGAGTGGAGCAGAGGTGAGCACTTGGCACAAAACTGGGCTAAAGAAGGGGTGCTCAGCCTCAACTTTAAGTCTTCCTGTTATTTATTGCCTCTTTTCCACCTCACGCTGAGAAAGCAGCTTCATCGGATGAAGTGGCGATGTAACCTCAGTATCCCAACAGCACAACCTCCACACTGCAGGTCAGGCACTTTGGGAAGGAGAGGGATGTGCTCATGTTGCCGTAGAGAAATTTCAGCTGTGAACTCGTTACCTTTCTGGATACGGAGGTACTAAAATACAACAAAGCCTCCTCCAAACAGCAGTATTAAAGACCCAAAGAAAGAGGGAACACCGCCATCCCTGTGTGCTCAAAGATGAGTCCCTGCGTGAAAATGTGAATGTCACATCCCAGTCCCAGCCCAACAGCCATCCCAAATGCATGCTCTTTAGTTCCTCCCAGGGAGTGAGATCCACAAGGAGCATCTCTCCTCCAGGAGCACAGGTTTTTTTCCATACTTTTTATTCCGTACTGTACTGGCAGACGGATGCACTGACAAAGCTGCAGGAGGACACTTCTAACACCAGATAACCAAGTGCTACAGGCACAGGTTTTAAAGACTGTGCTTTGCAGAGCCTGGCTGTTCTTAAAGCCATCCCTCCTTCCCTCTGCACTTCCATCCCGCAGCCTACCGGAAGGGAAAATACTCGGCAAGAGGTCTGCATCATTGTGGGTTTTTTCCACGTTTCTAAACCTGACATAAGGACACAGAGCCCAAACACATTACTCTGGCTTCAGGAGTATAGCATGGACAGAGCAAACCAAAGCCAACGCTTCATGGAAGAGTTGCCAGGATGGAGCAGCTGGTGGCCTTGGCAGACCTGCTCCACCCTGGAAAAAACTGTGAGAGCTAGCTGGAAGGTACTTTGGAGTCTAGTGTGCTTCAGCTTCTCCATCTAATGACGCACGCAGCTTCAGTCTGACTGTTTAATATACATTATTAACCTGCTCACTCGGACTACAGAAGCAGCTGTTCAAATCTGTTTTACAAGAACTTGTTAAGAACTGATAAAGTATTGATGGCAGCTATGTAAACACTGGAAAGCATGGAGCACTCAAGGTCTCGGATTGCCTTCAGGCTGCAGCCCATGAATATCAACAGAAAAGCACCCTTGTGCTCCATCCTCAGGGCCTGGGCACTGAGAACCCCCTTCTTGAAAGGTGCTCACCCGTGTCACTGTGGAGCCCAGGTCCTGCCCGAGCACATCCCTTGCCTGTACCAGAGAACAGGAGTTGCAGCGAATGTGGCAGGGATCATCTGCCAAAAGAGACGGACACTGCCAATTGAGATGAATTGGTGCGACAGACCTAATGGTTTAAAGATGAGAGAGACTAACTGAAAGAGGGACCCAAAAAAGCAGCGCGTCTTCACAGAATTTACACGGGAAGGTGGATTGGCAGATGACAAGCAGAGCTAAGGAGATGAGATGCTGACGTGACATATCCTTGTGGCGGCTACTCCCTTCCCATAGCGCTCCAAGAATGAATCTCCCTCTGGAAAAGGGGTGTTTACCCAGAGAAGTTGTTATTCCTTGCACAGTCCAGCAACTCATGTGCCTTTGCTGTAAGACTCTGGATGTCCTTGGATGACACAAGCATCCCCTTATTGGGAACCTTAGAAATACATTCCCTCTATGTTTACCCCAAACCCACCTAAACAAATGCTGTAGCTGCCTTGGGAGTCCCCAAACACAGCAGCCACAAACCAGTGACCATGGCAGGGAGAGGAGGCCAGCAGCACTTCTTCACTGACTGCTTCAAGTGCTCTCTGGGCCACTGGATATGTGGACATGGAAGCCACTGTTTCTTACTGTTGAGAAAGGCCTGCTTGAGCCTAAGTGAAAACACAACTTACAGAATCATAGAATGATCACAGGATCACAGAATGGTTTCGGTTGGGTTAAAGACCATCTAGTTCCAACCCCCCTGCCAGGTGCAGGGACACCTTCCACTAGACCAGGTTGCTCCCAGCCCCGTCCAGCCTGGCCTGGAACACTTCCAGGGATGGGGCAGCCACAGCTCCTCTGGGCAGCCTGTGCCAGCGCCTCGCCACCCTCACAGTAAAGAATTTCTTCCTAATATCTAATCTAAATCTGCCCTCTTTCAGTTTAAATCCATTACCTCTTGTCTTATGCTACAGGCCCTCGTAAAATGTCTGTCCCTATCTTTGAACAGCTTGAAGCATTTCAAACTTAAAATGCCACCTTCTATCCAGGAAAGCTACCAAGCTCCTGGGCTGGGTTTTTCTGAAGGTTTAATCTGGGAAAGGTCAAACTTCCAGGGAGCTTCTTTGCTGAACGTGGCATTGAACTTGGATCTACAGTCTACTAAGTGAAGAAAACTGAAACATCTAAATACTGACAAACCGCATTTCACAGTAGCCTGTTCAAGAAGGAAAGCCTCGATGCACCCATTCCTACCCAGGAAACATCGCTTTGATTCATCTAGTTTTTAAACCCTGGAGCAACAAGAATAAGCTGTGGTTATGCCCCATGGCTGGTATATGCCTGTGAGCCATACTGGCATTTCAAACGACTCTACTGGAACTTCAGGGCTGACACATGGGATGGGAGAACTGCTCCCAGAGGTATCCTCTGCTCCCAGCAAACACAGCTTGCCCTTCAGTACCCTTCAGCTGCTGTTACTCAACACTGCCACTCTCCTAAAAGAAGTTTTCATACTGGATCGACCAAAGAAAAAGCAGACCACACAGGAGTTAAGCACCAATTCCCAACAACTCAACACAACCAAATGTTGAGCCATTTTTGTGTGTCTGAAGCCCACCCCCTGGTGCTCTACCAGTGATCAGGCAAGACATCTCACCAAGGACAGCCAGGGAGATTTTAAAGGAGCACTTGGCTCTGCACTGTTGAACTAATTCATCTAGCTGAAAGCTCTAATGCTAAGAATCACAGTCTCCAGCTGTATATTGGTAATATTAATGGATATTTACAGTTTCACGATAAATCCTTACTTGTCTGGGTCTCATGCCAAGAATCACAGGAACTAAAAATCTCAAAGCCTATACCCATCTCTTCACTACCATCATGTCAAAGAACTGTTCTATGTACTCATAACTAAAAAAATGAAGAAAAGCAGCAATAAATTATGTATTTGCACTACTGAGTTTCCCAGAGTAGAGAAGCTGCTACAATCCATCGCATCAATTTTAACATGTCCAAGGCTATTTTTAAAAATGCTACAATATGAGGAATGACAGTGTTTAGCTCTGTATTATACTTGTCACGCAAGCCTGGGAAGAGACAGAAGAGGCAGGGCTCTTTGCTATATGGAACATGAGACACATTGCAAGCACTTAAAACTCCTTCCATATCATCTTCACAGCCTGTACCTGGCTGTCAGGATGGAAACAAGGGAGCAGACTATCCCATTTAGCCTCCCTGAGGGAGGTCCTCAGATCTTCCTTGAAGCACCTGCTGTTGGCTAGTATTAAATTTATTTGCTTTTTTTCCAAGGGTGTATCTTTTTTTATTCCTGTTTCATTAAAGCATAAAGGACACCCAAAGCGTCCCTTGTGTTGGCTGGCCCTGGAGATTTTGTCTGACAAACCATTTTGCCTGGAAGCTTGTTCATATGAAAAAAACAAGACAATGGACTTCAGGATACTGAGCAGGCCAGATCTGCAGGGTAGTTCTTACAATCCTGTCATGCAGCTGTCAGAAAAGGCAAGCAAAGTGGGCTGAATAACTCAGTATTTAAATCACAGCTTTGCTTGGCCTCATTTGTAGTTCCACCCTCAAACAAAAATTGCAGCTGATGAAGAGTCATTTCACATCAGAACAAAGTGACTGGAGGTTTAAACACTCCAGAGTGACGTGGCAGAGCTGATGGAAGGACTCCACCACCAAATCCCACGTTTTTCTGGGATACCTACACTCTCCAAAACAAGTGAGTTTCACAACACTCCGTTAGGAAAGCTGCTACCCCACCTCACACCAGGAAGAATATTAGATTGTGCTGCTCACGGAGGCTCTCCTTGTTGAGCAGGCCTTGCAAACCTTTTTGGCAGGGCTCCCACAGACAAACAAGTTTTATGGTTATTCAGTAACAAAAGAAAAAAAAATCAGGTGGTCACAGTCTCTTAAAATCTTAGTTGAAGACCAAATCTGGACCAAAGGCTGTAGATTTCCCACCACTAGATTAAATGCTGATTGCATTCACTGGATGAGGGGAGACGAGGGGAGAAATAAAGTCCGTGGCCTTCCCACAGGCTTGTCACATCAGGAAATGGTGTCCTGCTCCTGGCTGCAGGCAGCTCATTCCAGGGAAGGCAGAGAGCAAATTGAAAGCCCAATTCTTATTTTTTACCTTATTTTTTGTTTCCATGACTAATTAAATTTGTGCCTCACTAGCTTGCTAAGACAGTCCTATCGCCAGGCTTATCCAAAGTATTTGAAAGTCCTTAGTGGGAGTCTTCCCTGATCCCAAGGACATACTATTTCTCAGCCTTGTCTAACGTCCTTACAACCCTTCCAGGAGCAGACAAACCAGCACCCACCTACCCTCACCAGTCACTGTTAATGTTTAGTCTGGGCTCCCCCCGCTGAGTTACATGCCTGTGACCACATCCTGCTCACAATGATCACAGGATAAATCATTCCTTTCCTCTTTGAAGGCACCTTTGACACAAAGTTCATACCCTGCTCGGTCCTCTAAATTAAAATCCTCCAGTTCTTTCCCTCTCTCTTCTTAAGACACATCTTCAAGACTGTCTGCCCTTGTTACACCCTGCCAGACTTCACTAATTGGTCTGCAGCTTTCTTAAATGGAAGTCCCTGAAGCAGGCACAGCACTAGTAAGCAGCAAGGAAGGATTACCTGGTATTTACCAGAAATTCCTGCTCTGTCACAGTACCAAAGTGCTTTCTGCAACAGCATCACCAATTCCTTGATTGCTGCTCTAAGATCACTTTCCACGAGCTGCTAACACACCACCTTCTATCCAGTAATTGTGCAACTGGATGCTTCCATGTAAGTTTAGCACTTTTCCTTGTCCCTTCTTTGGTCACGCACCTTTTCTTCTGAATCGTTTCTCTGATCTCCCCACATTGTGTTAAAACCTAACCTAGTCTGCTTACAGCCTCCTTGCTTGGGGTCTGCTAATGATTTAAAACCCCTGCCCCACATACAGCATACACCACAGCAGCAGTTCATCCACCCCTTACTTCAGATTATTTATTTTTTTTCATCCACAGTTCATCCACCCCTTACTTCAGACTATTAAATACCCCCATTTAAAGTGGATGGGGCTCCTGTAATGTGAAGGGATGGGCGCTGACACACAGATGTGCAGCAAAAACAGCCCTCATTCCCCCAGGGTGGAATCACAGTAATGCCACTTATTCTGCACTATGTTATTTATGCCCTTACCTTTAATTTTCTGTTTGTACTCTTCTGGTCGGTGGAGGTACATGGCTGCAGCGTCACCATTTAGAGGATCTATAGGGTTAGGGTAGGCCAGCAGCTGGGGCAGGAACGATTCAAATATATTGGTGAGATCTGCAAGTGAAAGACACAGTTGTTCATGTCCACAGACCCAGAGTCAGTCTGATTAATCATCCTGCAAACACCGGCACTGAAACAGCAGCACAAAGCTTCAAGAGCAAATGCACTGAAAATCTGGGCACAAGTTAAAATAAAGGAATTGGCATCAGGGAAAGCACATATGCAGTTGATAAGAAAGCTGCTGCTGCTGCTGGAGGTATGCTGCAGCTCCTCAGCTAACTAACTACACAAACCACTCAACATCCCAACAACGTAGACACAGGTATCTGTGGGTAAGCAAAGTGGAAGGACACAATTGTCTTGTTTCCCACTGAGGCTCAGCCCTGGCTTAAAGAAAAGGAAGAAAGAAAAACAGTGCTGTGCTTCATCCCTCACTGAATTCTTCTCCTACTTTTGCCTCCTTCTATTACCATCTTCAAATGTCTTATGCTCTGTGACTATATTGACGTATCCCAAGCACAAAGCATCTTCCAGAGCACTTTAGAGATGACTGTGTTAATAGAAAGAGCAACCAACAAGTCCCTCCTCCAACTCAAAACAATTTGCAGAATGTGAAGAGCTCACATTAACACCTTGGTGCCAGCTGGCATCTGTCACCAAATAATCCACAACAGGAAACATACTTCTGGTGCCGATGAGTAACTGTGGATACACGAAACCCTCTTCCCACATCCCTAAGACGACAAGTACCACACTTCAGCAGTGGGGGTGTTCAGAAAAAAGCCCTGCGTCATCATTCCTCCTCAGGGCCTTCAGAAGGACCACGCACACCCACACAGAGCAGAGATTAAACCCCCAGTGCAGGGCAGCATGCCAGGTTTCGCTTTAGCCTCTGGAGAGCTGCTGAGAGAAGCAGACCAGCATTTGTTGCGTGAGGTTTTCTGTTGGGTTTTGTTTCTGGATATCCTACATGTCTTCTATCAGGATCCCCCTTTCCCACCTAGTTAAAGGGAGTATCTCTTTCCTGGTGGCAGAGAAATCCTGCCTGTGGATGAGCATCACCAGTCCCCTCCAGCATGGATCAAAGTGGAGCTGTCAGAAGGGAAGCCCAACACTGCCTAGGACCCACCGTTTGAGCAGTTCAGCCATCTCAACCTGCCTCTACAGAAACAAGGCTGTGTGACTGTTCCTGAGGCCAGGCACAACCGAGCCTCACAGAGCTGCTGAATTCAACCAGATCTGACAGCAGGCAAGGATCTCTGACCCCTTAAAAGATTCATCAAAAATGGGTGGACAGGTAGGGGAAAGGTATCTCCAAGTGCTCTCCCTGTGCAAATGGTTACTCTGGCTCTGGGCTGCACCCACAGAAAACCAAGCTCTAACTCCACTGCCAGCAAATATACAGTCTGAGAAGAGCCATGCAGTAGGTCCAGGCAGATCTTCACCACTGCCCCATGTTACCAGCTCGACCAATTTCCTAATGGGTGTGTTTATTTCATCTTACTCAAGAGGATCTTACTCAAAAATAGATCTACATTCTGTCAGTTCTTCCCTCCTTCGTCAACATGTCTGGGACATAGAGACACTGTGCTAGGACTACTTCAGTCACCCATTCAGCATAAACCCTGCTGAGCAGGAGGAAAAGCCATGGCTTTATATACTCAGGAGCATAGGGTTCATTATAGCTGCATCACCCAACTGCATAAAGTAATGACATTGTTGGAGCAAGTCCAGAGGAGGCCACGAAGATGATCAGAGGGCTGGAGCACCTCTCCTAGGCAGACAGGCTGAGAGAGCTGGGGCTGTTCAGCCTGGGGAAGAGAAGGCTCCGGGGAGACCTTAGAGCGGCCTTCCAGTACCTAAAGGGGCTGACAGGAAAGCTGCAGAGGGACTTTTTACAAGGGCCTGTAGTGACAGGACAAGGGAGAATGGCTTTAAGCTGAAAGAGGGGAGATTTGGGTTAGATCTAAGGAAGAAATTCTTTACTGTGAGGGTGGTGAGGCACTGGCACAGGCTGCCCAGAGAAGCTGTGGCTGCCCCATCCCTGGAAGTGTTCCAGGCCAGGCTGGACTGGGAGCAACCTGGTCTAGTGGAAGGTGTCCCTGCCCCTGGCCAGGGGTTGGAACTAGACGGTCCTTAAAGTCACTTCCAACCCAAACCATTCTGTGATTCTGTGACTTCTAAGTGAAGGGGCAGAGACAACACTCTAGTGTCCTCCCTGCAGCTTCAAGGCATCCTGCAGCAAGGCAAAGGAGGTTTGCAATAAGATGACTGTCAAGTGATGCACTTTCTAATGTGAAGTTTCACCAGTTAGTGTGGAAGGTGCTCTGTACCTTCAAGTTGCCTCACACTTATTGCTGATACTGCAGGGAAAAATGCAGATTTTTGAAAGCTTGATGGTATTAATACACCACAAGCACGGTAAATACCAAGCTGTTTTTTCTTTACTTTGCAAGCAACAACAACAAAAATACAGCAGCACTCATTAGGAAACCTCTCACAGAAAGCCTTCTTATGAAATTGTTTGGAAACAGTGCAGAAACCCCACTGTGGCCGTCTGTGAGAGCATGCTGCAGAACAGGGTGGCTGTCCATGCATGGCTTCCAAAGCAGAATCCAGACTGCCAGAGCAGAAAACCAGCACCACTGTTACACTGGAGTAATTTTCTTTTGTCCAGCCATCCCCATGATCTGCAGGCGGCATTTAAGGCTGTGGAACAGCAGCACACACTGCACTGAGCTGGATTCTGCTACTGACTGAACCATGCAGGTTCATCCCCAGCGGAGGGCTTGGTTTACTAACACCGCTTTCACTCCTCCACCTTGCATCAGATCCTCCCAGGACACAAAAGCATCCTCTTCCTCCATTAGCAACACCACCTGGGTCATGGCTAAGCTGATCTCTCACAACAAAACCACGCGAAGCGTATGCCATGAACCTACTACATGAGGACTTAAGGTATTCTGATGAGGAGTAAAGTTCAATAAGTTGCTATAGCAATTTCCCACCCAGGATTCACCAATTCTGGTTATTTCCTTACAAACTGGGCTTGCAAGGAAGGTGAAGTAGCTTGTCTCTCTAGCAACTGCTTCAAAGCTTCAACTTACATAGGTAAAATCAGTTTTTCATAGAAGAATGTGAACGATTTGATGTGTGCCCTCTCCTGAACACTCTTCCACAAAGCCTAATAGGAACAGCTAAAGAACGTCACATTTTTAAAATGGAGCCAGCTTAGACTAGATACTCAGCTGTATTCCTTTTAACAACTTCAGCTTTCCCTAAACACTATTTTAACTGGTCTTCAGCTACCAGCTGATCATTTCGTATCTCTAAAAAGGGGAGTTATAGCCAGAAACAACCTAATGGGAAACCCAAGATGTTCTGCAGCAAGCAGCGCAAAGATGCAATAGCACCTCCCAGCCTGCAATGAAATGATGCTGCCATGATAAACAGGTACAGTTTCTGGTGCCAGCTTCTGCAGAAGTGAGATTGTAGCCTTGCACACAAAGAATACCAGCTTGAATGCATGCACAAAACGTGGATGGGGTAGCTGGAACTAGATTTCACTTTAGGTACAGACACTCCTCTCTTTCAATGCTGAATCATGGAAGGGTGCTGTTGTGCAGTAATGCCAAGCAATGGATTGAGCAATCCTTCGTGAGATTTATGAAATATTTTCACATCTTTAGTATAAAAATAGGTTACAAAAGTGTTTTCACACGAAAAAAATTTTCACATGATCTTGGCTCGCTGAGGAGTCTAAAACTTCAGCAAAAAAACCCCAACACCCCCCCCCCCCCAAAAAAAACCCAAAACAAAACCTCAAAACCAAAAGTTGGTCTAAGATCACCTGTCTCCAGCAAGCTGTGTTAACACACCAAATACCGATGTTCACGTGATCAGCTTTCAGGGAAATACCAAACTCACCATAGAGAGCTGTCCAAGTTTGATTGATTACATCTAGACATACAGTTCCTGACCTGAAACATATGGAAAGGATGGAATTAAACAGTCACACTCAAAAATACCCCGGGGGATTTAATACAATCTAACACCTCCCTTCCCCTGCTCTGCCTCTGCCCCACTGCTTCAGATAAGCTATGATTTACCTCTACCTTGTGGCTAACAGAGGGACAGCCTTTAACTACATGAATCTTCATACTCTGCACAAAAGAAAGTAAATTGGAGCCTTTACTGAGTTAGTTGGTCCATATGGGTCTCTGCTGAAGAGACTGGAAGCATAGGTGGCTTCCCTTAACAAACCTTAACTAAAGGAAATGTGGCAAAACATGTTATTTTTTCAAGAGTTTTAGTATAGATGTGAACTTCAGCTAAAGAGGGAGCTATGGCTTAGCTGACACTGTTCCTTCTTTCTAGAAAGCCGGCATGGTATCAATGAGGAGGGGAACTGGCAACCTTGAATTTTCTGTAAATCAAGCATTTTGCAATACAAAGACCACATCTGCAAGAAAGTCTGCAGCATGCAACTCTCTAGTCTTGCCCACAGCCTGACCCACTCCTGAAAGTTAACTTGCAAAATCTATGTCTATCACATCTCCCACTCTGGACTCTTAGATTGATGAAAGCATTATTCAACTCATCAGCATATTATTGTGAAGCCAAAATACAGTTAAAATTAGACAAACTCCTTAGAAGAAACACACACTAGGGATTTACTTACGCTTCGTCAATGTTGGGATGGAAAATTTTATTCATGAACCCTGCAAAGAGACAGACTGGTAAATACCAGAAAACAGCCAAAGATTTTTTCTGTTTTTTTCTTTTTTTTCTTTTTCTTTTTTTTTTTCTTTTTTTGTTTTTTACAAGACAAGCCTGGAATTTACTGAACAAGGACTAATCTGACTAGTTTCAAAGAAAACCCAGGCTGAGCTATATATAGCTATATAACCTTTAAAATACGCAGGCAACATTCTGACCCTAGGGTCCTTGTCCATTCCCTCAAAATTCAGCAAAACACTCTGCTTACAGTAAAGAACTGCCCATCAGCACAACAGAGCCCTCTTATCTGATGAAGTGTTTTTAAAAGCTGCAAGGATCTTTTGAATAAATACTAAACCAAAAACTTAAGTTCAACATTAAGATTAATTTTCTTTAATGTCTCAACAAAGATTTTTCTATGAACTTGAAGTTGCAACATTGTCTACATTTGTAAGCCATACAGGGGCAGAGAGTGGTACAGAGAGCTGATACTTCAAGTTTTGCATCAACACAGCAATTCATTCATCAGTTGGTACCTCTGATCTCCTACAAGAGAAAACAGCTCAGATGCAAGGTCTAGAATGAGAGAGCTCATCATGGCTTTGTCCACATTTCAGACTTACAGATTTCAGAGTGCTTTCTTTCTTTGGACTTGCAAATTAAATTGTTAAGAAAAGATCCTGTGGTTTCAACAATTATGACATCATGGCAGAAGATGCCTCGCACTTTAAAAGACTGTATCTGATAGCAGCAGCTAGAGGTAAGCTGCGGTTTCCAGCTGCCTACTTTAACCTCAAGTTCAAGACAGATGGCACCTCAAAAACACTCCCCTCCTCTCCCACAAATAGAGTTTATAAAACAAAAACATTAAAGGAATTATAACACACCATAGCCCATGTAGAAGTAAAGCACGTCCACCCCAAAAGCAAAGTTAAGTGTTTTGGATGATGGCTGTCAGTGGATGCAGAATCCAGCTTCCAAATTCTTCCCTTTCCTTTCAATAGGAGGAACTGAAACATCTGGGCATGGGACACGTCCTCAGCACAGAACAGACATGGAGCTGGGATAGAAAACTGGGTTTTCCAGTTATTTCACTGCCAAATGGATCGAGTATTCCATACTTCTGCTGGCTTGGCCAAATCATTTGGGATCTGCCCAGAAGGGCTACTGCAACCCTTGATCAGTCCCTGGTTAAGCTGCTTCCAGATCTTAGCATGGTGGGTTTTTTTTCAGAACTTAATATAAAATCATCTTTCCTCTATTGTACTGCCATCCCGCAGCCTACAAACACTGCCCATGTGGGAGTCACACCTTTCTGCAATAAGCAAAAACCTACTTAAGCTAATAGCAACTATTTCTTCTGACAAAGGTCCATGTTTATAAAAATAGGTAGAGAAATTTAAATTTAGGTCTGAGATAGTGACTCAATCCATTAAAAAAGCTCCTTCCAGGACTCAAAACACACAGAAGTTTTATCTCCAAAGCAGCCTAAAAAGTGTAGAAACACATCACTGTTTACCGTTCAGCAAACTCCCTGCCTTCACCACCTTTACCCAGCCACTCCAGGCAAGACACTGCAGTAGTGCTAATGCACCATCTCTGCCCAAACAAGCAGCGATCACAATTTGAGTGACAGCATGGTTCCCATCTGGGGTAAGAGCTGACATATGGATTTAACTCCCTTTCTTTCCACGTATTATGACACAAATATAATTACATGTTTACTTGTACTGCTCAGATTTTGCATAAATACAACGCAAGGCTGAAACGATGCCCGAAGCCAGAACAGTCTCTAAAAGAAGATCCGACAACTGCATAAACAACTCCACGCTAACAAGTGTCTTTCAGGAATACCTTGCCATGATTTAGCTTGAAAAACTGAAGCAGACTTAAAAAGGGAAGCTGTAGTTCCATCAAATATTTATGTTATGGCAGCTCTCACAAGTTTAAATCAGGTCACGGAGCCATTATGCTGGCACTGGAGAACTGCAGCAAGCACCGATCCTGATCCTAAATCCCATCTCTCTCTCAGAAAGTGGGAGGGAGGAAAGAGTTTCTGATAAAGCATAATGGAAGAGAGGATGGGGGAAGACACCAGGTAGCAAGAATATGACAGTAACGTGTAGATCTGCTGAATTAAACACTCTTTGTTCTGGTATCTGGGACACAGACTGGCTCTCTTTAACCCAGACAGACAGAGGCATCCCTCTGCCTTCTCTTATTTTGGTTTTGATCTCACCTATCTCCTAGTACCTTTACCACAGCCACCTGCAGCTGGTTGGACCAGGCTGTGCTGCAGACCCACCTGTAAGGTTTTAGTTAGCTCTTCCTTCACACGCTTCAGCATTTAAGTTGCACTCTATATCCAGGGAGATGAGATTAAGTTGTCTGCTGAAGCAGGTCCTGTGCTAGAGATTTGTAATTCTTCCCTGTCATCTTTGCATTCACCCAGGCAAGAAACAATCCCTTCTTTCACATTGTCCCTGGTCTCAAGCTTACCAAATGAAACAGTTGTTCTTCAAGAAAGAACACAAACATCCTCTCCCTGCACTCCTCACTTCCTAGGTTGTTACCAGATCTTCTTGCAACTCTTCCAAGGTCCCCCTGGCTCACTTTCACAGACACAAACTGCCCAAGCCAAGAGCAGCTCTGTTCATATCTTTCTTTATCCTGACCCAGAAACAAGCTTAAACTATTATCTCCCCCTTCATTTTAAATGTAAAGTCTCCTGCAGTGATAAAGTGCTAACATTGCTCCAATAATACTGACTTGCTCTGTATTTATTTTTACAAATATAAAAGACAAAGCAAGCATAAATATCCACATAAAACTGAAATTCCAATTCAAAGAAGAACCCAGGAGTTAAAAACCCCTCCCAAGCCAGCATAAACACTGGGGCAGGTTTACAACCAGAGTCTTGTACACAGCACACCTCAATTAATATACTGCACAGAACTCCAGGTGAGCACTCCATGAAGACTGCCAAGGAACAGGCTCTTGATTTTGGGTTCTCACCATGGCTCGGAGCACGGAGCCAAGGTCACAGCCTGAGTAGTCACGATTCTGTGTGCTGGACTGCCTGTAAATAATGTAACATTTCAAAAGAATATTCACACTGAACCCTGCAAAAGCCAATGCTTAGGAGGAATTTGAGCAGCGGAGTGGCTGCGGTCCACCCTTTCCATAGAGACACCGAGGCCTGGGATTGCTTTTGAAGGTAAAACAGGACTGCATAAAATCTGTATGGACAAAAAGCTCTTGGGTGATAACAGAAAAAAGCCCCATACATCCACGAAGGAGTTACACAACAGAAATGGACACATCATTTCCGATACTGGAAGATGCTGAGACCAATATGCAGACGCTGACCTTCAAAAATGCTGGTATTTCAGCAATAGCCCTGGAGTAATCACTCCTTGGGTTGACAAAAATCTTCGAAGAGAAGCACATTTTTAAATTAAAAATCAACTAACTGAAAGGTTCTCAGTCTTCCTTGGTCCTGTAAACACAGGAACATTCATAAAGCTCCAGCAGCTGGACGTATTCCAGTACGAAATGAAGCTCTTTTGTTCTCTTACCGTGCTCACACACCAACCGTGGTAGGGTCTGAACATCCAGGGCACTGATTCACAGTTGGGTCAAAGCAGCCACTGACACCAATAGCTGAACATGCTCTCCAGGTGAGCAAAACCACAGCGGAGAAACAGGGAGAAATTTCAGACTTATGTTGATGTCAACGTTTCTCTTGAACAACTCCAGACTAAAGCTCCCAGGAAATGGCCAGAAGGCACTGTGAGAACCAACATGCTGTCGTGAGCTGCTTTGCCAGCAAATTCTCCTCCAAGAGGCAGAGCCCAAATACCTGGATAACTTGGTGAATATGGAGGACTCCCAAGACACCTCTCGGTGCTCTCTGGAGCCGTTAGGCAGAAAGGTCCTGCAAGAGGTTGTTCCACATTGATTGTTCCCCTGTTGCTATGCCTACAGAGCTGGACAGTGATTTAGGAAGGGTCCCCTACCTTCATACAGCTCCTGTAGAATCACAGAATGGTATAGGTTGGAAGGGACCTTAAAGATCATCTAGTTCCAACCTCCCCTGCCATAGGCTGAGACACCTTCCACTAGACCAGGTTGCCTCATCTACCATTCTGGCAGAATAGACTCAAAACCTGGAGATAAGAGGGATCAAAAAACTGGGCTGGAGACTTCCTCATCACTCTTTCCACAGCTTCAGCTGCACAATACTGGCCTGCAGCAGCAGAAAGCTTTCTGCATTCCTCAGTGCTTCTCCTTCAAGTCAGTAACCTGCTGCAATCCAACGAGTGGTGATTCAAAAGGTGGCCTGTTGCTTATCTGAGCTCAAAGTACAGCCAGCTTAGCTGGTAGCTTGGGTGAGAAGTCCTCAAAAGACTTTTTTCCTGCACCACAGCTCTTCAAGCTGCGAGTCCTGCTAGCCCTGTGGAAGCACATGGGAAGGAGGAAAAGCACCATGCCAGCAAACACAGTGCATCTCATGCCTTCCAGCTTTGCGTCTTCTTGCTCAGCAGGGAGTCAGCTGCATGGCCGACCCACACCAGCGATAAATGCAAGAGAACTTCCCACCGGCTCTGGGGAACGTGCCAGAGTGGAGCTGGTTTATACCCACTTGCCCATCCCAAACTCACCACTGCTTGCCCACACGTCGGCTCTCTTCACTCATAAATAAAGCCAGCTGGACACTTCTCTATCTGAACAACTGTGACAGCAGATTCCTATCTGTGTACCGCCATGGTGCCAAACAGCCAACAGGACCAAGTGTACATAACCACGTCTGACTTCAGTGCAGCGAGACTGACAAGCCCCGAAGTTTTATTTTTAATGAGAGATTAAGGCCAGGAAACTGTTCAGGCTGCCTGGCTGGCGAGGTGGGAAGGTGGTTACAGTCTCTCTGAAGCAGGCAGGGCTGCACTGTGTTTTAAATACCACACCAAATCAACACGGCTTGGGCGACCACCCAAGGCTCGGGGCAGAACTACATGCACAGAGATCAGTACGTGAAAGAGCTTAGGTACAGCATAGAGAGGTCAAGAGCAGTGTTCTCCCTCTGCTTTTTTTAACCACTGGACAGCCTACCGAATGAAAAAAGATCTCCCAAGTACTCCTGCAGTGTTGCCAAAGAGCCAGACAAGATTAGTCTAAAACTAATGTTTACTACTTCCCCCACCCCAAACACCCCAAAGCCTGCAAGGGAACA
This sequence comes from Falco peregrinus, assembly GCF_023634155.1. Taxonomy (NCBI): domain Eukaryota; kingdom Metazoa; phylum Chordata; class Aves; order Falconiformes; family Falconidae; genus Falco; species Falco peregrinus. Next base: position 22,525,794 of record NC_073726.1, read on the forward strand.
TGCATTTATTTATTTTACTTTTAAAACCACACTGCACTTATTTCAGAGACTACCTTCTTGTGTAACTGATCGCGAGCGTGCTATGCACCACAGGTTGAGAAACTGCGGTAGGAGATGGGGAAGAGGGCACAAGAGCAAGACCAGGAAGATCTCTGACCAGGCCTCAACTTCATACCTATTCCCCTCCGCAGACTAGGACAACTGGTTTAGTGAATGGCTGTTCCCCATTATAAGGGCACAGGATCTGCCCGCCTTGGAGGTATGCACCCTGTCCAGAGCTCTCAGGTCAGTAAGCTCTCATTGGCAAAGGCAAAGATTTCTTCTTTATGAAATTTGGAGGTCAGAAGCCCATTCAGTGCACTAACTACAGAGTCAAATGTAACACTGCGCACACACTGCACAGTTGTGGCGTGAAGTGCTGTGTAACATCAACTTGCTAACAGCAGAAGTAGAACAGTTTATATTACCATACTCAAATTCTAGTAGCTTTTCAAAACAATACCATAAATAAGCCTGTGACAACTTCACGAGGGAAGGATCAGGACAGGAATATATGACTGTAGCTGATGGAAAATAGCGGCAGAGCTATAAACTCTGGACCTCCTCCTCACAGTGGACTGCTGAGCGGTCCTTCTTGGAAGTGGAAAAGCAGCATCCACAAGCTTACAGACTGGTGCTAAGAGCAACAATCTCTGGAAAAACATGCAGAACTAGCACAAAGTAATTGCCCAGTATTAGTTCATCTCATTGCTTAGGTGCACCATCACCTGATGCCCAGGTTTCAGACACTGGCACAGAAGGCAGTGAATCTGTGCCATGTCAGGCTGAAAACACCTACCCCATTTTGTCAGTCTGTTCCCATTCTCTGATTGTAGCAGGGAATCTGCAGAGAGTACACAGTTGTGTGGAGTGGAGACAGGGATACAAATTACCCTTAGGTGTCTCGTCTTTCCCCTTAGACAAAGCTAAGTGTATTCGAAAGAACAAGCATTTTCACATCGCTTATAGGTCAGAATAAGGATCAACACACACAGGGAAGAGCAAGCTCAGAATGGTCACAGGCGATAAGTGACTCATGAAATTCTAAGTAGCAAAATGTAAGGCAATCCAGACAGGAGCTGAAAGTAAAAATAGCAGCTGCAGTTAAAAAGAAAAATTAAGCACAGGCCAGGAGAGATCTGTTAAATCCTGGCTGGAGCTAAACACTGCTTCATTCCTGTACTGGCTGCCACAACATCTCATTATATACATACACATACATATACGCACACACTTCCATATGTTTTGTGTACATACTAGGCATTTTGTTTTGCAAAACACTTAGGAGAAAGGTGAAATATAAATGCAAAATATCTGCAGATAACTGGGCCAGAGATGGAAGGAAAATGAGAACTGTGTATAAATATGCAGAACTTGTTCAAGAAACTGCGGCTCTGAGCATATTGTACACAAACTTTGCAGCTGTGACATTTGATTATTAAGAAACCAGAGTGACTCAGTGCCGGCCTAATATTTCTGCAGATTTTACCAATAAAATAAATGCCATGGTGCTTCCAGGTAAGGGCTCAGGCTCTAAGGTTTACATGTTTCTACTGCTCCTATCGTCTAAGTAGGACAGGACATTCACACTCTGCTTCCTCCCATGTTTATGGCATCAAAGAGCATTAATCTCCGGCTCTTGGCAGGCATATGGACTGATTAAAAACATACAAAATTTACACAAAGTGTTCTCGTGACTTGGGAGCTCAAAACAGTACTTCAAGTACTTCACAACTCCTCTTTGAAAAAGCAAGAACAGACGAGGCAGAAAGTTCCCCTGAAGATATTAAACCCCAGAGCGAAGGGAAAAGTAGTGAAGCAGTGCCAGCAGGGTTACTGAAATCATAAACAGCTCAAAAAGCATTGTCTAAGAGATAGCAAAAATGGAATGAGATATCTAGCAGGGGAGTGCTTTGGGTCCTCATAAGCATGCAGGGATATTTACATTAATTGAGAAAAGCATTAAGAGCAGCAGTATTCACTAGCTTCAGAAAGCAATTGGCTATTTTTCAGGAGTTGGTTTTGTTCTAACAAACTGCTCAAGTTCAGGAGGTTTGTTTCAACCCTGAAGATCTGGATATTTAGGGACCACGAGTGGAGTTAGTTCATCTTAATGGGAGCACTCAAGCCCAGAGCCAACATGACAGCCCTACATCTGGCTCTGTTTAGATTCATGTTCTTCTAGGATGCACATTTTCCTTTTCACTGTATGTTGTAAAGCTCTTGTTAGGAAAAATCACCCTGCACCAACATGGGATCTGTCTGCTTACACAGCAAAGACCAAGCAAGGAACAGGCAGTGCTAGAAATACTGGAAAGATACTGCAGGACATGATGAAACACCGGAAACTCTTCCAGGAACTGCTCCTTTCACATAGATCCCAGAGCGCTGTCCCTGGGGTGGCATCATTTAATAGACCACAGCAATAACTACCAACTTGAGAAGAGAGCTGTGGATGGGGCAAGGGAGCAAAGATTTGGCAGGAGAAGAGCCACCACACTGAGCAAAGGCTTCTGCTAGGAGACCCTCAAAGGTGAAGAGGACCACCGCTCATTTAGGGTTTAAGAAAAGGTCTGCACCTTTCCAGATGACAAACTGGAACGCACTTAAAAAACCTTTTCTATTCAGGTTTGTCAGTCGCACTTTAGAAGAGTTTTCATGTACCTTGTCCTCAGAGCCATGCTGGGATAAAAGCAATTTGAACAGATTAGAAAGCAACTATTAGCAGTCATTTTTTCAGAAGCGACTGTCTAGAACATATGGATATGCTTCAAACCATCATGTTATTTGCTGCAAAAAGCCCGTGCCATGTTCAAGACCACATTAAGATTTTCTAAGATGGAAAGAAAATTTTAGCCTACAGTACTAGAGGAACAAGGAAAGCTGCAAGGACTGCATTTTTGCTTTAAGCTTCAACATAGAAGTGTAATTTATTAAAGGAAAAGAAACTGCTGGATTCTATACTTTATACAAGCCAGTGACTTACACAGACAATTTGAACTCTGCATGTCATCACCACAGTAGAAGCTATGCAGTGCTGAGATCAGAAGGGCTGCAAACAAGCTACACGTGTGCTCGAGATGACCTTCTGTCCATTTACTGGCTCCATCATCTCTGAAATCCTTTACTTCCACCTCTTTTCAGATCAGAGATTCCCTGCCAGTTCCTACCCCTGTGTTATCTAGCTGGCTGAGGACTGCTGGGTTAGGACACCCAAGCTCACTGGAACAGGCAGACCTGGGAGGGAACAGGTCTTATTTACAAGCTTGTGAATGCTCCCAGTTCTGCTGGGACAAAGGCTTGCTAAGGAGCTATCTGTAATGCCAAAACCAGTGGTATCAGGCACTGCACACCAAGTCTGCCTCTGAGAGCAGCGGCACAGAGATCAAGTTGGCCCAGAGGAAGGGGCTGAGACCTCACTCAGCCCTGGCTGTCCAGATAAGCTGGGCTGGGGCAGCAGAAATGAGAACCAGACAAAGAAAAACAAACCTCTTCCTGGAGCCGGTTGGGAGCTTCCCCAGGTCCTAGCACAGTTCTTGGTGCTTGCACTCCCCAGCACTTTCCTCCTTGCAGCAGAGCTGAGCCCTGCTTTGCTAAGCCAGGTCTCATCTAGCATCGACTGTTTATCCAACCTGAACCCTCAGCTGCACACTGCTTTGCCCAGGAAGTAACCTGCGCTTCCAGCAGCCCTCGCTCAGCAGACAGCAAGGCAAGACCTAGAGCAAGAGCCAGCCTTTTGGGGAGCTCAGTGAGAGAAGAGGTGGTTTTCAGCCACTCAAACAGAGACTTTGTAGGGCAAGGGAAGCATGCTAGAAGGTCTGATGAGCCTGGAATAAAATAGTCGCAACACAGCGGGTATAAGCAAGCTGACAGATGGAAAGCTGCTGTACTAAAAGGAAGACAGCAAAAGCAACATTAGAAGGGACAAAGCAACAGTGATTTGAGCAGAAAACTCCCGACAGACCCACCCACCCCGAGTTCACAAGGAGAAAAGCCATCCTTGTGGTGTCAGTTCTGAAAACACAGCTGGGCCAACTCTGATCCCAGGTTGCCTTTTAGTCCCACCTATCCCAGCCTGCACTAAACAGCCTCCAAGCCAAACCACCAAACCAAAAGGTCAATCCTACCAACTTCCATGCAATGAAGAAGAGCCTAAATACAGCACTATAAATATACAAGAGCCTGGCCAACGTTTAGCTACATTGGCTTCATAGGCTACTGGAAAGACTGTTTGTTTGTTTTAAGCCAGCAACCTTGATTTCTGATACACACAGGAAGAACATCGGGAGAAAAAAACAATCTTGAGTAGACTAGCACCAAAGCAATTAACAAGGAAACTGGGTTTTATATGCTGAGAGTTGACTGTAGCCAGCCCACATTTAAGACTGCCAACATGACAGTACCCTAATCTGCATCAGTTTGTGCCACTTAAAAAGCGGGGAGGGAAAAATGACTGGCACCAAATAATATACTGTGCATCTTGTAAAGAATCTCTAACCTAAGAGGTTTACAGCATGCTTCAGAGCTGACTCAAAAGGAAGGAGAAAAGGGTTTGAATCTGCAGTAATACTGCATTGTTACTCAGCTGTGGGCACATTTCCATGGTTCAGTTAAGGTTTCAACAGAAAAAAAGAAAGGTAAAGGACAGCATAAAACCAGCGTTGCTCTTTCCCAAAAGGCATGGTTCATGTTTGGAACTAGACAGATTATTTCTCTCACCAGAGAGGGGGAGAGAGAGAGAGAGAGTGAATCTTAAATAGATGGCACTCTTAGTGTAAGAGTCTATTTTAAGAAAGCAGCCAATACTTATCAACTCCAAATCAGGATGTTGATATTGGAAGGGACCCATCTCATCCAACCATAGTCAAGCTCTCCTTGAGCAGTCTTCTCCACTCCTTAGAGTCCTCCAGTGGCTAGAGCCACAAGCACACCCTTCTGATAGAGAAGCTCTATGTCACTGAGTTACCAGCACTTATTTCATAAGCCAGAACAGAGATGTTGGAACTTCATGCATCTGCTCCAGTTTTTCAAGCAATATTGGCTATTTTATTTATAGCTTAAGTGGTTGGAATAAAGTTAGGTACAAGAAGACATGTGAGTTAGATCACCGTTACCCGAGGACAAAGATAGGATGGATACAGTCTAAAGAACATTTCCTTATCAAAACTTCCTATTTGCCCTCCAAGTTTAAACAAACCTGACCAGTCTAACCAGCTGCAGTTTTTTCTGGTGATAGGTCCCTACTTCTTTTCTTCCACATACGCATCACCTAGTCCAAGAGGACAGAGGCTTCAGCTCCTGCTTTTAGGTCTATCCACTTTAGGACAAGTGGTGCCAAAAGCCAGGCTCACCCCAAGACCATGAATATGCACTGTGGTCTTTGCTCTCCATTCCAAATGAGTAATTTTCTATAAACAGGCTCCACCACTCACTGTAGTATCCTGCACCTTACCCACGGATGGATATATTATTAAAAAAAATAAGCACATGGCAGAGAGACTCAGTTCATCAACACATGAACATGTGACCATATCACATTTCCAGCTTCTAGCCCTTCAGTCAAAAGGCCAAACTTCCTCTCTGCTTGGCATGTGGTATCTGGAAGTCTATGGTAAAATCATTCTGCAGATCTGAAGTAAAGATCCAATGATTGCACTGAGGGTTGGTTCAACTTCACCTCCAACATCTCTCCTGCATAAACAGTAACACAATTTTGACTGAAAGTGCTTATTGGTTACCTATAGACGGGGATTTGAAAGGGTATTTATCAGGAAGGTCGACTCTAACTTTCCATACTCCACCTTCATATGGTGCTGCAATGAAAGAAACACAGGTATTAGACACTTCATAACTCAGGAGAGAATAAACAGAACTATAGCATTAAGCAAAACACATCTTTGGAAGAATACTTAGCTCCATCAGAGGGTAAGATTTCATATCAAACCTCCTACAGTAAAAGCCTTTTTCCTGAGCTGCCCAACAAGAAATAGATGATTTTAACTGATACTGCAGAAGATCTCAACACAAAGACACAAGAGCCTTACTAGAAACAGAGACTTTGGAATAATCTACTTACCTTTAGAGATGTTACTAAATTAAGGCATGCTGGAGACCTGACTCGTGATCTAGCCACTAGAAAAGCAATCTTTATCATAAACTCTGCAAAAATTCAGATGACTGATGCAAAACTTATGAGTCAGGTCTAGAAAAGCTAAGGATCAACAAAAGCAGTAAGGAAGGCCATAGCAGAGGCCCTAGTTGTCTGAAGGCAGTATCCAGCTCTGCTCAGCTCCAAGGGAGGTGGTTCATCTGCATCAATGCTCACAGTTCTATTTCTCCCCACCCTTGAGGGAGCAGCCTCCAAACACTGCTACCCTTTGATTTCTCATCCTCACTTAGATTTGCTCATCTTTTCCTTCCACTCCAGAAGAATGTGTCATTTCACTGTTCCCCACTATAAGTCATTAGTTTGTTTTTATAGAAGGGCTGGGTCATATACTTACTTCCTTGTGGTCCGTAAAACTTCACAACAAATTCATTGAGTCCTCCTAAGATTGTGACTTCGTGTTTGCTCTCAATACTGATATATCAAGTAAAGGAAAACATTTAGTCCAGAAAACAAAATGCGTTTACTCAGATAGGGGTAACTTCCTAGGAGCCTGTCAAACCAAATAGTTTAAAGCCAAATACTCAAAATATCCTGTGACATGGCATTTAAGTATCCTGACACATCTAAGTGACCATACTACATGTTAGTAAAAGCCAGTTCTACACTGGAGAATCCCTTTCCCTGCACTGAGTAATGTTGAGATGATGCCTCCCTTCCCTTCAGAGCTGTGTTTTCCATCTACTTCTGCACAGCATAAGCTCTGATTTAAGAAAACGCCAAATCTGTATCAGCAACGTATTTGGAAACATATTCAGGCTGTGGAGGGGAGCTAAAAATCTGGGAACAGCAACTGCTCCCAAGTGTCACTGCACACAGACATGAACCTCCAGGGACAAGGCTGGGAGGTGAGGCCAGGACTAGGAGAGACCTCTCTCCTTCCCAGCGCTCAGGAGATGAGCCACAAAACAGAAAAGTCACCCTTGCCAACCACTCACATTAAATGTTTACTCTCCTGCCCAGATCAGAGGAGCAGAGCTCGCTCCAGTCCCTGCTCTGACAAATGCAGGAGTTGATGAATTCAGTCCTCCTTGGCTGCCTTAGGCGCTGTCAGATGGCCTCCCACAGCTACGATGCAAATTACGGCAATCTCATGTTAATTTGACTTGCAAGACCAAAAAACTCTGTGCCTTTGGAGAGATGGCAGAAGGGCGAGATTATGAGGCACTGTTACAGTGTGAAAAGAACAACTGTATTTCTCAACATTTAAAGGAAAGAATCAAAGCACCAGCGCTTTGGGAAGAAGGGAATACAACAGAAAGGCAAGAAATCTTCATTTCAAGTAAGGCTCAGTTAAGACAATTAACGGTGATGTTTCAGCACCCAAGCTTGCTGAAGAATTTGGCTATAAATCAGGGTTAATGGATTGTGAATAATATCCTACAGCAATTACCTTTAATCAATAATCTTAATATGAATTACAAGGGAAGCATCAGAAAAAAACAGAGCAGGCGAAAAATCAAAGGTTTGTCCCCACCTGAACTTCAGGCTGCTTCAGCTCTGTACCACAGAGGCTGCCCCCGTTTGTAGGAAGGGGACAATAGCGCAGAATATCTAATATAAGATCCTTAACATCACAGCAGCAAGCCTAGCAGAAATGCTCAGGCTAAGAGAAACTGAAGCCAGGTTCCCTTTCACAACAAAGATTTTTTCACTCTGATGCAAAAGGTTTTCTGCTTTCAAGGCACAAAATTTGCCCAGGAAGCTCTCCATATTGCAGCAATTATGCAGACCCCCTCACACTTTCATGGCACTGAGGAACAGGCACCCATATGTCTGGGCGCACACATACCTGATCCACCAGGAATGGTAACTGCCTGAGACCTACCACCAGAAACAATTCTCTGCTCAGATTAACCTCACATTACCATCTACCTTAGATGCGTCACGAACTAAGAGAAGAGGCTCCTGTATTCAGAAGTGCCAATTCAATCCCAGCAGTCTGTGTGTGTACTTGTATACGCAGGAGATGCAAGTCCCATCTGCAGGGTCCATCAGGATTTATTACAGTTCCTCAAGAACAATGCCTCCCAGATTGGACAGAGTTTTCCCACAGTGCCAGCTCCAAAAGACTTTGGATGCAATAACCTTCTTCCCTTCATTCTCATGGGGAGGGAAAAAAGTTTCCAGCGGTTTGTTTTGGCTCAAGAGTTTTCTTGGTTCAGCATAAGCTGCTCTGCCCTACAGTTAAATGGCAAGTAGCTCACTGCACCTGGCAGTCACCCAAGACCAGCTCACAAAGGGCAGATCGATGCCTAACTGCCCCAAATGCAAGTGACTTTGCTGCTAAAAGCCAGTGGGCATCCCTGGGAAAAGTTACATCCCTACAGGTTTGCGGAGAGTAGCTTAGCATCGAGGTACTGCAATTTGCTTCAGACCTGATGCTAAGGGACACTCACCACCAGATCTTTTCACATCACCCATTACCCTGACAGTAAGTTTTTAAATATAAGCTCGATGGAGTTTAAGTTCCTTTGAAAATGCATGCACTCGTCTAACCTAGTCCAGGTTCAGAAACAGGCTCTTACACAAACCCACCATGTACTATGATGCCCCTGAGTGAAATGTTTAATACTGAAGTATGTTAACACTTACAGCAGCTTCGCAGATCAGGTTAAATACAAATGGTTTTACTTACGACTAAATCAAGTACCGCTTAATAAAAAACAGCTCTCCCAGCCTGATCTTCAGAGTGAGCTCCTGAGCAGCTGCAGCTTATATGCTCTTCGGCTCAGCAAGTTAATACCAACCATAAATTAAAGCAGAGCTTTCTGCAGTCAAGACTCAGTCCTAGCATTCCCAAGTTCAAAAACAACTATTAGTAAGCAGTGCCATATTTGAGTGTTTTTCCTGTTATAGCAAGGACCTAAAAAGTCCACCAAGTGAGTTAGGTTCATGAAAAGGATACATACTGGGATGCAGATGCAGAGTTTGGGAACAACCACTTCACTTATTAACATGATACCATAGTTTGAAGACAGACTGAAAGCACAGCAGATTTCAGCAAGAAAGCCCTTGTATCAACATAGGGGAAATCTCTAGAAATGCATTAGCAGAACTGAGGAAGCTGAGGAAGCCCTCTTTCCTGGCCATGAGGTGAATTCCACATGAGCTCTCACTTTCTAACACAAGTGGGGTGAACCAGCTTTCCTTTCCCTTTCCCACCAAGTTTTTTCTGAAGGTAGAGAAACCCAGGAATTTGGAACCTCAAAATCTCACTAACAAAATGATTGAGAGCACTAACGACAGAAGTGCATGGAGCAATTACAGAAAGAACATTTACACCCTATGAGATCTTTCCGCCTCCAGGAAGTCTTCAGAAAAGGAAACATTAACTGCATAAGCTTGGGACTTCAGGAAGACCAGGAACCCAAGGCAGACCTGAAGGCTTCTCAGTCTCAGGGAGTCTACCAGGGAGCCCTGTAGCTGCACAGGGGAAAAGCACAGGGGAAGAGCAGAAGAGACCTGACACATTTGGAGGACAGTCTGGACCACATTCCCAAAGAAAACTGTATGATGGCTCATGGCAATGTATCTCAGAGTAAAGAACATGGGCTCAGACCCAACTATTTTCTCAGCTCAGATTTTTTCCATAAGGCAAAAACCTTACAACCAAATCCCAAATGAATCCTGTTCCAAACAATGCTATCAATTAATCAGCTGTCTCAGATCCAAAAAAGAGTTGCCAGTCTGGAGACCCGCAAGACTTAAGGAACCCAGCTGTGCCTAGGGCACAACGAACCTCCCCTTTCACATTCAGAGCTAGACAGGGCCTGGTGCTGGATCCTGCAGGCAGCTCCCTGGAAGGAGAAATGCTCCAGGTCTTCAGTAAACTGAGTACAGCTTCAGGAAGCCCCAGGAAAAAAGCATCAAGAATTTGGAGCATGATTTCCACAATCAGCATGACCAGACTGTTCACAGCAACTCTCCCCGCCCCATTTTTCCCAGGGTAGCTACACTTGTGTCCAGGATTCCCATCCACCTCTTTCATCAGCTACTGACGTAAAGCTGTGCAGAAAGCACACCTGTAAGCGCTCAGGAGATCAAACACGCAGTCAGCATTTATGGAGAAGACCAAAACCCCCTCACCTTGTTTTAGTCTGCTCTGTCCAGATGAATTCCTCTATGCCCACACTCTCTCACACTTTTCATTATTCAGGTTTACAGAAAGAGAACAAGCAGTTAATGGATGAAGACTTCTAACATTCTCGATTCTAGTGGCAATCCAAAGACTTTTGAATTCTCAATTCTAGTGGCAATCCAGTGGTTCATACTGGTACAAGCAGTCTGCCTTGTTTCCACAGCAGGGCACACGGCTACACAGTGTCTATTGAGGGTCAAGATTACAGAGCTACAAAACCGACCTGTAACACATCACATCCACTAAAATGTTTAACAAAAGTACAACCAAATCCCTTTCAAGACTCTCAGCTTGCTACTACTAGTCTAGGTGACTTATGGCCCTGCTGCTTTTATCTCCTTATCATCTCAGTATACTAATTTGACTTTGTGTCAAACATAGCCACTGTAAAAGTCTAAAGAAAAGAGCAAAATCCGGATACAAATCAGGTTTCTAACAGATCAGAAGTTCAAAAGCTTTACCTTAAGATGATAGAAACTAGAAGGGAGTCCTGAGGACCTGAAGATAAATTACCTTAGTCCAAACGCTATTAAAGAGAATTTTAATGACAGTTAAGTGTTGAAAATATTTAGATGGTGATACGGAAAGCAGGCTTATTTTCAAATATCAGTTTAGAAGGGGTTGCTAGGAGAGAGACAGAAGGGAATTTTTCTGCAGCTGATTACAGACTCCCTATATAGTGCCTGAAATGTGCCAGAAGCGCAAAGGCCAACCGTGCCACGTATTAGCATTACAGTAACATCCACAGCCCCCTATCAAGATCAAGGCTCTATTGTTCAGGGTTGAGCTTGTAGGAAATTGTTTCTTCAGTCAGAATGAAAAGTGATTTAAAGCATTTTGCCTATTCTGTGTCGGGACAAAAAAAACACACAAAACCTTTCAAATCTGGAGAGTGAGAGACTGCCCAGCCATCAGTCAGAAATAGACTGGCCACTGTGGATTTGCCTGTTCCAAGGTCGAGTTCCCATTCCCTCATCCTGGTGTGGGGCCACCCACCATCGTAGGATTGGATCTCCCCTGCAGTAATAAAAAAGAAATTTGTTAGGATCTGACTTCGCACCCAGATCTCCCAAAATCCCAGATGAACATCACAGCCAACAGATGGCTAGTCTGTTTGCAGGGTTGAGTGGCTTTTTCCTGGCAAACATTTAGCCTGAAAAAAAAACCCCTTCATTAAGTTTCTTTAAAATTAACATAAGTTATAAGCTTGGGTAAATCAGTTTTCCAGCTAAAAATATTTCACTGAAAATATTTTTGCAAGCATAGTGACACAAATGGCCATAAGCAGCCTGCCCCAAAGAGGCAGACAAAGCAGAGAGCTGGAATGCCCCAGGGAAAAATAAAGTTGTATATTTATCTATGTATTATCAATACAAGTTGCAGATAGGTCAATGGGGTCATTACCAGAAAGCAAGTCATGGCCTTCTAAGGATCTCTGCCATGTCTTCTCTTACTTACAGAGACTTGTCTACAGCTATCTTTCCAGGTAAAGGATCTCACCAGAGAAGATACTCTGAATTTGAGGGGAAAAAAACTTAAGACCACACCTATGTACATTTAAAAAAACAGAAAACACCCAGCTCTGCCACCTAAGCAGTTGAGAACCCATCTTTTGAGAAAATAACTTGCCATATTTTGTGACAAAGGGTGTTTTAAAAATGAGATTAATACAGTTGATTTGTTCCTTCATGAAGAGTTTTGCAGGCAGTGAGTGCCACTACACCACACGTAATGGAAGTGCAGCCACTCCAGCTGCTTGTGGTACAGAAAGTACCGCTCTGCTTGTTTGAAGCATCAGAGGTGTGAATTCTTAAGTATTTGCAAGCAGAATTTTGCAACATAAATAGCCTCTAATATTGGGACCGATAGTTACTCATGTTTATTTTCTTACAAAGACAAATGAGTTCCACTCTAAGAAACACTTACACAACCTGCAGTTACCTATAAGGAGCCCTATGATTTAGCAGCATTACCAGTTACACTGACGCGTGGGCAGCAAAAGGGCAAGTTCAGCTCAGCTGCCTCCCTACCTCCAAGCCTTCATAAGCTGCCTTGCCTGCTCTAAACTCCCTGCCTTTATTTGACACAAGTTACCCGAGGTGCCAGTTGTGCACGTGAAACCACAGCCAACGTTAGGACTTTGATGCTTTAAGCATCAGGAGTATTCTTACTTTCCCCAAGTAAAACTTGCATTTAACTTTCTTTACACTTCTGTGTCTATCTCTGCAGCACACCAGAAGAAAGGACACTTAGAAGCAAAAAACATTGTAAAGGAAAAAAAGCTCTTGTGATTTCTTTGAGCAGCAAGAGGCAAATTTAGTCACCCTGTTTGTAGCAAACTTCTTGAGAACTCCAGGCTAAACCCATTCAGATTATTCAAATCCATCACTTTTCCTCCAAGCTAGTTATTCTCGTTGCCACAGGGCACCGCTCACAGTTTCCAGCTTCAAGCAAAGGGGTTTTCTAGCACCAACTGTGTTGCACAGTTTCTGGTGTCTGTATCTACAGCCCCATGGTCTGTACCAGCCCCCAAAAGGGAAGACACCACTGGGGCAATCTGCGGTTTATCTTCACATACCTGGGGCAAATCTCAATCTCCCTTTGTCTGAACTGGGCTTGCCCAGGAATCTCAGTTTTGGAAGACACAAAACTCACTTAAATCCTACAAGATAAATAGAAGGAGGACAGCAGGTCACTTCCAGACAGTCATAGAAAGCTCTGAAGACAACCAGCTTTCCCATCCCTTGACCCTCCTTACTGCTGTGACAAGTGAACGGGGGACAGCATTACACAGAAGTGGTTTCACTTGTTGCAAGATGACGGCCACTTATGATCGCAGCCAAATATGCTCTGGAAGCGAGGGAACAGTAAATGAGTAACTGAACAGCAACCTGCACTTGGTTGCTGCGTTTTTATTTTACTGCATGCAAGCATTTTCTTGTTAGAAATGCAGTTTTGCTTAAAAAAACCCCCACCTTACCTCTTCTTTACCAGATTTTAACAAACTGAAATGAAAAATCACACAAGAGGATTCTTAAGTTGTTCTGCATGCACCCTTCACAATTTCACATCAAGGACAGCAAATTTGCCCAAGATAAACACCCTAGTCACCAGCAACCCATCAAAAGGCACTTTCCTAGTACAGCCATATGCACTGAAAGGCACCTTGCGGGTGCGATCAGGGTTTCTGGGAGAAGGACCTGCTGCTCCAGCAAACCCTCCAGTCTGGCTTGCTTTCTTTGGAGCTCTCGATGATTTATGTCTGGCCGTTCTCCATTTAACTTTGTGCCAAGAAACTGGAGTAATAAGGAAAAGGTAGAAGGAAAAGCCAGCCTTCCCCAGAAGACACTTTGCATACAAGTTGCCTGCTATAAGCCAATTAGAAACTCAAGTCAGCATTTTTCCTACACTCCAGGCTTCAAACCTGGTCTTCCCTCACCAGAAGCAAAGGGAACCACCACAAGAAGACAACAAGGTATATCTCATACCACATTGGATTGAGTAATACTGCCCTTTTCCTTCAGGAAACAAATTAATTCATTCCCCCCCCCCCCCCCCCCCCCAACTCTGTGCTGTTCCCTGGAAAAGTTTCAGCTTGTTTAGAAAAAGAAAAGAGCAGACAATACATATGGGTTGGGTTTTTTTGCCACAGAGAAAACAGATTGGAATAAACTTGTTTAAAACTGCATTCTCAAGCTTGCACTGGATGGGTCAACATTTGATTGCAGCAGTGGCACCAAAAGCTCCTTCACAATCACATTAGACAGGAACACAATCAGCATCATTTTGACAGCAGGTAACGAGCGCCGTAGCTAAACTCCAGTTTTGTGGTGCTGATTACTGTGCAATTCATTTGCATTTACAGACAAGAAAGAACACCACATGTACAAGCATCAGGCCCCCGCTTTTCGTTATCATTAGCCCCCACACATATCGTTATTGTTAGCCAAGTGCAATTCAGGATGAGAACACGTATGGGCCCAGGGTGACACCTTCTGATTTGCATGGCAGCAGAGCTTTACTTGCAAGATGACTATGTTTTGGTGCTATGCGTGGTGCTGGCCAGTCCCAGGAGCAGCACGTTGGAAGGAAACGGCTTGAAATCACTTAAAACCACAACCTACACAAGGGTTGCTGAGGTGCTGCTTGAGAAAGGCAGGGAGATGTATTAGTCAAGGTGAGAAGAAGCTGGCACACAAGAGTTTTAAATGTGAAAGGAAAGGACTAGACTTGAAGAAGGGGAGTTGGAATAAAATTGTGATCAGTACAGCTTAAGTGATGTTCCTGTGCGTGACCATAACACAGTATAGTGTTGCCTCCACTAGCACAATTTCTTTGAACCTCGGTAAAAGAGGACACACTAAGATGCATGAGAATTTAAATACAATTAGTCTGTAATTATAAGCAACTGTCAGTTAGCAAACTCCTTAAATGGATCCTAGCTGGAGACAACTGCACAGCTGAGGAAGGCATCCTACCAGAAAGGACTGGCAAGGAAGACAATGTACAGAGCTATGATGCAGGAGCACAAGGCCTTCAGCTTCTCTGGGATAACCGGAGAGGTGAAAATATCCTCATGATATGATCGCACTGGCCTCCTCTGACCTGCTGCTTGACCCTCCCGGAAGAGTTCAATACAAGCTGCTCACCTGGCGTGAACAAGGTGGAAGTACCCAGGAACCTTGTGCTTTCAGCCAGCCACCAAGCCAGAAGCCACAGAATTCACTACATTAACATTTCAAGTCAGTCACGGGGAAAACCAGAGTCACATCCAGAAGCATCAAAGACGACAGCAGTAGTAGTTTACATGGCCATACATCTGTCTCTAAGCTAAACCACTAGATACGATATTTGCATTGCTACAGCTTCCATCAAGAGAAGTTTGTTACCATGGTGACTGTACATACTGGTGGGAATGGAGTATTTAATGTACGAATAATAAACTTCTCAAGCAAGTGAGAAATTTCAAGTGTGTTTTAAATGAAATATCAGAAGGAGAAAATACAATCATTTCTTTTCCCAGCTGCACTGGGTACAATTGATTTCCTCTTTGTGAGGATTCAAGAAGTGCTGAAATGCTTCTGAAAGAGAAACCATGGTTGTAAAACCACAGAATTGAGAGCATGACCCCAAACATATGCTAGACCTGACACCAAGCCTAAGATTTAACTGGGTTTTGGGGGCTGTGCCCCACTTGTTTTACAAGAACGTACCAAGTCTGTTAAAAGCAAAATGTTTTTCATGTATTCACGCAGTTGGAATGCTCCACTAATTTAGACTTCCCAAAACCATGTATTATTTTAAGATGCAGCCTTTCCCCTCAAGTTTTGTTTTAGGTTTCTTGTAGACTTTACTGAAATGTGGGGGTTTTTTTCACTCCAAGAAACCTAGAGAGTCATTTAGAAACTGCAGGCATGTTGAGCCACCTCAGCAACTGCAACATAAAACCCAGAACATACAACCAACCATCTCCTCAGGCTGTAAAGCCCTTGGGACAAGACATGTTTGTAGTCAAAGCAGACAGATGCAGAGGAGGTCAGCAGCTGAGCTCTGGCAAAAGTTTTTGTTTAGGAAAACACCTAGAAGTATCTTAAGTTCTCAATTTAAAACCAGATAAATAATTTAACGGGAGGAAGGAGAAAGTGTCAAAGCAAGTATTTTCATTCTGCTAAATTCAGTTGCATTCTGTTGAACATAAGCTTCATTTTAACATGCATGCTTAAATTTAACATGCAGCAGTTACCAGTTATGGAACCGAGACCCCATCCTCTTTGCTCCCCTTTAGCAGGATCTTTTCTTGCCTGCAAGGGATGCCAAATTGGGCCACAGAGACTCACTGAGGGGATGCTGATACACTGCATTGGCTTAAGCTACATTATAACACTGAATTGAGAAAGTGTTAAATAATGGGAATCCTGAGAATTGTTTTAATAAACACTTCACACAGGGATGTCTCTTCAACAAAAATCCTGAAGTCCTCTCTTCACACAAACTCACTCAACCTTAAACCATTAAAACATGGAGGGGGAGGACAGGACACATTTAAAGTTCTGTGTAGGATCCCACTCCCTTGGAATCAGGGTAACATTATCATGATGGCTCTCCATGGCCTGCCAGGAACATAATTCAGCGGGACTTTTTTTTTTTATTTTTTTTCCTCCCATGTACAGGCACCACAGAGGTGAAACTCACCAGGAAATGCTGGTTTAGTGCACAAACCCTGGCAACACACCAAGAGCTGGTCCATGTGATAAGCATATGCAATGGGAGCAAGATAGTTGCATGGACTGCCTTTTTAACAAGTACAGAAGGGTTTGGCAATGTGACTGGGAAAATAGCTGTGGGGCACCTACTTAGATGTACTGCCTCCACTTGCTTTAAAATTTGATCTATGGAAGAGGCTTGCTTTGCTGACCTTTGCTATCAACCTAATGGAGCAGAGGATCTGAAATATCAGAACAGAAACAAAAGACAGCTGCTCCATAAGCACCTCTTACACCAAGGGTACTGAGCTATCTCCAGCATAGTTCCTTCCAACCCCACACCAGCAGATGCAAGAGTACGTGGAAATACTCTGTGAGGTATTTCTTGCTTACTGAGGCGACACCTGTACTGGGGCTTTTTTAAAAGGATTTTGTTAAACCACAGTCTTCAGAATTGAGACAGCAACAACTATTTGAAATGCCAGCTAGAGCAAGCTGTGCTTAAACTGTAAATAAGACTCAGAGCCTAGAGCAAGCATTGACGTGGACAGTGCCAGTGAAAATTAAGAAGCACTGGTCCTCTTGAAGCTTCTTCAACTTTAAGCATTCAACAACAATTAATGTCCTCAGCTTACATGCTTAATATAAAAAAAAACCTAGTAGTAAACTGCCACCCATCTGGGTGTTTTCTGTACCAATGAGAACAGCAATGAGGTCTCTCAAAGACATCTTCTCCCTCTGAAGAACAGGGCACAACTGGCATTTGTTTGTTACAGAATATTTTGCTACTTGAGCCAGAAGTTTTAGCACTTCAGAGCCTTCCTGGAGAAGGGCTGTTATCTCCCAGTCCTCAGAGAAATGAGCTTTAAAACAAATCTCAGAAACCACTGGTATTTCTATAGCATGGATGTAGGAAATAAAAGCAAACTAAACTTGGAAATTAAGCTAGAGATTAGTACAATTCCCTTGACCTGAAGTAATACAGGGGAATAGTCATTGTGTGGCTTCAATTCAGACTTCCCACCACCTGTAACAGCCCAATTTGAAGTAACACACAATGCTCTACCAGATACAGGTGCTCGTTTCAGGGTGGATCATGCCCTGAAGCACCTGTGGATTTCTGTTCCTTTCAAACCACGTTATTAAAACCACATTTTTTCAAGAACAAGTTAAATTCTGCTTCTGCTGATTCTCAGGTTCAGCAGACAACACATTGACTGGGTGACTAGTAGGTGGAAAAAAAATTATCAGGGTGAACACCACCCCTGGGGCTGTCAACCTCTTGCCTATGCGAAGGGGCTTACACTGCTATGTCCATCAACAAAATGTGGTCATTAACAAGTCTGTTGATATAGTATCTAAACCTCATAAGGGCAGTGATGGGAAACCCAAGGGCACTATGCCTTTTATAGATTGCTTTTAAAACCATGAGGATTGGATTTGTCCTCTTCTCTGTGCTACAGCAAGGAGTCCTGACAGAGCCTGCCAGAACTTCTGGAGGAATCAGATTTGCTCCTCTCCTCCTCGGTTTTGTTAAAAGGCATGTCAGGAACAATGTTTTAAAGGAACACCTCAGACAGCGTTTTATACATGATGTTGTTGGGTATTTTAACACAAACGATCTGAAGTGCAGAGCGAGAGATGACTTTATTCTGTATCTGAATCACAGAACCAGTGAAGTTACAACAGCCACAGTTTCCAACACAGACCATACACTGTCTTCTCTCAAACCAAAGCAGGGGAGAGGGGAAGTGATTTAGGAACAAGCACCTTTCAGACCTTGGTTACACACAGCAGCTGAAGCTTACAGACACTGTTTTCCTTCTTTCTAGGTCACCTGCAGTATAAAGGGAAAACACCAAATAGTCCCATACACCAGGAAACCGCAGTTCAGTTTTGTTAAACTAAAAAGTGAAGGAGCTACCTGCATGCTACAGTTTTGCACACAAATGCCTACAACAACCCAATATGCCATTGTCATGGCTATTAAATCAATTATCGCCTTTATTCTTACTATGTAATGAGAGCAATGGGACACTGTAGCCTATTCAGTGCTTCCTCAACAGATTCCATAAACAGATCCAGCATCCCAGTTCTGGCTATAAACAGACCAGATACATAGAACAAGTGGTTTTGCCTTTTTTTTTTTTTATTCAGTTCATTTGGCCATCTGTATTTAAAGGTTTAGTTTATAAAGATAGATCTATCACTCTGCTTTCTACCTACTCCCAGTCCAGTTGGCTTACACTGTATGTATTGGTCTTGAGAAAATACCGATAGACAGGTTTCCAAGATTAAGCAGAGGATTGATACATGCTATTTCCCATCCATCAAGCCGTTCTTAACTGCAAACATGGCACAGTTCTGTCAGTTAATCACCAAACCACTTGTAAAAAGTTCACTTCTTTATCAGCCTTGGAAATTTAAGAAATAAGGCTGGTGCTTCCATTAGTCTCAGCTATTCCTCTTGCATCTAGCTCCTACCATTGGCTATTGCACCAAGAAGTTAAATACTTGCCTGGAACAAGTATTTTTTAAAGTCTCAAGTGTTTCCTAGGCGTTTTTCGCCTTTCCCAAAGGATTAACTGCACAGGATTTTCCTGAAGTCCAAGGTATAAAGATACATTGTGTTCAAGAGGAAGATATGAAAGAGCCATACTGGAGACTAACAATGATCCCCACACGAGCTTCCTTGTGCAACGGAAAGGCACGCTTTAGGGATGCAGCAGAAGGCTGCCAAGGACGGAGCCTAACAAAGTGTTTGGGGCTTTGTTTGTAGATGTGAATGCACCAGCAGGCCTGAGCTCGCCAGCCATCAACAAAACCGCAGCAAGGCAGAGCCGGGGTGGCACCAATGCCCAGAATGGAGGGTGCCTTCGCCCAGAATGGAGGGTGCCTTCGCCCTGGGACACTCGCCACACTACATTCAGTCATGTCAAATACCTTTTTTTTTTTTTTCTTTTTAAAACAGTTTCCAGGCTTTGAAGACTAGAGCTTTGTTCAGCAGCTGCACCAGAAGCAAAAGCAAGTTGTCCAGGCTACTTCTCAAGCACCGTGGTGTTCTCCAGCTACGTGAAGTCTCCAAATTCAACATCTTGCAGGAAAGCAGGGGTTCATTAAAGCCGCTCTAGCACAAGTGACACTGCCACAATTGGAGGAAGGGAAAAAGGCAGGTTTTTTTAATAACATGACCAGCAGAACAGCAGAGGGTGTTATTAAAACACAGGATCACACAGTCCTCATTGCTGTGGCCAGGCAGTTTCCTCTGAAAAAAACCTGTGAGCCATACAGCTGGAGGGAGACTGGGAAATTTCCCTGGAAGGGTTTGGAAGGTGCTCTCACAGCTGGCCATTTTAAAGCTCTTCAAAGCAAAGCTTCCTACCCAGCAGAAGCACCAAATCCGCTTGGAGAGGGGGACCAGGACACAAGAGCAAGTTCGTACCTGCTGGAGTCAGGAGCTCCTCATCACCCAACCCTTTTGCTTCTGATCCAAGAGCTTGTTCTAGCACATCTGCTCAGGCTTAATTATCCCCCTTCCCTCTCAACTCCCTAATGAGAGGCACATCAGTTATCTGAAGGCAGAGCCCAGGGGAGTTTTACAAATTAGCCATCCCAATTTATGTCCACGTATTTCTGATAGCTGCAGGAAGAACACTTGCCTCAAGGTTTCCTGCAGGAGTAACAGTAACTGAAGTTTTTTATGTGGATCAAAAATAAAAAAAACACCAGTGAATTTAAAACTGAACTTTGTAATCGAGCTTTGCATACATCACCATAACACAAGCCATACTATCAATATAAATCCTATTGTTAGACCACTGCTATTCCCAGCTCTTAGACTGTGTTATTGAGCTTTGGAGAGTGAAAGCAGTGCTTTCTTCTCATTAGTTAAATTCAGCTGAAACAGAAGATTCCTTGACATCATCTGTTTGGATTACCATTATAGAAGGGACAAAGGAACACTACTACAACTGCACTAAAAACTAATTAACACAGTTCAGTCGTTAGTGAGTGCAGCTGCCTGAAAAGTGGGATTTTGTCACTGAGTTTGAAGTATCTCCTCCTTCAGAGGTGAGCTGAAAAAAAACCCCAAAGCTTCCCCCACTACAGAACAAAAAGCCTAGCGCTGACCTCCACCAGATGCTCTGAATTACAGGTGACCTCCAGCAGACTCAGCGAGGGTTTCAAAGACACACATTTATCACAGCCTTCTTTAATAAATCAGAATTAAGCAGACTTGACACACTTTAAGCCATTTTAGATGACAGTATTACTAATCCACAGCAAACCCCCAATTAACCAGTGTGCTGCCGCAAATAAACAGAATCCCGAAACAACCAAGGAAGTTAAGAGCTTGGAACTGCAGAACCAGCACACTGTTTTCAGTAGCCTTGAAATTTTCCGTTGTACTGTCAGAGTGACTTATTTCCCCACCCCCCCACCCCCCTTTACTCATCTCTACCAACTTGACAATTTTAGAAGTGCGGGGCTCAAAAGAAAGGGGGTGGGAATGTTCCCTACTTGAGATGTCTTTTAAGGTTGGTGAGAAAAGTGCTTCCCCCTTCACTCTGAGCATGAGTTATTCCTACCCCCAAAACTGCGCAGATCTCCAGCAGTAACCAGAGTTCAGCAATCCACAGCTTTTGGGCTACAGAGGCAGCCAACTGATACACAGGCAACCAAAAACCAGACAGTTCTCTTGGTCACCTAGAGCCACTGTGAACCCTAGTCAGGACTCAAGCCCATCATCCATGAGGTGGGAAAGCTCCATGTCCTATTACTAATTCAGCAAACTACCTGTGCCTTTGCCTACAACTCTGTCTCTGCTTCATACAGTATTATTCAGGAACTTTGCAAACAAGCCTCAGTGGTGTTCCTGCTCTGTGTGATTAAAAAAAAAAAAGCAGCCAGGGATTTCACCCCTCATCTTCAGCAGATGTATGACTGATAATAGGGCACAGCCCAAACAGACATATCAGAAATAGGGACTAGGCAGGAGGTTGAATACAAAGCCTCACACTTCTGGCTCATATGCTAAATTTAGTCCAGTCTGGTAATGACCTAAAAAACAGTTGATGTGGGTTTCTGTGACACATGTGGTAGCCTGGTCAGCTCCATTCAGTTCCTAAGACAAGAACCTGACGCTACAAAGTCCTGATGCCTTTTGGGTGACTTCATGAGAAGGGAATGATGAAAAGTAGTTATCAGTTCACACCTCTATACAATGGTTGATTGACACAAGCAGCTTCAGCTTCTGATCCATCCTGTATCTTGCAAGAATTAGGGGAACATTCTCCCTCCAGGTATTTTACATGCTCTTGAACACGTTTTTTTTTTGTATTAAGGAAAACTAGCAAGAGAAAACTAGTATCACTGATAATGCAGACTTATTTGCAGAAGTATATAAAACCTAGAGGATTATGAAGTTCACCTATCTTAAGACTTGCTTCTTGTGCCTTCCAAAACTGAAGAAAACTGGCAAGAGGCAGCTGCACACAGAATATCCTGAAGTGTCCTAATTACACTGAACTTCAGGTAGCAGCAAAGATACCTGTGACTTTGGAAGCCACCAAGAGGCACAGAGGACAATTTAAGGACTCCCTTGCTACTGAGCTGAATTAACAACAAAAACCAAAACCCACCAAACACAAAACAACACTAATGCAACTCCTGACCCTGAAGAATCCTATTGCGCTCCTGCCACAGAGCGCAGGAAGCCTCGGCAAACAGACAAACTGAAGTTCAAAAAGAAGAAACTACATCAAATGCAATATTCATCAGCCAGAGGACTAAAACTTTTGGCTCTAACAAGACAGAGATGCTGGTTCAGGCTCAAACCAGTCAGTTTTAACACAAGCTGTTCTCATACATGATCCCCATTTACGCAACCAACTCCAGAGAAAAACTAATGGAGGAAAACAGTTTGTAAGGCCCCAAAGCCACGTGCACATTGAGAAGAGGTGCCAGCAGCACCTGGACTCTCTCAAGGCAACTTTGCATGACAGCCTCAAATCTCTTTCCCTAGAATCCCTACGCAGACAATAACCCCACAAAGCACATTTCTTGCTATGACTGAACAGGCAAATCTTTGCTTAACCCTGAACTTTTTCTGATGCATTGCACTGAAGTGATGGAAGATTTTTTTTCTTTTTCCAGAGAACTGACATTTAAAAAAAAGATACAGCAGGTCAGCACGAAGAGACAATTTTTCAGCAAGCAGAAGTCACTGTAAAGGTGAGGCAAGGGACGGCACCTGAGGATCTGCACAAATCAACACATGTCCACAGGAACTGATGCAAAGCAGCTCAGGGAGAGGAGCTCCCACATTGGCCTTTGATTGCTCCAAATCCTAATGCAAGAATCTCATCCTCTAACTTTAATGCATGCCGAGAATCAAACACACCCCTCTCCTAAACAATCTATACTCTAAATCTTAAAACTGAGTTTAACAACAGAGGATGAGCATATAGTTTACTTGTCCAGTGGTCAATAAGCTTTGCAGGAGCGAACATCAAGTTCATTTCAGTGGGTCAGCAAATTTTTCTACTTCTTTCAAAGCATATGCACAATCATGACATGCTTTTAAATGCAAAATAGTGCCTCCTCACGGATGCAAGGGCTTAACATTATGAGTACATTATTACTAATAATTTCGAATTCTATTAATATTTATTGTTTCATTTGGCAAGATACAAGTCTCGGTATTATGCTGGGTAAATTCAAGCACTGACCAATAACTAAAACAGGGTTCACAGTTTAAGCGACTTGCTGAAACTGTGGAGGTATATTTCTTTGGTCTTGACTTAACCACAACTAGTGTTTTGACATCCCCTCTCCCACCCCAGTTGCTAATGCTGTGGCTCTTCTCCATGTGTAAAATGCACTGCTTTTGCATTCTGCAAAGTTAGCAGAGCATGGCTATTTACTGGCAAAATCTACTCCTTGATCCAAACAAGGCAAGTATTTAAACTTACCTGTTCGTAGCAACCTTCTGGTCACACTGCCAACATCAAACAAAAGAAAACATGGCAGAAACCAAGAAGTAATAAAAAACCCCAAGATCTGGATTATGACTAACATAACTTTCTCAGCAGTCGCAAGCATGCCAGAATCTGTTTAAATCCAAGACCTTGGATAAGAGTTCATTATCATGGCCACAAGTTTTAAAAAAATATGAAGCAGCACTAGCCGTAAGCTCACTTGCAGCGTGCAGTCACTCCTATCAGCCACGAGAAGGGTGAGTTAACACGTCCTCGCATACCTTCCCTTTCAAGGAACGCAGACTCCAGTACTGAGTTACAAGGATCTGATTTCTGACATCTCAACTTTTCAACCAAGCGTCCCCGTTCCCCCCGCCCCCCAGTCTCTCAAAGCCACATTCTCCTCTTGGGATCTAAGCTTACCCCAATAACCGTGTATGGATTCCTCCTCTAGGCCAGGAGTATTAAGTTACCTGCGATGCCAGGCCTGTTAAACAAAACACTGATCATTTAGCATCCTTATTTTCAATGCTCCCCTCATTTCACAACTGACACAGTGACAGGTTGAAAGCCTTAAAAGAAAGAAAAAAAAAAAAAAAAAAAAGGAGGTGCCTTCAGTAGCACCAAGGAGTAAGTTAGTATAACCATGCTGAGTCACATCACAGTTAGATTTGACATTTCCAGGGTAAGTGCTTCACTCCTAGAAGGATTGTTTCTTTATTTCATCCTTGTTTACTTTACAATCCTGTCATACAAATTAAAGGATTACAAAGCAAGGCCATCACCAAATTTTTTGCGGAAATCAGTCCACATGTCGTTCTTGTCCAAGTGAACTGCAACCACCACAGCCAAGCACAAAGTAGATACTTTCAATAGTATTGCAATGCACCGCTGTGGAGGACTGCCCCCAAGTACCATCGATATGGACACATCTCATGCGAAACATGAGGTCAGTATGAAAGCAGTCCAGTATTGCAAGGTTTAAAACTTGCTTTGCTGCTACAGGAAACCAGCACTCCGCATGCATTCATATTCAGCTGTGTTGGCTTTGAAGATTTGAGAGAGAAGGTCAGTGAGTTTGAATTAATGGTATTAGACAGAAGAAAAACATAACTGGTTTCATTTGCCTTCAGCAGAAATGAGAGTTTAACAGAGCATTAGCTTCCACCAGCTTCCCCTAACGAAGCAGCTTTCATTGAATGTATCACCAGGGAGAAACCTCTCCCCACTCCTAAAAACAAAGAAGAAGAAAACAGGGGCTGGGGGTGGTGGTGGAGGACTTTCCCCAAACAAAACAGATAGGGAACAGCGAGGACACAAAAGCAAGTTTTGGACTTCATCTATCACCAACCCCATGCCATGTTCTGTTCCTCCAGGTTTCAAAAGCACCAGGTTCCTTCCAGTGCAGACCTCCCATGGCTGATACTGTGTTTTAAAAAGCCAACAGCCCCCCACCCCAAATGGGTTTAAAAGCCAAATCTGGTTCTTTGGGAAAAAATAAAAATAAAAATATTTAAAAATCTGGCTTTAAATCTTTCAGACTTGACTGAGCATGACTTAAAGGAGCAGCTTCATTTGCCCCTAAAAGCAAGATGAGTCTTAACTCTTCAACCACGTCCACACTGGTGATTGAATAGCTTCATAGAACAGTTTTAAAATACTGTTTACCATTACAACTTAGAAACACTTTTTAAGAGAAAAATTATTTTCAACCTCTGGTCAGACCTCAGCAGACAACCTGGCTTTATGCTCTCATCCAGCTTTTCTGCTGCAAAATAACAGGCGTCTCATCGGACATTCGTGCCTCCACAGCTCCAAAGCATGCCTGGTCCTGCCACCGTCAAGACAAAACAAAGCGACACAGGCCACCAAGAAATGCCAAAGTGCTTAAGTTGGTAATTTATCAATCTTTTCAACTTGGCATCTATTAACCTGCCATGCCAGAGGTTAATCAGGGACACACAGGCCTGCTCTAGTACCACACACCAAGTTTTAACTTTTTCAAGGGGTATGCTTGGTAACTGCATATTACCAGATCCTATCCTAAACCCTGCGTGGTTTTAGTCAAAAACTTAAGACTTTATTGCCTGCCAGAGTCTCTCTCTCCAGTGCAAACATGCTTAAGCTTACCTTTCGATGTCTTACCTTACTCAGGGGCTGGGAGCAGGCAGACTGGACACTATTCATTCTCTCAATACCATTCATTCATTATGCATACCACTACCTCATCCCCTCTTATTCACCTCCATTCACATTTAGTCTGTCCCAACAAAGTCATTATAAAAGGTCCACAGACTACTGACTAGAAACAATCAGCTGTTACACGAAGAGTACCCAGGCAGTCAGGAAAGCAGCAATGATTTGCACATCTATAATTTACATGCTAAATCCTCCACCACTGCTTTCGCAGGAGAGCGCGCTCAAGGCCAGGTGAAAAGCCCACTGGAATTTGGAAATAATGCAAAATTTATCTAACAATCAACTGTCAGCTTTTAAACTCAACCTTTCACAGGGGGGTGACAAATGCTTCCAGGGTTAAGCTCCCCTGAAGGGCAGCAACTGTCATAAATGCAGACTTTTCCTAACAAAAACATTAACACAAATTTAAAACATTAATTTTTAAGGGAGTATCACAAAAAAAAAATTAAAGCCAGCTACAGCTAGATAGTGCAAGACATTTCAGAATAATCCACCCAGACACTCTATTTGTACAATCTCAAAGAAAATACTCTATGCTTCTTTCTTCTAGCATTTAGTCCAAGGAAAGCACGCACAAGTGAAATGCAATCATTTCTGGAAAGCAGCATTTGACCCTCTGAAAATGATCAAAAATAGCTACCCCTTCTTCATACTGAGTCACTAATATCTGCAAGTCTACATCACCTCCTGTGCTTTCCTTTATGTGTATCAGGCAGAATATTACAGGCATGTTCAGTAATTCACAGTTTAAATGGGATTAGAGTTGACAGACCACCACCACCTCAGTTTAAAAACAATACATGCAGATCCACCCCTCTACCCAATTTGAAGCACCCAATGCCAAGAAAATGGCCTGTGAGTGATCTGACTTCTCTTGGAAGGCTGAATAACTTTGCTCCAGGGAATAAGTCAAATGATTTAAGACTAAAGGACAGCTCTTGGAAGCCGCAACACCAACCAAAAATAATAAAAAAGTATCTTAGTCCTGAATGCAGTACTAGCCCCAGTTTGCAGAGAATCATTAACGGCTACACAAGCCCAAGAGGCAGTAAAATCACTTAAATCACCTTTTTCCATGAGACTAAATCCACCCTCAATATCAGACAATTATCAGAGAGGCTGAGGAACTGGAAGAAGATGGAGACCAAAGATGAGGAAAGAGCATTAAAGAGGTGAGCAGTCATAAGGCCAAAGAGATTGAGTGGGGACAGGAGGGAAAAGCCTGGCAAAGGCAAAGAAGAGGTTGCCTTAGTCATGAGTAGGTGAGTGCTAGTACTTCTCTGCAACAGCTGACCAGTATTCAAGTGTTCCAGCATCAAGGAACAAACATTTCTGAACATCCAAAGAAGGTAGAAAAAAGGAATAAAATAATTAGTTGGGGGAGGGGGCTAACAATTTTTAAAAAATAGAGAGAAAGAGAGAACTGCATGGTTCTGCCAGCAATAAAACTAACTCAAACCATTTCCCTGAGATGTGGTATAAGATCCATCACAAGGGGCGTTTTCTAATGGCGAGGGCAGTTCATCTGCAAACTCCGTGCTAGAATCGACAGGCACTGGCACACAGGCTGCATGACCTAGTAGAAACCAGAAATGGCAAGGTCGTATGATTCTTCAGTCACGCGAGCTCTATTTTGGTGAAGAAAAACAAAGAGCAATGCTCTATGTTCATTATTCCAGAAATACATGGACAAAATCCACAGGGAAATGGAGGGAGTGAAAGGAGGGAAGCTGAATGCACACAATAAGACACACAATGAAATGCTGAACTCCTATATGCACACCCACATATATAATTCACATTCAATATTAAAAAAAAAAAATGTTATTCAGCAATCTCTCATTTTTGCTGCCAGAATAACGTCCAGAACAGCAGGAGAGCAAAGCAGAAAATTCAGACACCTCTCCCTCAGCATCACATCACCCCTAATTTAAGCAGACAGTAAACCGGATAGCTATTTGGTTGGGAATCCACTCCATACAGGAGCCTGTCACTTTAACTGTAGGCACTTTTCTGCCTTAACAACAACCTGTTATGTGTTTATCCTGGTTATGACTCCAATTAAATCATGGTTTAAGAAGGGCACCAAGTATCAACAGGTGCCGAGAACATTAAGTTATACCGCAACCAGCAATCTCTCTATGCTGGGGTGGTTTCAGATGCACCCTTCCCTTCCTAACAGCCCAATGCTGCCTTACCTTGTTTGAAGAAAAAAAAAAAGAAAAGAAAAGAAAAAAAAAAAAGGCTTTCAGGACTCTTAATTTCAGCACTCCTTTGCTTTCACTTCCAGCAGGGAAGGGCACAGCTCCAGGGACAGGAACCTGCTGGAGAAGTGGAAGCCCGCTCTAGCAGGAGCAACGGATTGCCAACCACCACTTCTGCCCCTGGGCAGACCCCGGTGTCCTCAGGCATTTCCCCCTCACAGCTGGTATTCACAAGGAGGCAGCAAACCTGGAGCCTCCAAGGAGCAAGCTGCCGCCACCTTCTACCAGAGAGATCCAGTGGTGAGGTGCGAGCTCCACACACACCCAATGCTCCAAAGGCGGCAGCCTGCACCCTGCAGGATTTACTCCCTTGGCTTCCAGATTAACAGCCTGCTCAACCTACTCCAGGTATAATAGGCAGGCACAAGGTAAGACAGCAGTTAAGCACGTATTTGAAGGAGCAATTAGTTGATCTTCTAAAAATAAAGTAAGAAAACACTGAAAGAGCACACCTCTGCTTTCCATGAGCTCAAGAAGAAAGCAACAGCACAACATAGGGGCAGCTCCTCCTGCTTGCCACTCCGGTATCAACAAAGCAAGTGTCCAGCAACCTCAAGGCTTTGTTTACAAGCTTTTCATCAGATTGGTTTTTTATGGTTTTTCAAAAAGAACTTCACTTTAATGCCAGTGCACAGTGATAACCAGAACCAGGACAAAACACAAGCTGTACTTACATGAAAAGTAAATGTAATATTCTCCTGGAAAATGAAACAATGCAGAGCCTCATCAGGGGGCATCTTCTGCTTAACCCTACATATTAGGACCTTAACTGGGTTTGCAAGATTCACAGCTGTGCTCAAAGCTAACATTATGGGCTGCTGCTGCTGCTAAGAAATGTTGAACATGTGGGAGTGCACTCAGCGAGACGCGTTTCCAAAAGCTTGCTGGGATTCTAAGATAGTCGTGATGACACTTAAAAACAATCACCTACTACAAATCCAAGCCTGCCTAGACCACAGTATGGCTTCACTAGAAAAGACAGAAGAAATACCAAGCACGCCCTTCTAGACACAGCAGCCGAAAGGCAAGCAGGGACACCATTTTACAAGGCAAGCCACTTGTTTTACTGAAATCCTGTGTGGACTTTTTTTTTTTAAACTGCTACTACAAAGAAACAGCCTCCATGATTTGTTTAATCAGCATTTAGTAATCTAATGCCAGTTCAGTCTTAAGAACTGGGTACCATAAGCATAATCCTAAAGACAACTGCCATACTATTCAGAATACCAAAATTGCTGCTCCAAGTCTGGGGAATGAGATGGAGAAATAGTTAGAATTACCCAACGCAGAGCAATACAAAGGCTTTATTTTTCTTATTTTAAATAGGGCCAGGATATCAAGCTAGAAAAGGCACTCTGCTCCAAGCCATCTTAACTGAATTCATATTCTACAGTTTCATCTCAATGACCATCGCAATTATATGATTAAGCAGGTGCACTGTGCTTTCAGGTCTGTTCGACAAGCTGAGCTTCAATAGCCTCCGCGATCAAACTGACAAGGTAACAATGGAAGAGTGAACTTACAGTTCCAGCCAAGAGCCCGTCCTTTCGGGGGAAAAAAAGCCAGCCGCCAGCAAAGACACTGTATTCAGCTCTAAAAGGAGCAAGATGATACCCTTGAAAGTTGTCATTTAGGCAACAAAGATGATTTTTTTTTTTCTCTAGTTGGTTTGGTTTTGGCAGAACAATCCATGGATTTAAAGCTCTCGTAACGGCAGGTACCACTATATGTCCTCAGCCGCGTTTAACTGGATTTTATTTATAAGCCACAACCTGTGCCAGCATTTCTAACTGCTTTGGGGGAAGGGGGGGGATTCTCCCAGTTCTGAAACAGAGCCGTTGCCACGTCTTTGTGCGTTTTGAAGTACCACCATGTGATTACCCTCATCCCTGGAGACCTCATTAAGACAGAGCCCCAGAAGTAGAGCAGAAAGAAGTGTAGCGTGACATTTTAAAATTTACATTCTGACTTGTAAAAGTTTCCAGAAATGTCTATCCTTTAAAAAAACCAAACAACAAAACACCACAACAAAACACCACCAAACCCTACCAAAACAAGACATTCCAGCGCACATGCTCTTCCCCTGGGGACGGGCCAAAGAGAACAAAGCCACGTGACCATCCTATTGCTCAACGCAACTCTTGGAAGGTGTTCAAGTAGGATGATAAGTGCAGTGTAAGCCTATAATGAACATAAAAAGGAATTTATCCCAAATGTAAACTGTGTCCTACCCTTTGCCTCAGCCGATCTCAGTGGAGCAAACACAGGGAGTTTTGTGATTACAAAATACCCAACAGGTAAACTAAGGAGCTTTGTACCTTTATTCTCCTTGACTCAGGACAAGCCTAAAATTAGAAGGGAGTGCGATGCTCCATGTGTTACACTCCCTGGTAGCTCCGACGCACTTTACAAATGATCAGCTCTGGAAACTGGTCAGTCAGGGAGATTCAAATGAAGCTGGGCACTATCTGTAATTCCTTTCATGCACAAAACAGGGTGACACTTCCCTTTTCCAGCTCCGATGCTTAAAAATAGAGCTCGGGGACTACAACACTGCAAGGGGGCATCTATCCACAAAAGGAGGAAAATAAATCAGCACAAAGTAAACTCCTGTCCAAGGGGAGGCTGCAAACAGCTCGCCCTGGAGCGAGCGCATTGCTCCCCGGCGCAGCACAATAAAACCCCAGCATGGAGCTGCCGCAGCCAGCGACAAACAGCCCTGCGGTGCTGGGGGGCTGGGGGGTGCCCGGGTGCGTCTCCCCATGGGTGTAAACACGCTGGCTGGGGCACCCCATCAGCTGCGGGCTCGCTCCGCCCCGGCCCCGGTTTCCGGGTAGTAACAGAGCAGCCAATCCGCAGAGTTGGGAGCTCTGCCCGAGGCCTCTCGCCTGCAAACATGGGCTCCCGGGCGGCAGCTCGCCCCAAAGCTGGTGGGAACCAGGGATGGGATCCCCCGCTTTGGGACCCCGCAGTCCCTGGGGTGGGGGTGTCTGGGCTGGCGGCTACCTGGGGAGGCCTAGCCTTGAGCTCCAGCACTTCCCAGCAGGGCCGTGGGATACCCCTGCGCTTCCAGGCCACTGGCAAGCGGGTCCTGAGGTGTTCTGGGGAGCCCAGAGCATTCCTGCAAAGCCATGCTCGCAGGTGGGGTGTGGGCAATACCCCCCCACTCTGTGGGGACACAGGTCATTCAGGAGACTTCAGTGAGTGTAGTGGGGGGCAGCAGCCCCCACCAAGCAGGGAGGAAGACAGCGTGGCTCCCCACCGCAGGCCCTTCCCCAGCATTTCACAACGTCACAAACACGATCAGGGGAGAAACAATGAGTGACTCAGAGTTTCAGCACATAATCGTCCAGGCGATTATTAAACATCAGTTCAACACATTAACACGCACACATAGAGCTCTGCCCTCCCTCCAGCCCCAGAGAACTGAGCAACCTCTCCCCTTCCCTGATCACAAAGAAGCATCCACAAAAGGACACGGACGTGTTAGGATTGAAAATAGGAATAATAAAAAGACCCCACTCAGCTCCTAAACCTGTCAGAGCAGGAGAAGGCAGCAGTGTTATTCACTCTGGCCATCACCCTCTCCCTACCCAAAAAGGTAGCCCTTGGCAGGCCATAAATCCACACCATTATTCTCCATCGGTGACATGAAAAGGGGGTGAAAAGGGAAACTGTAATGAAAACGGCAGCAAAAGGGGGGGGGGGGGGGGACAGGAACGGGAACCCTACACAACAACAAAACCCTCGAGCGGTGGGGAGGAGCAGCCTTCAAGTACATTCCTTCAGACAAGCCCCCTCTCCTCTGGTCACCACCAAGACCCTCCTCGCTCTTGCATCTGAAACCAGACCCCTATTTCAGTTCAGCTTCCAGAGAGGAAGATTCCCCAGGGAAGCGTCTTGGGAGCCTGGGCCTACTGAGCTGCGCTCACCCCGGGCAGGCAGGCAAGTCAGGCAGACAAACAAAAAAAAGGCTGGGGAGGGAGGAGTGGTGAGGAGAGTCATCTGACACATCCAACTTCCTAAGTTTGTTGTCCGCAGGAGACTGACTGCTCTAACCCTCACCCCTCAAATCACCAGGAAGGCTGCACCGACAACAACAAGAGCTTTGCTTTTGGAAAAGCCTTGGGTTTCTTTTGTCAGGGGGCAGAAAGAGAGCAGAGCGGAAACTACCCAGGATTGGGAGGAATGCCAGATATTCAGGGCTTTCTACCTACCACCACACAGCCTAGCCACCGCTAGAAATACAGAGCCAGCGAAGCCACTTCAGATAAACCTGCTCTTTGTCTCCTAAAATGCTGCGATCACTGGAGATGCTGGCTATGAACCGAACAAAAAGGGGGGGGACAGGGGGAGGGGGGAACAGGGGGAGGGGAAAGGGAAAGGAAAGCAGCGGTGGATCAGGTTGGGCCTCAGGCCCTCTCTGGCCCAGAGTGCTTTCCAGACTATCCCCCAGAAAGATTTTATTTCCCCACATACAAACACTAAACAGCTGGAATTCCTGACCCTCCTCCCGGTGCGATTAAGCATCGATCGCAATTGGCGTTCGGCAGAGTATGACATGTGTGTAACTTTAAACCCCTGGATAAAAATAGCTCCGATTCAAGCGTGATCGGTAGTCATTTCCTATTTGCTTAAAAACAAGGCGAAAAATATATGAAGAGCAGCTTTATAGAGAGAAATGCGCAGGCTGAACGTCAAACAGAAGTTTCCTTCTATAAGCCACCCTCACGCCACAAACAAGAGCGGTGCCCTCCCCCCCCCCCCCCCAAAAAAAAAAAAAAAAAAAAAAACAACACAAAATCCAAGTAAGTTTGTTTATCTCTCTCTGGAAACCAAATCAGACCTGTATCTCGACCCCTTGACATCACGAAGTTAGAGCCACCAGACCCCAAGTCCTACTGAGGGAGGTCAGGCACGTTCAGTCAACAGAGCTGGAAAACATTTCAGCCACTCTTGCCATTTCTACCCCCTCTCGGCACACACCACCACCTTGTAAACAAAAACTATTAATAAAACAATCCTAAAACCAAATTCCCAATGATATTTTTCAATGCCACCCACACTCCAGACAGAGAGAAAAAGGATTCACCACCCTGTGAAGGGCCAAGAATAAAAATAAGGAGAAAGAATATAAACATATATCGGGGGGGGGGGGGGGAGGGGGGGGAATAGAAATAATAAAGCCTAACCTAACCTGGAGCGTTACATAAACAGGACCTCTTGTGAGACAGGCTGCAGGCCCCAGCCTTGGAGCCCTTTGGCCACCCTGCCATCACCCAGCCACAGGTCTGCCGCGAGCCAGTCCCCAAGCCCCCCCCCCCAAAAAAAAAAAATTAAATCCCTAAGCCGGCACCAGAAGGTTCGTGAACCGCAGGCTGAAATCGGGGAGTAAATAATATTAAACACCACAAAAGCCTTTCTTTGGGTTGTGGCTGCCAGAGCTGCTCTCCCCTTCCTCACCCTCCCCCAGCGGCTGGGCCACAGGCCAAGAGGGGTGCAGGGCACCCAGGCTGGGGGGGCCTTCACCAGGGAGGGAGGCACCTGCAGGGACACCCCGAGGGCACCCCGGCCAGTGGCTGTCAAACCACAGAGGGGGATAAGCCTCCCTGGAATAAAGGAAGAGTGGAGGCAAGGAGTAGGCCTCCCTCCTCGGTAAGGGGGGGGGGCCCTCACACCGGGGAACTGGGGGGGGGGGGGGCGGGGGGGGGAAGGCACGGCCATAGGGCCAACCCTCAGCTCTGAGAAGAGGCCTAGGCCTGGCCTCAGAAAGGGGCGCTGCCGCGCCCGGGGGGTGTGGGGAGCGACACCGGACAGGGGTGCCCGGTACCCCCCGCCCTCCCCCCGATGCAGGCCCGGCCCGGGAGGTGGGCTCGCCCCCCAGGACTGCCGGCGGATGGTGGGAAGGGTTGGGGCGGAGGGGAGGGGGCAGTGCGGGAAGGATACAGCTTGACCACGTCGGTGTCCATCCGCCTCTTGCCCGGGCTGGGGGAGGACATGGTGGCCGCGGCCGCCCCCGGTGCTCCGGGCGGGCTGTCAGCGCCGCCGCCGCGGACCGGGGACGCCCGGCACCGAGGGGAGCGGGGGGGGGGGGGGGGCGTCGGGCTCCGAGCCGCTGGGACCCCCCGCCGCCGCCGGTGCCGCCGCTGCTGCTGCTGCTGCCGCTGGTGTCGCCGCCGCCCTCCTGTGCTGCCGCCGGTGCCGCCGCCTGGGCCCCCCCGCGCCGCCTCGCGCTCCCTCAGCCGCGAGCCCCGCTCCGGTCGCCTCTGCCGGAGCCTCTCTCTGGACCCCTGACGTCACCCGCAGTGACCTCACCGCCCCGCACCGTCGCCATTGGTGCGCTGGCAACGCCGCGGTGGCCCCGCCCACCCCGCGGCATGCCGGGAGCTGTAGTACAGTGGAGCGGGTACGAAAAGAAGGGGGGAAAAAAAAAAAATGTTGATGGGGCCGCGGGTTCGAGACCCCGGTGGAGCCCCAGCGAAGAGGGCTCCCTCCCTGTGTGGGGTGGCCAGAGTCACCTGGCGAAAGCCACCATTAAATCCAAACCTCTCCCCTGGATTACAAAGCAGGCACGTGGCAGATGGCCAGGCCTCACAGCACGAGTCACCGTGCCGGCTTTGCCGTGCGACACCGGCAAAGCATTTCCCAGTGCCTCAATTTACCCAACCGGCCGGGGCAGGGAAGGCACCCGCCAGCGCTCCAGAGGTGACGATGGGGCGCGTGATGATGGCACTAATGGGTTTCTTTCAAGCTGGCGGGGCTCTGACGTGGAACCTCCCCACCCAGGGCGGACATCCTGCATTCCTGAACCTAGCATCACCCCAAAAAATTTGCCCCAACGCTTCCTCCCCACATGGGGAGGAAACACAGCTGAAGAACTCTGAGAAGTTTGAGAAAAGGGGGACCTTCACCCCACAAGTGTGTGTGTGTGGGTGATTTCTTCCATTTAACAGCCCAACACACCCCTCTAGCCCCAAGTCTGGCTGGGGCAGGAAGTAACGCACCTCTGGGGTGAGCTAGGCTGGGGGAAATTTTGGGGGAGGCAAAGGGGAACAGCGTTATATTTGAGCAGAACAGCTGGAGAAGCTGGGATAGAGGGTCCCCCGTTTCCCCAGCTGGTTCCAAGCAACTGAGAGAACAGGAGGGGGAAAATCACGATTTTCCTCTTAATTTCTTTAAATTCTTGTATTTCACCTGTGTTACATCCTAGTTTTGCAATGTTTTCACAGTAACAGCGACTACAACAGCATGCTGTCCCTTTTGGAATGCCTTAAGACCACTCTTCCAGCACCCAAACTCTTGTATGTGGGTTTGGGGGCCCTCTGAGCCGTCCTGGGTCTAAAAACAGGGGCAGGGGCGGTGGCTGGCTTTGCCCACCCCAGCATGGGGATATCATCCTTTCCAGTGCATGGAAACCCGATGGCTTGTGGGGCAGTTCCCTGATCACGGCAGGCATGTGCAAAGTGGAGCGAGTGCGTGTGTGTGAGAGGGATGTTGGAAGCCGTGATCAGGGGGGAACCATGGGGAGCTGCAGGACACCACTGGAAATAGGGAAGCCATGGGGAGCAGGGGAGCTACAGAGACCCATCCATAGCAAGCTGTGGGGGGAGCTATGGGGGACGAGTGGGGCTGGGGGGGGCAGCTGCTGGGGACAACAGGATCTGTGGGTCCAGGCAGCTGGGGAAGGGGCTTCTCCATGCCCCACTGCAGAGCCCAGCCAATGCCCAGCCTCTCCTCAGCCCTCTGGGGCTGGGGGTATCAAGGGTGCGCGGGGGGGTGACACGCATATCTCCATATCTCCCAGCATGGCCATGGGGTGAAGCAGCTCCTTGTTAGGGCCACACAATTAAGACCTTAAACTCAAACCCTGCTGCTTCCCAGGGGGCTTCCTGCCAGCACCCACCCAAGAATCTGGTAAGTAAAGGGTGTCTCCTGGAAAAAGCACTGGAGTGGGAAGGTGTACATGGAAGTTTTGGGGTGCAGGGAAAGCAGGGATCAGCCCTGACCAAGGTAGCTGCTGCCTTTCCAAGCACTGGGTGGCCACAGAATGCCTCGAAGAGGATGGGGCAAGATGAAACACAGTAGGAACCCCAGAACTGGAGCAACCAAGGCAAGTGCTAGTTTCTCCAAAGTGGTTTCCTTTGCTCCAGAAAGAAAAAAAAAAAAAAAAAAAAGACTGACATGTCCCTGTGCCCTCACCCACATCCATGTGGGGGCGGCAGACCTGGAGTAAAGGGATCCAACTGTGCCTGGGTTGTCTGTGGAGTCTCAGTCCTCCCCAAAGCCCCTTCCCCAGCATCCTCGAGGATGGAGACAACAGACCAGGGTCTCCCTTCCTGATAACTTCTCCCCCTTCCACAGAGACCAGTCCCTCGCCAGCACCCGGCCTTGTGACTCTGAGCCATGGGAAGCCCTAACCCACCTCTTCCTGCATTTTGCCAGCATCCCAGTCTCCCTGGCACTCCAGCATGGGTGATTTATCACCCCAAAAAGCTTTTCAGCCCCTGGCTGAATCTGCTTCAGGAAGCTGAGTGCCAAAGCAGACACAGGCAGGCACAGGGGTACAAGGCCAGGGGCATCTCTACATGTACAGGGTCTGAGGCAATGGCAAAGACCCCACATCAGGCAGGGGAGACAGCAAAGAGTGAGAAACAGGAGAGAGGCACAGCTGGACACTACTCCCACAAAGATGAGCATCCCAAGGGATACAGGAGCCACATGCTAGGTCCAGAGCTCGTCCTGTCCCAGGAAGAAGCGTCGCACCAGCAGTAACAAAAAACCACAAAAGTGAAATATTTATTCCCACCTGGTGACACTTCCCTGCACTGCTGGTGGCACGTCATAGCTGGACAAGACAGTCACCCCTGCCAGGTGACCACATCTCCTTGTTTGCCTCGCACATCCCAGCACAGCACATCCCAGCTCCAGATGGGGCTGTCAAACCCCTTGAGGCCAAGGGCTACAGCAGCAATTTGTGAAGGCAGGGGGCTTCAAGGAAGGCAGTCAGGGAGAAGTGGGGCCCAGCAGCAGCTAGGGGCTGCATTTGGTGTGGAGCCTCCTCGGCATCCCCTCCCCAGGGCATGGAGCTGCCATAGGAGCAACTGCAAAGCAGACCTCTGCCAGACCAACACAATGCCCTGTTGCTGCCAGCCAGGCAGCAGTTCCCAGAGGCAGTGGCCTGTTCAGGCAGAATTCATGCTCTCCCACTGCCGGAAAATGCGGAACACCTTGCAGGACTTCACCGAGAGGCTCTGTGAGAGATGGGAGCAAAGCAATAACCAGAGGTTAAGGCACCGCAACAGGATCTGCAACCGCCACCAGCCTGCCTACAAAGCACATGAGAAGAAACTGCAGAAAAAAACCCTATTTGAAATATCCCAACTGGCTGCCAGGACCGCAATTTGCTCCTCTTCTTCATTAGCCCTTTTTACCAGAGCTGGAGGGGAGAAAAAGTAAGGTGACTTCAAGAAGCAGGACAGCACTCCAACCATGTGCTCCATGTTGGACAACAGCTCCAGCCTGGTCTCACACCTGTGACTTGTGTCCAGTCCCACAGGACCAGCTGGTGCTTTCCCAGCACGTGGCACAGCCAGAAGGGACCAGTCTGTTAGGGACATAACCCACACAAAGTCTCCAAGACAAACGCTGAAGCAGGACTGCTCCGCTGGTCCCTGCAGCTCAGCCCCAAGCAAAGCCAGAGGGAGCTGGCAGGAGGAATCCAAGTGGATAATGGGGCCTGGGGGATCCAGGGAGGCGGCAGCAGGTACCGTCTGCTCCACAGCCACTCAGGGAGGGGTGCTGTGGCCTCAGTGCTGCTCCCCTGGCTCAGCAAACCCACCGGTCCAACAGCCTGGGACTGGTGGCTGCAGGAGCCAGCAATCAAGACATCTGCAGAGAGCATCAGGAGTACTCTATCGGGACATGATATGAAACTGGATCTTGGGCAGCACCAAGCTGCTCAGGAAAGGCTGTTATTTATAGTAGCCCTTGAGCAGATCTGTGCACAACACATCACTGTAACGGACGAGACCTGGCTGAGAGGCTGTCAGCACAGCTGGAGGGGAAGCGGAGACGCTGCAGACATAGGTTTGGTCCTTGCCACCCAGCTGGGCTTTGCACTCAGCCCAAACAAAACACATATAACCCAATTTCTGAGCAAGGCTGGGGCAAGCAGTGTTTTGAGCACTTGAGTTTGGGGCTGGGGATCCCGCAAGACTCACCACAGGCTCCGTCTCAGGCACTCTGTCACACTTTCTGGTGGCAAGGAGTGTGTTCAGTACCACTTGCCAGCCCGGTTCTGGCTTCACAGGCTCCTTCTCTGTTTGAGTCACGGTATCCTCCAGGGCTTCCCCTCCCTCCACTGTGTTGACCCAGGGACACCAGTCACGATGCTGAGAGCTGGGGTCAAAGAAGCTCCTCAAAGAAGTGTCCTGCATAAGGGAGGAGGTGACAGTGAAGAGGACAGCAACAGCATGATTTAAAACATACTTCAGTGACACAATGAAACACTCTCTGCGTCTAAACACCGGCCCTGAGCTGGCTGTGGGGACAACACTGGTCCCTGGATCAGGAACACCCTGCCCATGCCCCTCTCCTCCCCACCCAGGCTCTCCCTGCACCTGCACTCAGGTCACTCACTGAGCTGCTGGAAGAGCAGAGCCGTGCCCGCTTGGCCCTGCGGAGAGGGCTGGATGGCACCTCCACGTTGTCCCCCTGCCCCATGCTGCGGGTGATGGGGCGGCTCCTCAGAGTGGGGCTGGTCACCTCCAACTCACCCCGGTCCATGGGGATGGGAGAGTCCCAACCCCGTGGGCGAGACATTGCTGGGGACGGACTCTTCTCGTGCTGCCAGTGGGGAAAGAATAAGGAATTAGTAAGAGCTCCTCTGGTCACCAGCATGTCCTCTGCCTGAAGGGGACGGGGGGACCCTGCCCAGCTCAAAGAGAGATCAAAGCCTTCTCAGCCATTCTGGCAGGAGCAGTGCCACCTTCCCTTCACACCAGAAACATCTCAGATATGTCTAGCTGGACATGCCCCTGACTCAGAGCATCTCAAGTTAAGACAGGCCCCAGGATGCTGGTGGGAAAGGTCCTTTCTGTGTCTTCCTACAGCAGGGTTCAGAGAGGGAAGGACAGAGAGCTGCAAAGGGCAAGGGCAAATGCAGCAGCAACCTACTTCTGCTGACATTGCCTACAGCTGGAGACACAGCACCAAAATGAGCCTCTTTCAGCCTAAAAAGGCAGTGTACACCCAAACTACATCAGTCTTGACTCCTGTGTGCCCCTGTATCACCCAGACACCCCAAGCTCAGGGGCTGGCTGAGCTGGGCCATACCTGCTCAGAGCCAGGAGGGAGCGTGTCTTGGCTCCGTGTGAGCATCCTGCGTGGAGACATGGGCACGAGTGGGAAGCGCTCAGTAGGTGCCGGTGGTGTGCCGCTCGGGCTGCAGGAGTCCAGCTCCGGCCCCACAGACTCCAGCTGGTGAAAGCCCCACAGTCCCACCTTCCTCATACAGCGGGAGCAGGTGATCACTGAGAGGTGCACAGAGCCAGACGCAGCACTGTGGGGACAGAGCCAAGTCATGAGAGAAGGTCAGTGACAAACCTGGGCCCTTCCCTGGAACCGCAGCTGTCAGAACAGATGCAGGTATTTGGCAGAGCACAGAAACAGTCTCAGTTGCAAGTACCCGAGCCAGCACATTTCAAGACATCGGTACCCCTGGGCTGAGGCACAGCCCTACCTGGTTTTGTAGCCCCACATGCTAAGTAGTAAAACAATTCCATTAAAACTCATCTACAGCATTGATTTAAACTGGCTCAGTTACATTTTAGCTTGCCATGAAGCAGAAGCATGCTCAGTTATGACATATCAGCTGAACGTCCCCATCTTCAGCCTGTGAACTGCCCAGCCACAGCAGCAGCTCTGCTCCTCCCCACCGTAAGCCCTTTTCCAGCCTGCACCATAAAAGATCACTTCACCTTCAGAGCTGCCTCAGGCATAAATAGCATGGCTGTTCTGCTCGCAGCACACACTTTGGGAAGCTGTGAGCCTTCAGGTCATGAACCTTCCCTCCCTTCCTGCAGGCCTGACGAGCAATGAAAGTGTTACTAAGGATGACATCTCAGGGATTGACTTCAACATCTAAATCAGCAACAAGCAGGGCAACTGACAGATCAGTTGTTTCACACTGTTTGCCATCTCAGGGAGACATCTATTTTAGATTAAGGAGATTTGCACTGGAGTTTCTGGAAGTCTGTCAATTTTAATGGCTAAAGATAATAACAAAATGGTGAAATAGGGGACACTGAACATTTCACAGGAGAGATAATCAACGTTCCTCCAGCCTCTGACAGGTTTCACCAGCAACCACGAAGTGTGGCAGACACTTCAGTAACAGTCCTACAGCACTACCCACCTGCAAGTCCAGCCACACAGAGCCAGGATGCAGGCAGGAACATGCACTTGCAGGATTTCTGTGGCAAACTTCATCGGTGGTTTCTCTCCCTCCATTTTGTGCTCTAATTCCTCCCCGATCAGCTGGAGGAGCAGACCGATTTTCTCCTCTGTTAGGGACTGCAGGACAGAGAAAGGTGACAGAGCTGGCAGTCAGAGGCAGTCCGATAAAATACACTGCTTCTACCCACAAACCACATCCTACATGGAGAAAAATCCCCTTTTCACTCCCTGAAAGGGCTGGGTACATGAGTTACCACCCTCAGCACTTCTACTCTGGTTAACAGGCAAAAGCCACAGAGTATAGCTTTCTCCTGCCTTGTGCCCACCTGACTCTTCTTGTTGCATGGACTTTGTTCAAGCACTGTTTGATCCCCTAGGCACGTGTGGGGACAGCAGAGCAGGTCGCAGATTCGCTGCTTGCAGCAAGCACGAGCCTGAACAGCCCCCCCTGAAGTGTCTCTCCAATCCCAGGGAGGTAACAGGGGCTGTGTTTGCCTGTGCTTAGGCAAACTGTGAGCACTTCTGGGGCTGCTGCTGAGACACAGTGAGAATGAGTGTCCCCGAAGGGTGTCAGTCAGGCTCCAGACCTTGCTGCTAGTGAACAGCCAGGGAGTTATATGTGGAGATGCAATACATCCATTGGTTTTACGGTTTCTCTTCTCATGGGGCTCTGATGGGTTTCATAGCTCAGCCAGCCCACGATGGCAACCATAAGACACCTCTGTGACTTCTGCTGAATGGATGAAGAATTGCCCACTTCCCACATGGCTTCTCACTGCTGAGAGCCATCTGTTACGCACTGAGCAAGTGTCCGAGTGCCCAACAAGCCAGACTTGGCTGAAGTAGAGCAGGACCTGGCCAGGTCCCTACAAGGAGGCAATCCCACACTTGCTCCTGGCTGCAGCTACGCTCCAGCCTCTTATGCTGTAGGTCCTGCTCTTTCCTCCTGCCTGCTGAGGCTCTTTGCATGACTGCCTCACACGAGAGGCCTCCCCCGCACTCCCTGGGCTCCCTCACCTTCATGGGCCTCTGCTCTGGGGCAGCCTCTGGCACACCAAACACCTCATCCCACCTAACACAGTGACTGTCTCCAGTCTTGTAAGCTCCCAGCTAAAGGAGTGATCCACGGGTTGCCACATCTCATGGACTGCTTGGAGGTAATGGAGCGGGAGCTGCCAGGGAGAGCTCCTGAAGGAGTCTGTGGGACCTGAAATAAATTCTGCCCAGCACCAGAAAGCACCACACATGCCGGGCAAGGCGCACAGTGGGAAACGGACACTTCAGCCCAATTCCCACCAGTGACATCATGGTGACATGAGCCAGCTCTGCTTGCATTGGCCAAGGGCTTGCACAGCAGATGAGGCTTTTCAAACTCCCTTTTATGTGTTTCCAGAAACAGCAGGAGAAACCACAATGCAAGGAACATCCAAGAGCAAAGCCAAGGTGATGACAGACCACTCACACACGCAAGCTGAAATCTCTGATTTGAATCTCACAACTGGTTCAATCAGGGTTTACACAGCACAGGCATGCCTGGCATCATCACTGGGGACCT
Organism: Falco peregrinus; assembly: GCF_023634155.1. NCBI lineage: Eukaryota > Metazoa > Chordata > Aves > Falconiformes > Falconidae > Falco > Falco peregrinus. Next base: position 22,567,797 of record NC_073726.1, read on the forward strand.
GAACACACCTAATCTTGGGGACAGACAAGAACTCACCATGTTTTTCAAATCTTCTGGTCTGAGAGAGGGCAGCTGCAGCTCCAGCTGACACAGGCTCTGAAAGCGATCCAGGAAGTCCTGGAGGAGGGCTCTGGGCTCATCCACCAGCAACATGGCAAAGCGATCTGGTGAAAGGAAACGCAGGAGGGTTCAGCTGTGCCACCAGCCTCCCCACCCCTTCTTTATCCCGCTGTGCAAGAGAGGAGATGAGTCCAGCCAAAGTCTCCCCATAGCAGTCTCTCTGCTTTAAAAAGAAAAGCTGAGCACAGCCTTTTTCCTTTGCAACCACCAATCCCCGTGAAGCGCAGCTCTGAAGACAAGATCTATCGCCTTTGAGCACCCCATGTCATCCAGCCTCCTGTCAACCTCCCAGTTACAACCCAAAAAGCATTTTTAACTGTCCTAGAGGCATGTAAAGGTGAAGAAAGGCTGGGTACAGCCCAGCCTGGGACTCTAGTCATGGCTCAGCTGTTTATTTGCTGATGCTGCTCAGAGGCATCACTTTGCCACTGTGTGCTTTGTTGTCCCCACAGCGAAAAAGGGGACTGTGGTGACGCTGCCTGCTTTGAGAACTTGAAGAGAAACCCCAATTCCTACAACAGGAGACAAGAGCAGACAGAAGGGGAGAAAAAAGGGAATAATGCCAGACACGTGCACTAGCTGGGCTCTGAGATACCAACCTGGGCAGGGGCTGTCTGGCCAGAAGCAGAACTTCTCATGAGCAGCGCACAAGGCTTTCTTCAGCTCCATGCAGCGCTCCTTATCTGCAAGGCAAAGCTCACTTCTACTCCCCTGCAGAGCCACCTCCTCAGGGACTGGTTTGTTTTTCCCCAACCATGACAGAAAGGCACCAGGCTACAAGGGCTTCCCTGTTCCTCCCGTTCAGCATGGCTTAAGTGACAGATGCCACCTGAGGCTGCAGAGCCTGAAGCTCTCACCTCAGACTCATCTGCCTCCCCACCAAAAGGAGCTGCCACACCTTCAGCCTCCCTCTAGGCAGCCACATAGCAGCGGTTCCTGTAGCAGCGAAGGCAGGCTGGCTCAAGGGGTTATCTCTGCAACAGCGAGCACCACCAGAGCCATTCCACCACCCTGCAGCCAAAATCCCCTCCTGTTCCCAGGCACACTGACCGCGGAGCAGGGGAGCCTGCCGCACTGCACAGCAGTGCGGTGGAAACACAGTTCAAACCAACCACTGGCACAGGGACTGCCCGCTTCTGCCAGTTTTACCTCCTGGGCTACTTCCAGTCCCTAACTCACCTGACCCTTCCACCCTGGCTGTAGGAACCAAATCACAGCCATGTCTGGAAATGGAAATCAAGTTTCCTCAAAAAAAAGATTTGATACTTAATTTAACTTATTCACACCTTTCAAAACCAAAGAATTTATTTTCCAACTTATTTTTCAAGCCCCTCTTCCAACCTCTGATTATTTTAGATTTTCCTAAACTAGTGCATTTACCAACAGAATAATTAGGCCAAGGTTTATTTAAAAAAGATAGTCTGAGCAAACAGCAGACGTCAATATTCAGAGTGACCCAAAACGAAATGCTCATACAGCTTCCTATTATACATGACCCATGCGGCATTTGTCAGACAGCAGGGCTGTGCTCTCTGCTACGTTCTGGACAAGAGCAGAGACTTGCAGTCAAGAAAATTCAGAAGTGGAGATGACACTTATTTGTGGTGGGGTAATAAATGCCTTTCTACAGAGGGCAGATGCAGATAAAGGAAAATGAAGTTCTGGGCAGGTGATAAAGCACAGACCATCACTATCCTGTGGCTCTCAAGCAACACTCATGCCGTGGGGCCAAGCAAACCATGGAGGGTGACAATCCTGCCACATTCACAGCCTGTGTTGCCCAACGTGGGAGAGACAAGAGCTGTTACTGCTCCGTGCCTGCACCTCACAGCATCAGGAGTGGCTGATGCTCTGCAGGCAAGAAAAGGAAAGGTGGTGGGCCTGGGCAGGGAGCTGAGCAAGCACAACAGGAGGGGGAATTTTACTGTAGTCCAAGTAGTTTAAAGAAGGCAGGGGAGGAGTTTACTTATTAAATTACACAATGTGATCACCTGGACTGGCTTGGTGACCAGCAGCCACCAACAGCCCACAGAAAAATTGAATGGAAATCAGGGCAGCAGACCAAGCAGCTGGGCAACAAAATTTTAAAAGGATGTTAAGGTACTGGAACACATCCAGGGGAGGGCAACACAGCTGACGAAAGGGCTGGGTAGCATGTCCAGCTAGGAGCAGCTAAGGGCCTTGGGCTTGTCTTGTTTGGAGACAAGGAAGCTGAGGGGCGACCAGGTTACTCTCTGCAGCTTCCTGAGGAAGGGAAGTGGAAAGGGAGGTGCTGAGCTCTTCTCCCCAGGATCCTGTGATAGGACACATGGGAATGGCTCAAAGCTGCATCAGGGGAAGTTCAGACTTGGTATTAGGAAGTGTATCTTTACCAAAGGGGTGGTTACACATTGCAACAGTTTCCTAGAGAGGTGGTTGAGGCTCCATGCCTGGCAGTGTTTAAGAGCCATTTGGACAATACCCTTAATATGATGTAATGTTTGGTCAGCCCTGACGTGGTCAGGCAGTTGGACTAGATTATCATCACAGATCCCTTCCAACTGGAACTATTCTATTCTAACCCATCTCTGACAAGAGAAGCAAGAAGGCTTACCATGTTCTCACAAACTAAAGAGCATTTTCCCAATTTGCACTTTATTTTCAGAAACATCAAACACCCAGCACCTCTCAGGACAAGGCTATGCAAGTAATTTACATACATGATGAAGCACATACACCCCCAAACCCTAGAGCCCACGCCTTGTACCCACTGGACACTAGCATACATACACTTGTTGAAGTCAAACGTGAGCTGCAGGCTCATGCAGAGGAAGGCCTGGCAGCTGGAGCACTTCAGCATGTCACACTCCACGTTGGTCCAGCCATACTTGGCACAAACCAGGGGAGACAGCTCATGGGGTTTGCCCGCCCACTTCAGCGGGTGCTCACATTAAGGATAAAACCCAACAAATTTCAGGTTGAGCAGACAAAGCTTTGGACAGGGTTTATATGGCCAAAGAAGAAGAGCTTCCAAGAAGATAGAGCCTGTGGGGAAGCCACAGGGAGGGTGATAGAAAAGCAGGGTGGGGAATGGCTGAAAGCTCAGCATCAGAAAGGATATGGTGAATGTTTCTACTCTGCTGAAATAGGCTTCCTTGCTGGCAGACTCCAAGGACAGAGCATCCATTTGAGAAGATCCATTAGCCGATTCCAACCAGTCAGATGTGTCCTTCCTAAAATGAACAGCAAATCAGCAAGCAAAGCATTTGCACTTTCCTGGAAAGATTTCATTAATAAAAAATGCACAGATCACTTTATAACCTCTCGTACTTCAGGCTTACCCTTATAAGAAACCTTTCTGCAGATCTCCTAAAGCCAACTTTTAATTACTAATAAAACAATTAAAAAGATATAATGCAATTAGAAAAGGTGCACATTAAACATTTCATGATGATTGACAGCAGTGGCAGGTTGAGATTTGACTTGACAAGGAGACAGGAACTTGTTTTCTGAGCTTGGTGAAGGCAAATTAACAATTGCAGCATGTTTCTGAAATTGGGGACACTCCCAAGCTCCTGGCATTGGCATTCATGGCTGGAACGCAGGCCCCTGCAGTTGGAACGCTGGGTACATGGCAGGTGCTACCCTTTGGCCTCTCCCCAACACCCCTCCATGGGCCAAAATTTGGGGATGGTTGTGTCAAGGGTGAACTGTGCCTCTGAGGACAACCACAGTCGTTTGACTTTAGCAAGATACCCGCAAAGTTCAGCCACCTAGCGCCTCCAGTGCCTTCCAGACTCCTCAGCACCCACCAGTAACTCCTGTAACTCTCAGTGCCCCCCCAGGCTGTGACCACACACTTTTTGGGTCAGAGGCTCAGTATGTGGCCAGCTCAGCTCAACCAAGCTGTGGGGACACCAGAACTCTACAGGCCAGTTACCTGCCCCTGCCCTTCCAGTGCACACCAGTGCCTCCCAGTGCTCACTACTGCCGCCTTGTGTCCCAGTGTCTCCGTTTCCACTACTGGCTGTCCGCCCCCCACCCGTGCCTCACCATCCCTCCAGTACTCCAATGCAACCAGTACTGCTTCCCAGTGCACCTTTGTCTCTCCAGTATTCCTTAATCCCACCAGTACCCCAGTGCCTCCCAGTCCCACCAGTACGGCCTCCCAGCGCCCACACTTTCCAGTGCCCCCCCGCCCCGTGCTTCCCAGTCTCTCCCTGCACACCTCAGCGCCCTTTCTTCCCCCAGTATCCCTCCCCCACAGTAATTCCCAACTCTCCAGCACCCTGCAATGACTCCTGCCGTTTCCCATGCCCCCTCAGCGTCTCCCAGACCTCCCGATAACCGGGGGCTCCCCAGCCTCCTCCCCCCACCGGTGCCACATGGACGGGCCGCCTCCCTCAGACCCGGTGCCAGCGAGACCCCGCCGCTCCCCCTCACCCGTCGGGCCCGGCGCCCTCAGGGGCAATGCCACCGTCGATGAGGTCGCGGATCTGTTGGGGGGTGACGGCGGGCGGCCTCCCCCGGCCTCCCCCCGCCGCCCCGGCGCTGGGCGCCGCCATCTTGGTCCCTCACCCCCTCACGGCCCGGGGCGGGGGAGCGGGAAACGCGGCCGCGCAAGACCGTTCCGGCCCGGCCGTGAGACTGCCCATTGCCCCACGCAGCTCCCGCACGGCCTGTTCGCTCCACGGAGGGTCAGCGGTGTGCTGCCGCCTCCACCGAGGGGCCCCGCGTCCCGCCCTGGGCCCCCACGCCCCGGGCGCTGCACGCCCCACTAGCTCCTGCTTTCGGCGCTCTATTACTCCAGCCTGTGCCCACGACAGCACGCAGCCGCAGCGAGCGATCGCTCAGCCCTCACGACAGCAACGTTCTCGCCGCGGCCTTCCCCCACCTGCCAAGAAGCCTGCGTTTCATAGGCCGAGGCCGCAGAAGCTCGCCGCCGATTGGTCGGCGGCGGGGGACGGGAGAGAGGGGGGCCTCTGCTGGCCGCCGCCTGGGCTCGCCCTGAGGAGGAGCAGACGAGGCCATGTCGGCGGCGGACGGTGCCCGGGAGGGCGTCAGGGAGGGCTCGGGCAGCGCGGCGGCTGGCGGCGGAGGCCTCCTCAACCGCTTTGTGCAGCTGCCGGGCAGGCCGCGCTCGGCGGGTGAGTGGCAGCCGGTTCTAGGGGCGAGGGTGACCCCGTCCCCAAGGCCCCAGCTTGTCGGGGACCGGGGCATCCCCGTCCATAGGGCTCTGAGGGGGCGGGTACCCTTCAGTTGTGGGGGTTATCCCCGTCCCCGCAGCTCGGGGACATGTTGGAGGGAAGCTGGGGTACTTCGTGGACCCGGGATAGGGGTCACCCCGTCCCCAAGGCCCGAGGGTGGTGTGGGGAGGGCCGGGCTATTCCTGTCCCAACAGCCCTGGGATATGGGGGCCCACAGTCATGGATAGGGGCGGTTATCACTTTAAAAACTGTCTTAGGGTGTTGAAGGAGACAGTCTCGGGGGTGGAGGGGGTGTGACACAACCTCCTACGACCCTGAGGGGTGGCAGTTCAACCCTCCCCATCCTGATGGTCTCAATGCATTGAGGAATGCTTGGATGCCCTACATGGGCAGTTCATCCCAATCACCATGGACACAGGTCGGGGGGGCAGGATATTCCACAGCCTCTATTGGGGGTCAGACCCATCTCAGTCACCCTGGGATTGTGGATGGACCTGGGCTAACCCATGGTGACACCCCCCACCCCCCCAATCCCAACATATCAGGTTTTTGGATTGTGGGACCCCACAGTCCTGGCAGGGGGTGATCCTGGAATGGGGGTCCAGGCCACCAGAGGGCCCTTGGATGAGATTTCAGCCCAGTTCTGTACCCTGAGAAAGGTGGTTCTTCCAGTCCTGGGCCCTGGGAAAGATGGTTCTTCCTTATTTCCACCTCCTTTCTAGAAGTGTTGGTATGCTGGGGGGGTTACCCCATCCCAACAGCCCCAGGATATTAGGTGGAGGAGACTGAAGTTACGCCACAATTGCAGGACTGGGGAGATCACCCCCATCCCAGCTGTTCTGCGATACTGGGAGGGATGGGAGACACACCATGGTTCTGTGATGAGGAGGTATTCCCAGTTGGTTTGGGGTATCCCCTTCTCCTTATCTCCGCAGCACCCCCTGCTCTCAAGGGCCACAGGGTGTGCACAGGAGGTGGGTACCCCAGGCCCTGGGCATCGTTTTCTGCCCGAGCTGCCCTTGGCCCTGCCACTTACATCCCTAGGTGGGGGATGTGAAGCCCCTCCTGGTCCCAGGGGTAGGAGCCTGTATACCACATGTCTGGAGCACCACCAGCAGCTGTGAACAGGCCTTAGCAGCTGTGAACAGGCCTTCAGGCCAGGATCCATGTTTCCTTTCCTGTGAAACCTGTCACAATCTGGATTTGCAGCAGGGATGCCTTCGAGAATCATGCAGGACCACTGTGAATTCACTAAGTGGCTCCACACCCTTATTTTTGGGTAAATTCTCAAACGTGTTTCCTTCCTCCTGTGATAAGGGCCTTTTTTGGTAACACAAGATCTGATTATCTTCATGTTCCTGAATTTTAATTGTTGGCTTGAGCAAACTGGTAGTACACCTTCCTGATGCAGTTGTAACAATTCCACTTTTGGCTACAGATTATGTCCCGACATGGAATTCTGCCCTCCACCACCTGTACAGGGGCTGATGGTACAGCCCCGGGCCAAACTACCCTTGAACAATTCAGCCTTAGCACTTAAGTCCAACCTTAAATCTGAAGCTGACTGTCAATCTTGCTGAAAAAGTACTTGATGGAAAAATGCCATTGCGGTCGATTACTGGAGTTTTCTCCCTGATTGACACCTGTTAAAATGCTATTTATAGATCTCCAGCAGCAGCCCTTACATAACGGTTGAGATAAAGAACAATATTTTTCCCCCCTCCTTCCGTTTCCTCCAAGCAGGTTTGTTTTCTTACCTCCCAATTCTCTTTTTACCTCCTTTACCTCTCAATTCTCAGTTTTCAAGAGGCATTCCTTCATTTTCCCCCTGCCATTCCGTGCCCTAGACTCCCTCCATAAAATATGCTATCTCCTTTTAATCCCATTTTTATAAGTAATTACTGTTGTGAAGGCCTACAAAGAGCTCATAGCATGCTTTGGCATTGGATGCATTTGCTGCATACCTCTCTGCAGAGCTCCATTGCTCCTGCTAAGCCATGCGTCATTTGAAGTAAATCTGGGCTATTTCTTGGTTAAACATGAGAGCATACGCGTTGATGTAGGTGCTGCTTTTGTCACATTCTCCTTTTCCACCTACTCGTAGGAAAGATTTTAAGCTTTTGTCACCTTTTTCACTCTGGAGAATTTAATTTGCACAAGGAAATGATTACAAAAGGTAAGCAGGCAGTTAGTAAGACCTCGTGCCAGGGTTGTGCTGCTCTATTTGCTTTCTCAAGGGGAGTATTTCTGTCAAGGGTTTCTCAATAGAGGCATTTCTTAAGCAGCATCTACAAAAGAGTCTCATTGCTGGCTTAACAGCTTAAAAAAAAAAAAGGCACTTTGTTTTTGCTGTCTCTTGATGGGTAAAGATTCTTTAAACATCTATAATTGTATGTTGGATAAGGGAAAGGAAGGAGCTATTTTTAAGTGTTTGTAGGCTTTAGAAAGAGCAAAAATGTCAAATACAGCTGGTACGTGGTTTGTTCTCCACATAGGAAATCTTCCTGTGCACACTTATTTTTTTTTCCAGTGTTTTCATCAGACTCTTGGGGTTAAGTGGATAGAAACAATCTGGAGACCTAAATATATCTTTGCCTCTCCCATGCTCAGCATTTATGGTCTTGTCTTGAGCTATAATTTTCCCAGTGTGCCAGTCACAGAGGGTTTTTTTGTACGGAGAGATTTGGAGTTTCTAATATATATTTTTAAAAAATACAACAGCAAACCCAAAAATCCTGAACTCCTTTGTGTCACATGGAGGAGCAAGCCAAAAGCTATTTGTCTGAAGAGCAGTGTACATGTGATACTTTAATTAATGTGATAACTTTACAGAGAGACCTGGATAGGCCAGAAGAGTGGGCAAGCAAGAGCAGTATGAAGTTCAACAAAACCAAAATACAAGTCCTGCACCTGGGATGACATTCCAAGACCTAGTACAGGCTGGGACCTGTGTGGTTTGGGGAGCAGTCTTGCTGAGAGGCACCTGGGGTTCCTGCTAGACAGCAAGCTGTGAGTCGGTGACAAAGGCATATCAGGTCCTGGGCTGCATTCACAGGGGCATTACTAGCAGAGGGATGGGATCATCTTGCTCTACTTGGCACTTGTCAGGCCGCCCCTGGGGTGTTGTGTCCAGCTCTGGTCCCCACAAGTCAAGAGAGACATAGACAGACTGGAAAAGGTCCGAAGGAGATGGTCAAAGGCCTGGAGAACCTGCCTTATGAGGAAAGGCTGAAGGAGTCAGATCTCCCTGGAGAAGAGGAGGGTTGGGTGGAAGTTTGCCATGTTTTTCCAGTACTTAAAAGACAGCTAGAAAGAGGAATGAGGGTCTGTCTTCACAAGGAGCTACACAGATAAGAAGGGGCAATGGTACAAATTGCAATGGGAGTTTTATCTCAATGTGAGAAAAACATTTTTTTACAGTAAGAACAATCATTCACTGGAACAACCTCCTCAGGGATGTGGTAGAGTCCCTATTGCTGGAGAGTTTCAAGATGCAAAGGCACTGAATAATCTGGTATCGGCTCCCTTTCCCATGAGAAGTTGGACCAGATGATCTTTCTAGGTCCCTTCCGACCTGGGCTGTTCTTTGGTTCTCATTTTCCAAAATGTCTTTATTTTCCTTCTACATTTTTTAAAAAAACAAACAACCCAAGGAACACTCAATTTTAGTGGTGTGAAGTCTGTAATATATACATTTCTGGGGCAAATGTTTCCTTTATTGCTCTGGTTTCTCAGTAAGGACAGTTCACTCATTAAGAACTCCTTATTTTATTCTCCACTTTGGGATGCTATCTCATCTATTACAATCCCATTCTTGTTCTGCTAATCACAGGAAATACTGACAACCAGTTGCACACTTGCAGAAATGTTTGAAATGCATGATTGCTACAAAGAGGTTTGAAAACAAAAGCCTCTGAGAAGCAGGGTGAAGAAAGACCCATTTGGACATTGATCCAAACCCAAAAGCTCTCCTGTCTGGATGTGGGAATGACCATTCTCTTAGAAACACTGCCTTACAGACTTCAGATATTTGAAAGGTTCTTGGCTGGTGGCCTGTGGATTGTATCTTGGTATCCTTGGCCACATTCTTTGGCCTCTCTTAGCTGCCCTCGGCTCCAGGCAGTCATCATTCAGGTGCTGGGGGCTAAGGCACAGCTGCTTTCTCTCTTGGGTATTTTTCAGGCATGGGCAGCCTGCCACTGAAGGGAGCTGTGGAATCTGAAGAGGCTAAATGCAGCTGGATGAACGAAGAGGTTTTAAACCTTGTTCTCGGCGACGCATTCACAGCCTGCTTATCCAAACATTTGTAAGGGACTCTGATTACATGAGTTACAAACTTATTTTGTCTGGCTGGTATGAAAAAGATGAAGCTTTGAAGACTGGAGTCAAAGTCAATATTGACTTTTCTTGTTCTCTCTCCTAAGAGCCAGCAGTGCTTTGGCTTTAGCCCTTGACCTAAATGTCCTTCAGAAGTCTTGCAGAAATCATAAATAGAAAGGGAGATATTGAAACCTGCTATTCTGGATATTGAAGAACTAGGTAGGAGGGAAAATAATACTGATACCATCTTTAGAAGGCATTAAGAAGCAGTAAAGAGGATGCGTACACACACCTCAGCTATTCACCGCTGGTATGTTACTTTGGGAACCAAAAGCCACGCTGTATTTGTTAGCTTTACATCCTGTAGTTATTTAGTTTGTATTTCCAGAAATAGTGCTTGAAATAGAAATTATATTGCTAGTAGTAACGCTGATAATGTTGCGGTATAATATATGCCATGTGGTATGGCCTTGCACTGGGATTAGTAGGATTGAAGATCACAGATTGATGGAAAGAGCCAGCATGTTTGGGGCAAGCCTTACAAGCGGAAGACCTTACACCCTGATAACAGGACAAAGTCGATGCGGTTGTGGCTCAGTGCCTGTGCTGTTCCTTTTCCTGTTAGCTCAACAGGAAGAACTTTAAGACCTCAAAATGAGGAAATGCAGACAATAGGCAGCAGACCTCCCTAACTTCATGGAAGCAGAAGGAAGCAAAACTCCAAGGCCAAAGCATCTCGCTGGAGGAGCCAGAGGGTATAAAAGACCTGTCCATAACTAATCTGTCCTTCTAAATGAAGAACAACCTAGGAATCGTAGTAAGGACTTGGCAGCTGTCATCCTTTCACCCTCTGTGCTGTACATAAGTGATCCTGGCCAGATCACTTGGATATACTTGGTTCTTGTGGGTATGAGGAGCCAGAACCAGCTCATTTAAATATTTTGTAAAATTAAATTACCCTCCCCTTGTGCAAGATCTCACACTTAGTTTTGGTGCACTGACTGCTTGCACCCTTTACTTTGCAACTGACCCTGCAGTGGATATTGCGATTAAAATAGGTTTAGAAAAAAGGGACCTTATAAAGGATGGTGCTGGGGTTGCTGTTGTGGGAAGTGTTTGAGGTTACACCTGGGTATCTGTTGGTTATGTTGCAGCAATGAATAAAACCATGCTTTATTCCAGGTGGTCTGGAGGAGAGGGCAAGAAAGGCTTGATTTAAAATACTTCAGCATAGTCTTCAAATCTGGATTTGAGCCACACATGAAGTGAAGAGGATTCGTGGCTGTACATGCAAATAGTTTTCACCAGTAAATATGAAAATAGCAAATAGTCAGGTAGATCTAGGAGGAAAGTCTTTCTAGATGCAAGTATTTAACCAGAGTGAAAATTCAGAGTATTAAACTCACCAATGCTTTCATTGCAGCGCAGGATTCTGGTTTTTAATTCTAGCAATCTAGTTGGCAGAGTTTCCCTGTTGTAGCCTGGCAGAATGTCATCCTTGCTTTTATTTCACTGCCAGCCCCAAATGTTTAAACTCAACATTTATCTATTTCAGATTACCTGATGTGCATGGCAACCTCTAATCCATCAAATTAAAGAGGGAAAATGATACCTCTTTGTTCAAGGAATGAACTGGGAGCTTGTACAGCGTTAGCTAGTGAGTGCTACAACGAAAGCTCAAATCTGGATGCTTTCTGACTACACTATGGGTCAGCTGCCTTCCCTTGCTCTGCCTCATTGTATAATACTGCTCAAGGAACTACAGGTAGAGCAGCATTTAATCTTTAATTTTTCAAAGCAGAAGTGCTTGGCAGAAGTGTGCAGCCACCTCAGTAGGTCTGCTCTTTATTCTGCCTGCTGTGTTGAGCCTGCGTTGGAGATGAAAACACAGCTGCCCCACTGTGTGCTGTGAACACTGATAGCTGTTTTGGTAAATTTGTGCAGTGTGGTTGAGGTGGTGCTTTAAATAGCTAGTGTAAGAAAGGGTGTGTAGTGTTGGTTGTAAACGTTTGGATGACCATTGTGAGCTTATGGTTGAAGTGGCGTCATCTTAAGAAATGGGTGGGGTTTGTTTTTGAAGCAAACTTCATTTAGCAATATGAATCTGTAAGCTTTTCTGTGCCATTGTTTCCCATTTTTCAAATATGTAAAGAACTTTGAGACTTGTGTTGCCAAAAAATATGCTGCACATGTAAAGTGTTTTTTCCAAATGCATCTTGGTTGGAAAAAAAACCCAAAATGTTTGATCGTCCTTGAGATTTAGAAACATTGGTAACTTTTATTGCATAAACTTCTTTTCTGAAGGTTAGAAGCTGAGCATTTATTCTGACCTTGAATCCCACCTGCATGTGGAAACCCCGAACCCAAGAACAGTCATCCTTTTTATCTCAGGTCATCTGCGTCAGATGATGATGATGTTGAGTGTGTACATCTTTTCAGAAGCTGATACCGCATGAATACCTTTCAGCAATTCCCCTGAGTGCCCAGGAAGGTTTGTTTTACTGGGGAAGAAACTGCCCTGAGCAACCACCTCCCTACTGCACTGAACTGAGCTTTTAGATGTCAGAACATCCCCTGGCTGCATCTGCTGCTTTTCCTTTGCTTTTTGGCTGCTTTAGTGTGAGATGGACAAAAGGGAAAGGAAAAAACAGAGGTTTGCTTCTTCTGTGGAGAAAGCCATGTGCTATAAGGAAAATACAGATTTTTGTGAGTTGGACGTCACCCCACGATTTGAGTGAAACCTTTCACATTGGCCTTTAATTATTGAGTTTGGCTTTGAGGATCATTCTCTGTGTATTCTGAATGGAACAGACAGTTCTCCCTAATTTCTGTTGCCTTTATCTTACTTGCCTTTCTTTTTGTGAACTACAATGTCTTTAAACAACCAAATGAGCAAGCCATAAAACGGTTGCATGAAACAAGCAAGCAATACATGGAAAACCAAATTATAAATGCTTTGCTGCTTTGTGATATTTCTGTAATTTGGTAACTTGGAATGGGGCAAGCAGTGTGTCAAAACATAATTGCACTCCAATTTCAGACAGGTCTTTAGTGATCTTTTAAGGCTAAGAGAATAAACAGGCAAAACTTTAAAATCAACACCTGCAGCTTCTAAGCTGCTGATCTGACTGTGCAAAAGGATATTTTTTGCACCTTTACCAAGCAACAGCATGTGGCAGAATTGAGGAATGAGGCATCCTGAAGCTGGAAAGTCATTACAGTCACACTAACCCACAAGCAAGGGCTATGTGTTTGCAAGAGGAGTATGTTTATTTAGTTCTGCTCCTGCCATTTCTGCTGGCTACAGCCAAATCTCTTTCTGGTAGCTGTGGTGGCAAAAGAATTTGGCCTGTTTCTATTTGCCTTTTAAGTTGCCTTTTAAGTGTGAAGTTAGCAGTTTCACTTCCCTCATCATCTTTGCTCCCAAAGAATCTAGGAATCATTTTTTTTCTGCTGCAGGTGGCTTTGGCTAATACTCAGCCTCATACCTGGCCCTGGCTTTATCCAGAGGTCATTCTTCTTTTCCTTTCTGCTTACAGATTTCTGAGCAGATGGTGGGAGCCCTTGGCCTCTTCCTTCTGAGGCTGGTTGAGAAAGGGAGGCAGGGGTTGTGGATTTGCCACCTCGGGAGAACAGCATTGCATTGGTTTGCTGGGAACTGATAACAAGGCGTGGTGATGATTAGGGAAAATGTTCTTAAGAAGGGAAAAATTAAATTCTGCATAACCTGATGGCATAAGCAGACCTTACCCTCTGCCAAGAGCTTCTCATTGATTAATTGATTTATTTGGGTTTTCTGTGACAGCATGTTCATGATAAGAAACAAGGATGGTTTCAGACAGGGTCTCATAACAACTTCATATTCAACTCTTCCATTGCTTATTTTTAAGAAATTATTTCAGCTAATTAGACCTTTTTCCCCCTCTTGTTTAAAAAAAAAAAAAAAAAAAAGGCCAGCTGGCTAGTTTACTAATTCAAATAGCAGGTACTCCCCTCTTCTTTAACCTAGCCAGTGAGATGATGCCAGCTTTTTTTTTCCTACGGTCATGAAAGGGGGGATAATCAAATGAAAATAAAATGCCTTTGTTCTTTGAAACTTGTCTTTGAGCTGCTCTGTCTGAAGCACGTCTCACCTTATGGTTGTGCTATGTGTGATTCACTGCAGCTACTTGGTACTTAGACGTTTAATTTTCTTCTTCTATAATTTTATTATTGAGCTATTGAAAAGCAGTAGAGAAGTCCAGTAGACTTGAGCATAGCTGTTGACACATGCTGTGGTTCTGGGCATGCTGGTAGCATTTAATCTGTTCTATAACTTCAAATAATCTCCTAATGCTAAGGGATTTTTGTATTGTTTTGTTTTTGTTTTTTTTTTCTCCAGGCCTTCCATAGATTTCCGTAGCTGTCAAGGCCCCAGAGCTGGAATTTAATAATCTTTTAAGCTTGTGTTAGTCAGAATAGGAACAGTATTTGTGGACCAGCAGGTGCAGTTCAGTTTTGTCCTCCCCTTAAGAGGGACGTTTTTAATGCGGTTCTTGCTGGACACTATTCAGGACCATTTCGCTTCTCCAAAATAATGTGTTTCTGTAGATTTTCTTAAAGAACATCTCTGTTTTCTCCTCCTTCTTGCCCCAGACTTGCTCTGTATTCACAGTTTTTGGAGAGGTAGGAAACAAATGTCTCATGCATTGGTTGCTGTGCTGTGTTACATCAGGAAACTCGGGAACAGATAGTCATGCCACCTTTTTGCTTACTCTCATGTTCTAATAATACCTTTTGCAGGAGAGGTATTCAATTAGGAATCCACTTTAACAAAGTCAATCTGGGCCATTTGAGCGTTCCCTCTGAGGTCAATGAATCATTTGAAAAGAGTGAATTTAACAGGGTGCTAACAGGTCAGTGCATAGCCAGCAAGCAAGTTTCCATCAGATGGCTTAGTCCTAAATTAGGACTTTCCTTAATTATGTCCCTGTTGTGATGGTTCAGCTTCATTCTGTTTGTGGAGATTCTTATTCTCTGAAAGTTTTATTGTTTCCATTCTGCCCTGGACCAAGGAAAAGAAATCTCCTTATGAATGCACCTTCCCCATCTTCCTTTCTGCTTCGCTTTGGAGTCTTAAACTGGGAAAGCAAGTGCTTTCCAAATTATATCCATCCACTTTAAAGCCATTTTCTATAACTAGCTTTATGCCCTCTTTCTCACAAATCTGTCTTGACTTGGTACGTTGTCCTGCTACTTTCCACATCATCATCAAGGATTCATAGCAGGGCCCGGTGAATTGCAGCTTTTCACGGTGATGGTGCCTTGCTGGGCTTAGCTTAGTGTTGGGTGCTTCCTTAATCTGTGGCAGGTTCAGCTCTTGATGAGATGGGCTTTACTAACTAGAGGAGGAAGATACCAAACTCTTGGGTTTTTCTGTCTTCCTGCACCATCTAAAGTTTGCACTTGTGTAATAGGCTCGTCGTGCACTACTAATGCTGAAGCAAAAACAGATCCAAAACTTGCATGAAGAATTTCAGTAGGAGATGTGAATCATCTGATAAAACATAATTAAATGGAAATGCAGTTCTTTATTGGAGATGCAAGTCATAGAGCTTGTCTGCTGAAGAAACTAATCTTCGTTAACTCTTAAATAGATTCAGCTTTTACAGGTCTCTTTAAAAAGGTGTAGCTTCTAAGGTGGATTAAGGTCACTTCAATTCTGAATAGAAGAGTTTGGTGACAATTTAACTCCGTTTAAGATTGTTTGGTTCATTGATATGTTTGTGAATGGGCTTGCATAGGTGACTCAGAAGATGTATTGAATATTTTTTTTCCCTGTTTATGGGTAGATATGTCAATTTCTATGGGCCATTGCAAGAGGGAGTATCTAGTCCACTGAGGTGAAGGGGTCAGTGAAGAGCAAAGCTTAAAAACAGCAGGCTGGAAATGTGAAGCCTTCGGAGAGCAGTCAGTTCCTACATGAGGAGCATGGTGTTGAGCAAACACAGCTGGGGTCTGCTTGAATAGAGCAGAAAATCTGTTATTTTCGAGCAGAGCAAAATGAAATTGCTTATGTTTGTAGCTACAGGGATTGACCCTGAGCTTTTGGAAACGTTGCTCTGGTTGGCATTTTCACCCCTCCTTTCTCTGGGGGTCACCGCTGTGTGGCAGGCACAGCAGGAAGACGCATTTCAGCCACTCTCATCTGCGATTTGGTGCTCAACTTAATGCTGAAGACAGTGGATTTCCCTTGAGTAGCTGAATGCTTGACCAGAGACAGGTATCATTTCTCCTGCTAGCTCTGCCATGAGAATCCTAGCTTCTGAAAAAAGACAGTTACTGAGTGTTTAAATTTGTTCCTGTAGTGCGCAGCACCCTTTGAGTTGTTGGCGAGAGTCGTGTGAATGGGCAGGGAACTAGCAGCAAATGTGGTTTGCAGCAGGAATGGCTTCCTGGGAAGCATGGTCTTTTCAGGCCATCCCAGCTGGGTGCTTGCAGGTATCTGCGCCACACCAGCTCTGGCTTCTATGCCCTTTCCGTGTCTTGAAAATATCTTGGAAAAAAAATTATCTTTTAAAGGTAGGAGATGGATTTCTAGGTAAATGGGAATAGGTGAAACCAGCTGGGCTGCGTATGGATTTAATGTACCTATCTTGCTATCTCAGGGACCTGCAAGCATCAAAAATTGATCCCTTATTATGGAAACTTAACTGTTCTGGGGCTTTATGGCAAAGTCAGGTGTCTTCCCTTTTTGAATTTTGAGAGGTGAATGACAGAGGCGGCCTCCTTGGTTTTGTTTTTAAATTTATTTTCTTTGAATTATGCCTCTTACTCTTTAGTCTGTTGGCTTTATATAAAACTCAGCCTTATTCTCCTCTCTTCCCTCTGGGAAATTCTCATGGCAAGTGTTGTGAGTAGAGGGAAGTAGGATCTATAGTTAATGTAATACTTGAAATCCTAATTCCCTAACACCTTTTAAATTTAATGGATGATTGAATTAAATCCTCACTCCCTTGCAAAATGTGTGTATCAGTGCTCCCAGTCTTTGCTGGAATTAAGCTCCAATTTCACTTCTTTCAGGTCTTTTTGGAGACCTTCAGGGCAAACACAGAAGAGTACTGTGTCCAACTCTGGGGCCCCCAACATAAGAAAGACACGGACCTGCTGGAGGAGGTCCAGAGGAGGCCGCAAGCATTGATCAGGGGGCTGGAGCACCTCTCCTAGGCAGACAGGCTGAGAGAGCTGGGGCTGTGCAGCCTGGGGAAGAGAAGGCTCTGGGGAGACCTTAGGGCAGCTCCCAGTACCTAAAGGAGCCGACAGGAAAGCTGGGGAGGGACTTTTTAGTAGGGCCTGTAGTGATAGGACAAGGGAGAATGGCTTTAAACTAAATAAAAGGAGGATTTAGATTCGATATTAGGAAAAAATTCTTTACTGTGAGTGTGGTGAGGCACTGGCACAGGCTGCCCAGAGAAGCTGTGGCTGCCCCATCCCTGGAAGTGTTCCAGGCCAGGCTGGATGGGGCTTGGAGCAACCTGGTCTAGTGGAAGGTGTCCCTGCCCCTGGCAGGGGGTTGGAGCTAGATGGTCTTTAAGGTCCCTTCCAACTCAAACCATTCTGTGATTCTATGATTAAGAAACAAGCAGGATGAGCTCCCTTTGGCTGGGCACAGACATGTGAGCCCTTTGCTGAGATATCCTCTATAGGCTGCAGGGAGGCATGGGCATTTCTCAGGCAGTTTTGTTTACAGATATTCAAGATCGATGAATTGCCCTCTCGAAGCATCTGCAATTACAACAGTCTGAACAATTACCTGGATTGTAAATACCTTTATTGTCAATGTGTTCACTTAAAAATGAATCCATCTCTTTGGATAGCTTCAGAGTTTAAAATAAAAAAGCCGAAAGGGACAGATGTTTCTCTTTCCCTTTGTGAATCACCTCTAAAGCATGTAGTATTTGTTTAACAGTTTAGTCCAGCACTGAGGCCAGTAGCTTCCTTGCTGCTGCAATTAGTACATGTAATATCCACTTCTTCTGTGTGCTAATGTCCGTACCATGCCAGGTGCCCGATGGCACCGTGAAGCCTCAGTAGCCAGGCCAAAGACTACAGATTTTTTCTGTTAATTCCTTAACTTTCTTCCCCTCTCTTTCAGCCAGTGCTTATTAGTTTTCTATGTGTGGATTGCTGCGAGACACGATTATTACTGGAAACAACCCAAATCTGTCAAAACTTCGCCACAAGGAGTTTGTCTGAACCCTGTAGAGCAGCTTAATTTTGGACAAGAGTTGGAGCTTAAAGCAGCAGTAAACAGAGAACATGATTAAGCAAAGCTGCTTGTGCCGAGTTAAAATTCATTATTCAGTCTGGACAAATTACTTATTTCACCTTTCCTGTAGGAAAGATGCTTGATGCCTCATTTGTTGTTGCTCCATGTATCTGATTCACTGCTGATAATTGTAACAGGCTCTAAGAAGAAAACATTACACGTCCTAATTAGATGCTTCACTGGGTCCTGTTCCATCCTAAAAGTCTGTAAAAGAGCTGTGAGAGCAGGTGGGTGGGGAAGATCTCTTGTTTGGGTGAGGGGTCTTCGAGAATCTTCTTTGGTTTTTTTTTGATTGTTCTGTACTGTCAACTGGCCCAAAAGGGGCCTGTCTGGAGGTGCAACAAGCAGAGGATGTGCTTGAGGGAGTGATGATTAGGTGCTGAAATTGTATATTTTAGGGGAGTATTATGTATCCCCCTTCTCAAGATGAAGCTTAGAATTACTCTCACTAAAACACTGTTGTATTGCATAGAAAAATGATTTCTGCAACCTTCTTGGTTTAGTCAGCTGGTGATGTTCTTACACGTATCTCACAGCCAGCTTCTCTGTTCAGGGACCTGATCGTTTTCTGTTCCTTTCATTTTTCTTATTTGTTATGTGGTTCTGTGTCTTGTTGAAGAGAAACGTCCATTTCTGGCACTGTGCTTGGCTCTTGCTGCGCATCGAATTTGAGCAAGCCTGGAATTACTTTTTGATCACTTCTCAGCTAAGACTTCAGTTGCCATAGTCCAACAAGAATATTGCTGTTTAGGTTTACCCGGACTGAATCAGTCTTTCTGTCTATTCCAGTTGAGGTCTGAGCTTTAATTGTCCTACCCGCTTTTATTTCCGTTGGCTTTTAGGGAGGAGGGTGGGTAGGCAGAGGGCTTCCTTTTGGGAGTAACTTTTGCCAGTTATCAAGCTCAGCCTGCAGGATCTCAGATGGGTCCCCTGCTGCGCTCTTTTCCAGTGCAAATGCCTTATCTATGACCAGATTTTACTGGCTGTGTCAGACCTGCATTGCTTAATGTTTAGGAAGCCCAGGGTTGTCCAAGGTGAAAGAGCCTTCTTGCCATGCAAGGTGCCAGGAGTGAAAAAGAAGAAAAGGATAGAAGCTTTGTAGAGGAGGGAGAACAAATCATTACTTTTCTTTTTTGTTCCCATCAGGCAGCTTTAAATATAAACATTTTGGAACTGTTTCCGAAGTGAAATCCACCATACAGAAAGAGTGACAGAAGGGGGGGGTCATAAAGATATCCTAGAAATAGCTTTTCTGGAAGGTTTGTCATGTGGAAGGATTGTCATGCGTCAGCCTGCAGGCAGCAGTCCTCGGGCAGGTGAGATCCAGGGGCTAGAGTGGACATGAATGAGATGGTGGCACACAGAGGTTCTCCCCACTGCTGCTCTGTGAAATGGATCTGTCATTACAGAGCCATTTCCTCCTAGCTGCAGACATGCTTCCCTATGGCTAAACAGCAGCCACTCTTGTTGGAGAACCACTGCAGCAGCTCCTGACCCTCAGACACAAGCTCAGCTCCTCTGTTGACATTTCACTGAAGCAGTTTTACCTTCTCATTTTGCTGTAGGCCATAGATCTCCACCAGCAAGAAGCGGCCATCGTTGTGTGGCAGATAATGCCAACTTGTATGTGTTTGGAGGCTACAATCCTGACTATGATGAATCCGGTGGGCCAGAGAATGAAGACTACCCGCTCTTCAGGGAACTCTGGCGTTACAACTTTGCTACAGACACGTGGCATCAAATGGGCACTGAAGGCTACATGCCCAGGGAGCTAGCTTCCATGTCACGTACGTATGGAAATTCAATTCCTGTGTGCCTAGTCCTGAAGCTATTTTAATTGGTGTCCCTGGTGGAATGCAAAACTGGACAAGAACAAATCTGGATCCTCTTTCCAACTCTTTTGCAAGTAGGCCTTGAATTTGGGTTGGTTTCGTGATTTTTTTTCTTTCCGCTTTTGCTCAGGTTGAGGCAGAGGGAAAGAAAAAATTTCAAATGCAAGAGGTAGTCTTTAGGTATTTAGCTTGATAGTTGCAGGTCACCTGCACTTTCAGCAGCCAGGTGCTCCGTGCAATGAGACATCTTAAAGCATCCAAAAATAGATCTCTTTGTTCACTAGCCATTTTTAAAAGTAGGCCTTTGGTTACCATGGTTTTTAGCTTGCATTCATTCTCTTTTAGAGCATTTCAAAGCCATAAATGCATAGTGTGAATTGTAGGGTATTTGAACAGTATTGAACACTCTCTGCCTACTGTCTCCAGAGCAGAGAGTCATTCTGTTTTACTGCGTCTCACAGCAACAAGTACCTGCTCTGTCTCTCTCTCCTAGTTGTATTGCATGGCAACAACCTGCTTGTGTTTGGGGGCACCGGGATCCCCTTTGGGGAGAGCAATGGCAATGATGTCCATGTCTGCAACGTCAAGTACAAAAGATGGGCTCTGCTCAGCTGCCGAGGAAAGAAACCCAATCGAATCTATGGCCAGGTATGAAGGACAACCCTTGTTGAGGCACTTTGAGTGTACCTGCATACGAAGTGCTGTGTGTCACAGAAAAGAGGCCAGAGCATGGAGTTGTCTTCTCTGCTAGTAACTGGAATTGTTCTCTGTGTGCCTAAGTGTATGGGAAGTCAGGTATCATTCATAAAGAAGTAGGGTGGTCTTGGTTCTTCGAGATTTCAAAGGAAAGGAGTAGTTTTCTTGTAGTTAGAAAAGCCAAAATTTGTTAACTAAATGCCAGATGCAGTTGAATGAAAAAGTACATCTGATTTAAGGAGTGGTTGTAGTTTCTAGAGTTTCTCTGAAGCCTCCTCAAAGCCTTTAAAACCCCAGACTATAAATGAGAACAGTGGTTAATAGGTCTTACTTGTATTAGAATAACAACTTTTAAGACTTTACATAATATTGTCAGTGACCGTGGTGTACAGAAAAATAGATTCACTCTCACGGGAGGACTGCCGCTTTTTTCTGTGCTTTCCAGTAATGCTGCCAGTGTACTTGTGGTGCAGACATTTATAACCCAACTAATTTCTTGTTTAGATGTGCCCCAGACACTTGAGGGAAGGAAAGTAGTCTTCCCCTTGCCCAATTCAGCTTGAGCTGGCCTTTGGCAAACAGGCAGTTGGGAGCAAAAGGAACTTACATCTCTGCTTCCACCTTGGACTGCATCAGGGAATGGTGCCTGCATGACCTTCACAGCTTCAGTAGGCTGATAGTCTGTGTGCTTTTGAATTGTACAGGCTGTCTCTGTTGTTTAGTCTGACTTATCAATTGTGTTATGCTTAATGCCGCTGGCTATCTGATGGCTGGTTTATAAGATTCTGCATAACAGTATCTATATAAGGTCAGCATGGAAGAGATTCAGGGTTAATTGTGCTTTGGTTTTAGCTCTGGGAGCTCCTGTTGCCCAGATCTGTCTTGTCTGATGCCTGAAAATCAGCAGCTCCACTTCTAGGTCATCAAGTTGCGACTGTGGAGTTACTTACCATTCCTACAGACCTCCCACCCCCATCTTTTGTGTGTTGTCCTTGTTTGTCCTTCATGTTTGTCCTGAACATGTCATTTTGTAAGTTGTACGTAGAGCTTTGCAAGCAGTGTCTTGCTTTGGGAGGGTGGAAATTCTCTCTTTTTCAGACACTGATGTCATGCATCCTTTCCAACTGGTTTCTCTTTGTTACCTTCCAGGCCATGGCCATCATCAATGGTTGTCTCTACGTGTTTGGAGGAACAACTGGTTACATTTACAGTACTGACCTACATAAGCTAGACCTCAACACTAGAGAATGGATCCAGCTGAAACCAAACAACATGTCCTGTGACATGCCAGAGGAGAGGTGAGAAGCTGGACGGTCTCAGAGAGCAGTAACACTGGGGAGTTACCACTTTTACTGTGAGTGAGAAGCTGAGAGAGTGCAGACAGGGCACTTTTAGAGCAATGGTTTTGGCTGTGAGCCTTGCACAACCAGTGCTCCAGCAGTGTGGCGTGCAGGGGAGTGTAGGTGTGGGGTGTGAAGCCTTTGCCAGGACACTAATCTGGCCTGTGCGATGCCAGAACAGAGCTGAGGACCCTGGGGCAGCTCGTGAGTGCTGAGGGGGGGAAGAGGCTCCAGATGATCCCTGTCCCTTGTCCTGTTCTGTAATGAGGCATGGAGGAAGGAGGGCTGGGAGATGAATCAGCGATAATCTTAGTGAGAGCAGGGGCTGGAATACTGATGGGTGCTGTTCAAATTGCTCATGAACACTTCCACGTCTGAATGCTCCCAATGTGAGGGACTGATACAGCATAGCCAGGCTTGGGATGTCTGCTTAAACCACTCAAACTTGGCAGCGTTTTCCAGAAGGCTTTTGTTGCTGTGCACTTGCGCTAATTGTTTGTGCTGCTAAATGTCCTTCTTCGCACCTTCAGGTACAGACATGAAATCGCGCATGATGGTCAACGGATTTATATCTTAGGAGGTGGAACTTCCTGGACAGCTTATTCCTTAGATAAGGTAAGGCAATCAGAAACCTTGAATGCTTGCATTGATAGGAGATTTTCTGCAGTGAAATATAACTGACCTGATCTCTTAATCTGCCTTTGCCTGGAGAGCTTGGTAAAAAAATAGATAACTAGGAGTAGATTGTTCTTCTAGTTCAGTAAAACCTGATGTTGCCACAAACATGTCCTTGTTGACTTACAGATGATGAATCTGTGGTACGCAGTGACCATACCAATCTGCTTCATTTATGTAGACCTGTTATAAAAGGTTCTCATTTAAAACCACTCAGGATATCTTTCTAAATGTTGTGTTTGTCCCAAAACAGGAAAGCGCAAAAAGAATTCCTTGACATTAAATTCAGATATCGATATGGTACCTCTTTTCTTGTCTTCCCTCTTAATCATATGCTTTAATTTCCTTTCTTGTGGTAAATGTTTCTGTCCAATACAATTTGGGGAGGGAAGAGTGAATTCATCTTGAATGCCAAAACGGTAAGCGAGGAGAATTTAAATAGTGCTCTGCTTCTGAAAAAGTTGAAACTGCAGCAGTTAACATGACTTCTTACCTCTCCATTCTCTGCATTTCTTTTCTCCTTACATGCAGTATGAAATAGGTATTTCTAAAGACCTTTGAGAACTGGAGGGTGTGGGGTTTAATTGGTCCAGTTTTTTTAAAAGCAATATTCTTTTTCTTCAGCTGTGGGGCTCAAATAGCAAAGTCTGAGATGAAAGCTTGAGTAAGCTGGTATGCTTTGAAGGTGATTTTATACCTGCTTAGTCGCTGGCTGCGATTAGCTATTTTTGTTTTTACACTTAATGAAAAAGAGGGGTTATTTATAGTGGTTCCCTGGGTCAGAGCCTGTAACTGCATCATGGTACTGCTGGGAGAGCCAGGAGGAGCTAATGACTCCTCTTTCTCCC
This sequence comes from Falco peregrinus, assembly GCF_023634155.1. Taxonomy (NCBI): domain Eukaryota; kingdom Metazoa; phylum Chordata; class Aves; order Falconiformes; family Falconidae; genus Falco; species Falco peregrinus. The sequence goes on from NC_073726.1 coordinate 22,591,122, forward strand.
TTCAGATCCATGCATACAACCTTGAAACCAACACCTGGGAGGAAATTGCCACAAAACCTCATGAAAAAGTTGGTGAGTCTGGAATTTCCTGTTTCTTCCCCTGTAAACCAGAGAGTGGCCAGTGTGCTTAAAGATGCAGTTTTCTGGTAGGCTGGAAGTCTTCTTCATAACCTTGTACAGTACGTGGCTTAATGCTGGATTTGAGGTCCTGCTTGTTTAGAGCTTTAGCAGTGAGGACTAACCCATCTGAAGCATATAGCAGCTTGGCTTCCCTCCCTCTCTGGGTGGGAAAGATGGTAGTGGCTGGCTCTCCTCCCTGAAGATACACATCATCTCTGCTCCCTCTGAGGGACCACATGCTGGCCTGGTTAGCAGCAGGGGTTTCCCTGAAACCTCGTAGGCCCTCGGCTGCTGCTTTTCACCAAGCCAGAGTTGAGAGCTGGAGTCTGTGGAGAATGACATTCCACACATTTCTTCCTTCCCTGGAGACCAAGGTGGAGTCAAGCCTGAAGCAGATGGTTGTTAAATTAGAAATGTTATACCTGTGATTGTAGGAAAGCAGAAGCCCCTTATAAATGAAACAAGTGACTCCTATCCATGATTGTATGTTGAGATATAATCACCACTTGCCCAAGCACTTTAAAGCAACTATAGTTGATACGTTATTTTTATTCTCCTCAGGCTTCCCAGCAGCCAGAAGATGCCATAGTTGTGTTCAGATAAAAAATGGTAAGATCTGCTGCTTGAAAATTGATGTATCTTATACAACCTAGCAATGACAAGCCCATCCTTATAGCCTTAGAGATGGTGGCCTCCAATACATGTTTGAGAGGACTGCAGGGCACATGTGTCTTTTCTGGAAGAGGATTTCTTTCTTATTGACAGGCCTTAAGCTGCCCAGTTGGCATCACTCTTCGTATGCAAGGTCTTGCTGCTGTAGGCAAATTTATTTCTGCAGTGCACAGTGCGGTCACTCTCTGGAATTCTGCAGTATTTTATGCAACACCTAAATCATGTGTGGCCACTTCAGTGCAAAATTCCACGTATTTTAGCCACAAGTGTCTGTGGTACTTCGCAACTTACTGGTTGCAAGCTCATGAACATGTAGGAATGATGCTCCTGCTCCAGCTCAATGACTAACCTGTTAGCTTTACAGTCTGCTGTGAAAGGCAAAGTGGGGCCAAGCCCTGGAAGTCAAGTTCTTCAGAAACAAGATTGTTCAGGGATTTCTTTGACAGCGGGTCCTTTTCATGGTGTTGTAAATCTGAAATGCTCATATGGAGTGGATTATGAGCTGAGTTATCATCCAAGTCTTTCCATTCTCTAGTAAAGTGAGGGCCATTTTATATGTTAGGAGCTGCATGGAGCTTTGTAGAGCCTTTTGTTCTTCACTTTGATCCTCCGAGTGGTCTTGCTGTAAATCACTTGCATGACACTGTTTGAGGCACAGCTTAGAGAGGGCTCTGCTTGTGCAGTCAGTGTTCAGTTACCCACAATTTTGAATGGTGGAGTGTTCCTGCAACTAGATTTGGGCCTCTCCCGTAGCCTTGTTGTCCTCCAAGAATGCCTTCCCCCAAACTTGATAAAACCCAAATTGCTCATAGTGGCATGAAGAAGCAGTTGCAATATTGATCCTTGTTTTCAAAACTCTTCAGATCGATTACTAAATGCTGTATGTTAAAGGGTGGAGTGATGCACCAGATTATATTTCTTAGGAGTGCTAACTGTGCCAATAAGTTAGGCAGGAGCTGGGAGATGCTTCCAGTCACCTTCATCAGCAGTATTTTGCTGCAGTGCAAGCCTCTGAGTTGAAAACTTGGGCAAAGCCAGGAGCAAGACCTGCCTCTGGCAGGCAGCAAGACTAGGAGCCAGGGCTGTGGCTGCACCCTGTGGGTTTAAAACTGCTAGAATCTGATCAAACCCAAGTGCCTGTGAACTCAGGTTAGCTGGGGTGTAATACAGCTACTAAAAGTGGGATTGCACTGCTGCTTGTCAATGTCATTTAGCTCTGAATCTGCCATGGTGGGGTTGGGATCACCAGCAGGCTAGGAAGTGGATGTGAGCCAGCAATGGGCATTCACAGCCCAGAAACCCAACCATATCCTGGGCTGCATAACAAGAAGCATGGTCAAGGGAGGTGATTCAGCCCCTCTGTTCTGCTCTGGTAAGACCCTGCCTGCAGCACTGCCTCTGCTCTGGGGTTGTCAGCATAGGAGAGATGTGGATCTGTTGGAGCGGGTCCAGAGGACGCCAAAAAAATGATCAGAGGGCTGGAGCACCTCTCCTAGGAAGACAGGCTGAGAGAGTTGGGGTTGTTCAGCCTGGAGAAGAGAGTCTCCAGGGAGACCTTATTGTAGCCTTTCAGTATATAAAGGGGGCAAATAAGAAAGATGGAGAGAGACATTTTACCAGGGTCTGTAGTGGCAGGAGAAGGGGCGACATTTTTTAACTGAAAGAGGGTAGATTTGGGGTTAGATATTAGGAAGAAGTTCTTTACTGTGAGGGTGGTGAGACACTGGCACAGTTGCACAGAGAAGCTGTGGCTGCTCCATCCCTGGAAGTGTTCAAGGCCAGGTTGGACGGGGCTGGGAGCAAGTGAAAGATGTCCCTGACCGTGCAGCGGGGTTGGACTAGATGACCTTTAAAGGCCCCTTCCAACCCAAACCATTCTGTGATTCTGTAAGTGGTCTCTGTGATTATGAACAGTGCACTGGGACTGATTTAGGAGGTACCGAGAGCTTGTGTCAAGGTAAAATAATTATTGACCCTAAAACTGTTTTGGAAGGGTGATCACTGACTTCAGTCACCATGTGTTCTGCAGTTGCTGGATAACGAATGGCTGGGCATGTAAGCACTGTGGGTTTCCTCTCTTACAGATGTGTTCGTTTGTGGAGGCTATAATGGAGAAGTGATTCTGGGAGATGTTTGGAAGCTGAACCTGCAAACTTTCCAGTGGGTCAAGCTCCCAGCTGCCATGCCGGAACCAGTGTATTTTCACTGTGCTGCTGTCACACCAGTAAGTGACTCATTTCTTTCCTCTGTACCTGAAGTTCAAACCATTCATTCAAGCACTCTGACGTTTGTGTGGGCTTCAAATAGAGCTGAACTGATGTTACCAAGGAGGTGACCTCCACTGAATGCAGCATCTTTCTGGAGTCTGAGGGCTGGGTTGAGGTCACTGCATTGACTCCTTTTACTCCTGCTGCTTTTTAAGGAGCAGGAACACACAGGATATTCTGCTTTCTAAAAGCAGCGATGCGGAATTTTACCTTTTAAACTGTATCAGTTCCAAGGAGTAATTCCATGTGTGAAGAGCAGTTCGCAAAAGGAAAAAAAGCACAAATACTTCCCCAAGTAAAGTAGTTTTAGCCTACTGAGAACAGCCTGAGTTGAAAGATTAGCAGGTGAGTAGCCCTCTTTGGAGACCTTTGCCAATGGGAAGGTTGGTATTGCTATAGCTTTTTGCCGTGACTAGAGTCTTAGGGGCCTGTGATTGATAAGCAGTAGGAAGCAAGAAATGCATTTAGCTGTGACTTCACTGTCCTTCAGCTGATCATTGCCTTAGGGCAGCATGTGAGGTCAGAGGTCGGGCTCTTTGGTTATAAGAGCAGTGTTATCTAGTTCAGAGACTGTTATAAATGCGACTCTTTCTGGGAAACTCTAGGCCTGATAAAGGTGTTTCCCTGACAGCTCGGTGACTGCAGATGGGTGCCTGGACAGCAGGAATGCCCTTGCTTTTCCTGTGTATTGAAAAAATACCACTTGCAAAAATAGGTCAGCAGCTGATCTTTTCCCATCTCTCTGTGTTCATGTCGTTCCTGGAGCAGGGTTATGCTGAGCCAGCAGAGGTAATGCAATATGTCTTTGTACAGTGTGGTTTTAGTTTTAAAAAAATACATTCTTTTTAGCTGAAACATAAGTATGGTTCTATAATAATTCGTTAACACTTTGCCCCACTCCTAAAATTGATTTCTTGGGATAGAATTCACCTAAAACACAGAGTAAAGCACTCTAAGCTAGCGGATACGTGCTTTAAGATGAGAGACATGCCCTTCAGCGGTGATTCCTCCCCTTGGGAAGAGCCTGGGGTGACTAGCTCAGGCAGCGATACTTCTGTTACCAGCACATAAAGGTGTGTGAGATGTATCTCACTCTGTGATTAACCAGCTGGGAATCTGGAGAGTTAAATTCTGGTTTTCCCAGCTGCGTTGCTCCTCAGCACCTTCGGGTGGGTGTGCCAGTTCAGTCTGTGCCCCATGTAACTCCCCTCTCCCCCTTTTCCCATCTAGGCTGGCTGCATGTACGTTCATGGAGGGGTGGTCAACATCCATGAAAACAAACGGACTGGCTCTCTGTTTAAAATGTGGCTGGTGGTACCCAGCCTGCTGGAACTGTCATGGGAGAAGCTCCTGGAATATTTCCCTCAGCTAGCAGCTCTCTCCAGATCTCAGCTTTTGCACCTTGGACTGACGCAGGGACTTGTTGAGCGACTAAAATGAGAACATCTCATGCTTCTGTCCAAGACACACTATGTTCAAGAAGCCCCCTTGCACCCCCTATTTATGGATACCATGGATGGTCTTGCTAAGAACATGGAGGAACCTGCTCAACGCCTTACTCAGCAAATACATTGATGCCTTTCTAGAAATTTTTACTTTAAGTTGTTGAAAATCCACTTTTTATTTATGGATCTCTAAATTACACCATTAATTAAAAATACTCTCTGGGACTAATCCATAACATCCAGCCATCAAACCATCATCAGCACATGCTTGCAACTTAACTGGGGAGGGTGGGGAGCTTGGCGAATGTCCAAGCCCATGCTTACACATGGTGCATTCAACTTACTATTTTCACAAGATGTATATAACAGAGGACATTCAGTGCAGAACAACAGCTGACCTGTTCTTTTGCTTTGGATAACACTCATCACCCCCTAATGCCCAGCTGAGCTCTCCGTCTATAGAAGAGAACTCCTTCTGCTTGAAGGCTTTGCATGTGTTTCATGGGCATGTTTCCATCTCTTTGAGCTTGAGAAGATGGCTGGAATGTCACATGGGGCAGCGAGCAAAGCTTTGCCTGTGCAGTTTTTCTGGTGCAGTGTGCAGTTATTTGAAACACCCCGTGTCTGTGTTCCTCACCTTTTCATATTGAAAGGTTTGCTTGGAAGACTGGTTAAAAGTTGCCATTTAATGGACTACTGTGTAGTTTACTCGGGGTGGTGAGGGGAGGGAAAAGGTTTTGCTGAATCTTTCTTAACCCCTTCAGCTCACATTGCACTCTGAACAAGCTAACAGCAAAAACTCACCCCACAGATTTTAGAGCTGTCTTTTAACCTGCAGCGTGTCCTATCCATTGCTTGGGTATGAGCCACCCATGCCAGCTCAAGTGCTGGTTATCAGCTTCTGGCTCTTAACATGTACCTGTAAGATTTTTGTTTTCCTTCCTCCACACATCAGCCTTTTTCTAGTTAGCTTCGCATTCCTCTGGGGGTGGGGGATGTTATTGCTGTGTGCAAGTGGCTGTCTGGGTCCTTGGAAGCTCATGGATCACTCATCCCAGGAAACGCAGCATCAAAAGGCGGTGAAACATCTCCCTCTTGCTGGGAGCAGTGGTCATCTCTGTACAGGCAGCAGAGGAAGGGATATCTGTCTTGTCTTGCTGTGCTCCACCTACTGTGAAGTTTGCTCTGGAGACTACGTGTAAGTGGCCATTGAACTCTGAGCAGCTCTGGTTGGCTGGCATCAGGTTTGTGCAAAATCCTTTTTGTTTTAAGACCCATTTTTAAAGTGCTTTTTTTTAAAAAAAAAAATAAAAAAAATCAGCTTTTCCTAGTACCTTCTTCCATCATCAGAGGCAAAGGTTAGACTTTGGCATTTTAGTTTCTTTTTAGGAGATTGCATTTATGTTTAAATAAACCACAGTGTTGTTTTCACATTGCCAATCTGAACAGCTCTGACTGACTGAGTCACTACTACCCCTCTTAGGGAGCACCTACCTGTGATGTTCAATTGAAGTGTTACTATTTGCCCAGTGTTAAGCTCCCCCTGCTCTTGAGGATAGATTTCCCCCAGCTTCTGTAGCCTCACTTGCCACTCCTGCACCAAGACCCAGAAAAATAAAGGTTGGGCATCATAGCTGAAGCATTCTCTGGTACTTTGAACCACAGAAATTGGTGGCAACTGCTTGTATCTCTTGTATCTGTCCCCTTCATTGCACCTTTGCAGGACTTGCAGCTCACAGGGCAAAACTTGGAGACCTCAGCTGCGCTGTGTAGCTTTTGCAATCCCCAACTGTAATCTGGCTTCTAGCAAAAAGCCTGTGGAACAGAAAGCCTTTGCTCCTGGAGAGCATTATCATCCTATTTCAGCCCCTTCCAAGCCTGCATGACTGCTGCATCATCCCACTGCTCTGGCTCAGGAGCCCAACCCAGACGTTGCTGGCAGCTGCAGGCAGAGAAAGGTTACTTGCTGTCCTGCCCCTGGCTTGTGCTGTCTTCTTCTGCGGGACCATGTTGGGCCAATGGACCTTTTCTCCAGCTCCCTCTTCTGCCCTTAGCTCAGTGGTTCTCACCTCTACAGAGGCTGAGTATCTGCTCTTATTCTTTGCCTTCTGGCCTGCAGTTCTAGGACCTTTGTACTGGACCAGCCTGGTCATACATGTGCTAGTTCTTCCCTTACCTACTTCAGAAAGCATCTTCCATCATCACCAAGGCAATATTAGAACCATCCTATTAAAACCATTCAAGCCTAGGTCTCAGATCAAGCAGATTCCTTAAGCCCTTATGTCTTCCTTGCCCTGGCAGCTTTATAGGATCAGCCAGGAGCTTTCCACTGATGTAAACACAGGGAAAAAGGTGGTAGGTGTTGCTCTGGGGCACATCTGACCTCAGGCTGGGTTCATACTGACAGCTGTCAGCAACGCTGTCACATAGTTTTAAATCTTGATGTGGAACACATTCCACCACCCAGGCAGGACGATGCAGCCCTTGACATCCCTGTGACACAAAGTCACTGCTAGGTCACCCAAACACAAGTGCCCAAGCCTCGTCTGTTGACTGGACCACTGAAGTCACAAGCCCAGAGCCTGCCCGTGCCCTCCACCAGTGGCTTGCAGCTGGTTTCACCCCTCCAACCCAGGCACACTTCATCCCCAGCACATGGGGCCTCGGGCAGCACAGCCAAGAGCATTACAGAATAAAAGGGCCAAAGACTTGCTTTTGCTGGTGAGAGCAGATATGAGTGTTGTCCACTGATGGGATTCCAGGGGCTTCTCCCCTTCCAGTAACCTGGGGTGGCTGCTGCATGACAGGCACCAGATCTTGGAGACCACTCTTCCTAAAAATAAATAAATAAAGACTTGTTTTACGCACTGCAAAGCTCACAGCTCTCTTTTGAGGGTTTGCTTGAGTTGTTGCTAGTCTACTGCATGTTGAGATTTTGAGTAAAAGCTTGCCCGTTCACAGTGGCAGAGGCTTTGCTCTGTGGTGCAGCTTGAAAGATACATAGCTACAGGCTTTTCTTGCTCCATCTCCTGCTTGTCTTCATCTCCAGCCCAGGTTCCTCCCTTTTCTCCGTTTTAAGGGCAAGTTAATTCCCTCTGTGCAATTCCATACATGAAAGCAGAAGAGCAGAGTGTCACTGCTTCTGCCAGGGCAGGGCCGCGATTTCTCTGAGGGAGAGGATCCACAGCAGCTCATGGAGGGAGAGGAGTTAAGAGCATCCGCAGCGCTACCTGGAATGGGGACAGGACACACTGGGACAGAGAAAGTCATCTCACGAGCAAGGTTTTGTAAGACAGCCCGGCTTCCTTCGCCCCACAACTTACCCCTGCTCCCAGCACCAAGCAGAGCACCTCAGGGCAGTGTCAGACATCTTTGGGGCTTCCTCACTGCCACCCATGGCTACTGCTGGGCTCGTCCTGCTGCAGAGCAGAGCACTGGGAAAGGGACCCACAGTGCTGGCCCTACCACACTTTCCCAAACACAAAGGCTAGATCTGGCTCCAAGAGAAGTCCCAAGCATCCCTCACCCTAGGGTAGAAGTTTTCCATTTAGCCTCAGATGAGACATAGGAGAACCTGCTCAGTGCCATCATCATCTGCCCTCCCATCGCCCACCTTATCCATCTCTTACTGCCCCATGCTGTCAAGCCCATCTGCTGCCATCAGCTAACTCTGAGTACTCACCCAGGAATCTTCCCAAATGTCTGTATTAATAACAGCAGGATTGTCCATACTGATACCAGGAAAACAAGAAGTCTTGATAAAGCAGCATCATTAACTGCCAACAAGCTGCAGCCCTCCCTTGGGAAGGAGGGGGATCCCCAGCTGCTGCCCACCTTACTCTGGGCCGTTTAAAGCCCAGTCCTGTTTCTCCATTGACCACGGGACCTTTCAGAGTCCAACATTACCACAGGCAGCGAGCAGCACTCCCCTCTCTGGTTTTTAGTGCCTAAATACATCTCCACACAGCTGAGGAGGGAGAAGGGGCACGGGAGGTGCAGTGCCTGCATTTCTGTATCTGTCAGTGTTTTGCTTTTGATTTGTTTTTTTAAAGCTCTGATAATAAATCAGTCCAAGCCACCCACTTTGTCCTCTCACCTCACCCACTGGCATTTCCCTCAGCAGGAGATGCACTGGTCCCCCAGCATGTCACACCCTATACCCTGGGAGTAGTACCAGGAGCATCCCTGACCCTTCTTAGGAGCCTGTTAAAGACCTCTGAGCAAGGATGACCCAGGGCAGTCAGACAAGGCTGGAGACAAGAACTGGAGCTTAGGGAGGGTCTTGGAGGAAGCTGGAGCCCATAGCTACCCCACCACATAGCTCTGTCCCCATAGCACAGTGGTGGATCTCCCCTGGCACCTGCTCTGGTGCTCTAACGGAGGACACTGAGTGCTGTCCTGGTCTGCTCCCAGGGATGCTGGCTCCAGCTGAGCCATTGCTGGTGCCTGATGGCCAACACATTTGAGAGCCAAGCCTTGGTGGACACCAAGTGGCCATCACCCCTAGACTGGGTGGTAGGCAGAGGGGCCCAGACAAGTGACTGAAGGCTCATTCAAGGAGAAACAAACTTGTTTCCAATTTGTACAAAACTGCTTTAATGACAAAACAGCTGAAGAATACTGTTTGGTGTGTTTCTAGTACCATCAAGAAGCCCTGTGTGATCCCCAGACCCAAGCCCCTTCCAGGGCTGGGATCACCCACTGCCTGGAAGGGCAAGAGGCTCTTCTCGGGCACCTTCTCCCAGTGCAAGATGTCCCAAGGGAGGGGTCTGTGCCCAAGACCACACAGAAACCCCCTTCAGGGCCCTCCACTAAGGACAATTTTCCTTCCAACCACACAAGCACGGGCTGGAAATACCTCTGTGAAGTGCTCCGGCATTGGGGCTCCTTGATTCAGGGGTGCTTCCAGTGCTGCCCTTTCCTATCACTGGAGCACTGTTAGCACCCCACTGGGGGAGCCAGGCAGCAGCAGACGCTTCAGTAAACAATGCCTCCAGACTGGAGCCAGCCCAGCCAAGTCCCTGAGACACCAGATAACTTCTTGATGGGTGCCGAACCCAACAAGAGGGTTGGAGAAAGCAGGGTCCAAATCTCAGCAACCACTGGGCGATGGGGCGAAGAAATACACAGCCAGGAGGATGAAGTAGACCATCACCAGCACCGTGCCTAGGGCAAACAGAAGAGGTTGGAGGAGGTTACTTCCTGGAGCGAAGGGGGAGGTTGCTTTTAGGACTGTCTAGTGTGATCTGGATTAGCCCACTGGAGAGGACTTTCACGGTCCTCTGCAAAATCTCAATTAAAAGGAGTTTAAACTCCCCCTTAAGGGTGAAAAGGGAGTGATCCCCCTTGGAGCTACTGCAGGGTGGCAGCTCCAGGCTTGACCCACACCTCCAAGATGGTCAACCAAGGCCCCTGAATTGCTCAAGTCACCACTTGCCAAGAGCTGCAGCAAGCAGATGACCCCAGGGCTGTATCCAGGTGCCCACCACCCCATCAGGACAGGGAAGGTGGGTACATCAAGTCCCATAGCAACTACACGGGTGAGCAGTCACCTTGGAAGTAGTCACATTTGCCATCCATGAAGATGTAGTTCATGAGCACCACACTGAACATGCTGGCATAGACGTGGAGGTCACTGAAGACAAGCGTGAAGTTGGTTGGCTGCAAAGCAGAGGATTGGGGGTTTATGGCCAGCTGGGACAGCCCCACACTGACTGTGGTTGGGGACTTGCCTGTCACCCTTTAAATCCCCTCCTGCCACAAGTTGCTAGGGCTGGGGACAGCATCAGTCAAAGCAGGAGACCTCTGACCCCACTTTCCCCTGCAATGAGCAGAGGGGCAGAGACACTGGGGATGGTGGCTGTGCCCTTGTCACATCTCACGGAGCACTGTGTGTCCCCAACCCTGCTGCAGGTCACCCAGGGTCTGTCCTGGGGCTACTCACGTAGAAGATTGTGAAGAGCACAAGGACGGGGATCTGGAGCATGCAGACCTGGACAGCAATGCAGTTCCCAATCTCGATGCTGGGGAGGACAGAGGACTTAAGAGCTGCCAAGCACCAGGTCTCCAGAAGCCCTTGGCTTGCTCAGCTCAGGGTGAGGCAAAAAAACCCCACCTCAGGGAACCAAACCACAGCGCCCAACCTGTTTCTGGCCCCATTTCTGGGGTGACTTTTAAGTCCTCCTCAGGGCAACGTTGGCAGGGATATGACCCATCAGTGGCATGAAGCTGGACAGCCCATCACTGGCACCAAGGCACAGCTATGGGACTGGAACAGGGCACGGGGACCATGCTGAAGGTAGACACCTCAAAACCCATCCTTTGAGCCAGCTCACCTCAAGCTCAGGTTGTTCTGCAGGGCAAACTGGATGCCATTGACAATCTCTGGCAGCTCCGGCACCATTGCCAGCACAGTGACACCAATGAAGTACTGCGGGGAAGAGGCAATATCAGCAATGTGTATGGCCGGATCCTGACCATATCCAGACCCTGGGCAACCAAGCTCCTCAGTGCATGGAGCATCTCAGCATCTTCCCCCCACACTGCTCTTGGGGCTCAAACAGCATCCAGGGCAGGTTCCCATCCCTGGAGGGCACATCCTGGTCCTCTGGGCCACCCAAACCTGGCCCACCACCATCCCCACACTCACCTGTGAGATGGTGGAGTTGGTGAGGATGGGGCTGATGTGCTCCGTGGCCAGGTCAGCACAGGCTGACATGCAGAGGGTGGAGAGCAGGAGGATGACCAGGGCCCGCCAGCGAGACCAGTGTACCACAGCACTGTGGTGGTGGCCAGGCACTGCAGGAAGAACAGAGACACAATGGGACACCCCAGCATGGTGAGAAGAGCCGGCCCCACAACTGGGGCATCCCACAATTCAGGGACACTCACTGTGACAGTCGCTGATGTGGATATCGTAGATGTGCGAGTGAGTTTTCAGGGTGAAGAAGAGGCCAATGAGGTAGGCAGCAGGGAGCAGGAGGGACACTGTGTACACCAGGGGTCTGTGGGACATGGGTGACACGTGCTTAGTGCCGCCAGGCTCCAGCATAGAGACCCTGGGGGGGGGGGTGTCCCCTGGGCATGAAGGAGATGGGGTGCTGGATCAGAGCCCTTCACTGGGGGCAGAGAGGGGACCTGGGAGGGATGCAGGACCATGATCAAACCCAGAAGGTCCCACCCCAGCGGACACTCACTGGACATGGCTGTAGTAGAGAGTGCCATTGTTGTCCATCTGCAGAGAGAAAGAGCCTATCAGTGGGGATGCAAGGGGACAAGGGAAAGCCTTGTTGCCACCACCCAGCACAAGAGCAGGAGCCAGCTGAGCTCAGAGCGTCCCCAACCCCAAACCCCAGCAGCTGGGGGTCCATCTCCCCACTCACCAGGTCAAAGTGACAGTTGTGGCAGAGGTAGTGGCCCAGTGGGTTCTGGGTGATGTTGTGGCACTCACCACAGATCAGCTTCCCATACACCTTGGAGAAGAGTGTTGGTGCAAAGACACCTGCAAGGATGGAGGGACATGGGGTGTGTGCCCACACTGGTGGGACCCCCCCAGACCTGGGGACACCCCTGGCCCCAGCTCACCTCCCACAGAAAGGAAGAGCAGGGCTGAGCTGACACCTGCTGAGCGGCTGTTGAACCGTTGCTCCTGATGCCGAGTGCCCCCAATCACCATGCACAGACCCTTGGGGATGGAGAAAGCCCCCCCAGGAAATCCCCATCAGCAGTTTGCTCGCAGCAGCATCCCAGCTCTCTGCAGAGACTGGGTGCTCTCATGCCATGAGTATGTCACCCCATCTCACCGGGACAAAGAGGACACAGCCCACCAGTGTCCCCGTCAATGCTGACTTGACGATCTCAGCATAGCAGCGGTTGCCTTCGCGCGAGCCCTTGATGAGGGCCGTGATGTAGAAGGTGAGCTCCGTGATGGAGCCAAACGTGGCATTCACCACTGCTCCCACTGCAAAATTGCTCTGGGCAGAGATGCTGAAAGAGAAGGAGGGTTCAGCAGGGCTGGCTTGTGTCCCCAGTTTTTCATCAGGTGTCCCCCCACCACTGCTCACCTGGCAATGGCCATCCCAATGTAGTAGGAGAGAGGCATGATGGAGAGCAGGGCTAACGTGAACTTGACTGAGGAGCTGATCAGGCGGTTGTGGCTGTCCACGTAGCCCAACACCAGTGTCACCAGCACCAGTGGCAGCAGGTCTGGGGTGGCCAGTCAAGGAGATGACCACAATGGGATGGGGTTTGGGGTCAGCCCCCCTACCCCCCCCACTCCAGCCCACAAAAGGATACTGACAGCAAAGACATTGATGCCATCCACGGCATATTTGTAGTAGTAGGGGTTGACAGCACGGTAACAGCAGAGGATCACCTCCCCCTCCAGTGGCACCTCCGTCTGCAGAAGGAGAAGTGGGCGACACTGCTCCGAGCATCCCCTCCCCCCCCTAAAACTCACCCCAAAGCAGGGTGTGGGACCATCACCCCTGCACAGAGGCACCCACCATCTTCAGGCGTCGGACAAGCACTTGCTCCGGGGGCAGCAGCAGGACACGGGCAGCAGTGCGGGCACTCAGCTTGGCCACAGGGATGAGGACGATGAGGAGCCATGCGGTGATACACACCAGCCCGTGGGCCACCACCAGCACTGGGTAGCCCAGGCACAGCCACACCACAGTGCCAGCAAGCTGCTGTGAACAGGCAGCTGTCTTTAGGGTTTGCCCCCCAAAACACCCACCCCAGGGGAGCAAAGGCACCCATGGGTGCCATCCCCACATGATGGGGGTATAGCTATGTCCAGCATGGGGCTCACCCAGTATCCAGCATCCACCCAGCACTGTGGGTGCCAGCGACGTGGCATGGGGCCACCGAGCAGGGCTGAGCTCTCCCCGGCACTGCTTGCCTCCACACCAGCCTTGCATGTACCCAGGGCCTGGCGGGATTTGGGGACCTGGGGAGATTGAGGATATCAGGGTGTGGCATGGGACACCCCCACCACCTCCCATGGGGTTCTGATTCAGGGGACACTTACCTCCGCTCTCTGGATCACTTTGCCAAAGGGCCAGAGGAAATACCCAGCCAGGTCCCAGCAGAGCCACCCTGCAGGGACACGAGTGTCAGCTCTGTTGGGGATACAAATAGCCCTTCCAGCTACAGGGCCACCCCACAGAAGTGACCTAGGCGATCCCAGCAGTGCCATTTTGGACTCAGCCAGGAGACCCACAGCTCACTCAGCCTTTCATGGGGGTGTCCCAGATTCGGGACTCACCATAAGGAGCCCCCACAACGGCAATGAACATCACGGCAGCCACAAAGACATAGAGGAGCGAGAGCCACCAGCCAAAGAGCAACAGGTAGAGGACATTCCCACATGTCACTGTGGACCCTGCAGGAAGGGAGATACCAGATGGGACCATTGTCACCTGCAGCAGCCCAAATCCATGCTGCTGCTGCACAGGGCTGCCCCAAGGCCACCCACCTCCAGAGCCCCGGATGATGTTGAGGTCAGAGTAGAGCTCTTTGACAATCTCTGATCGGTCCTCCCAGGGTCGTGCTGTCACGTGACTCTTCCATTTTTTGAAGCCAAACTGCAGAGATTTTTTTGGGGTGGAGAAGAGAAAAATACTAAACCATTACAGCTATCCAGGAGCACCCATGGGTGCCCCCACCCATGCCAGATACTCACCTTGTAGTTGTTTGAGAGCTTGTTGGCCTCCACAGCGTTTTCAGCTGTCAGGGTGGTTTTCACCACGCAGCTCTCACAGACCTCTTCTGAGTGCTGCTGGCAGCAGGATGAGGTGGACATGGCTACAGGCGAGATGGAAGGTGACAGGGGGTGTGGGACAACCCCAGCACCCTGCATCCAGCCCATCCCATGGCCGACCTACCTGGGGGGATACGAGAATGGTGCAGGTGGCAGCCCACGTCACCCAGATCACCCTGCACATTGTAGATGGCGTTGCAGTGCCGGTCACAGAGGGAGTCCCGGCGGGGGCCATCGCTGTCGCCCTGGGGCTTGGCGGCCTTCGGAACATCTGCGGGCAGGGGTTTGGAATCACACCAGGGCCACATCCTGCCTGGGCTTAGCACCGCAGGACACACGGCCGGGTCCCCAAACCCCATAGGGGGCACACAGAGCTCCCAGGGTAGTACCCCCAGGATGGTACCCAGGTGATGCTCAGAAGGGTTGGACCCCTCCGGTGCCCAGCGTGATGCTTGGAAGTGGGGACGGGGGAGACGGGGTCCCAGCCCCCGGTGCCCAGTATATGGGTAGCACATCCCTCTCGGCGTGATACTCGGGAGGGGGGAGAGAGAAGGAAGGACGGACGGACGGAGTCTCCCCGTGCTGTCCCTACCCCGTAGCCCCCTCCCTGCGCTCACCGGGCGCATCGAGCGCGCAGCAGCAGCATCGGCGGCTGGGCTCACCCTCACTAGCCATGGCGGGGGCAGCAGTGGTCCCGGGGGCAGCAGTGCCGGCCCACTTGGGCCCGCCGGTATTTAACGGGCGGTGCCGGCGGGCATGCGCGGGGCGCGCCCCCGGGAGCCGCCCCCGTTCCCATCGGGAGGGGCCGGGGCCGACCCGCCTCCGCGGGGCTTGGATGCGCCTAGTAGCCGAGTGCGCAGGGACCGAGGTGCGCGGTGCATCGGGGTGCGCGGGGCTGGAGCGTACGGGATACCGGGATACACAGGGACAGGGGTGCGCGGGGACGGGGGGTGCGCGGTATGTCAGGGTGCGCGAATACCGGGGTGCGCGAGGATCTGGGGTGCGCGGTGTAGCAGGGTGCACAGAGACCGGAGTGAGCTGTGTATCGGGGTACACAGAGGAGAGGATGCACAGGGATGTGGGGTGCGCAGGGACGCGGGGTGCACGGGGCTGGGGCATGCGGGAACGGGGGGGCATGGTATATCGGGGTGCACGGGGATGCAGGGTGCACGGGGCTGGGGCATGCAGGAACCGGGGTGTGCACTGTGCCGGGGTGCACACAGACCAGTGGGCATGGTTTATTGGGGTACACAAGGACAGGGGTGCACAGGGGCCAGGGTGCACGGTGTGTCAGGGTGTGGGGTGGCCAGGGTGCACAGGAACCTGGGCCGCACAGGGAGCCAGTGTTCACGGTGTACCACAGCACACAGGCCTCTGCGCTGGGAGTGGGGTGCGCGGGGACCCAGGCGCCCAGGGACTGGGGTGCAGAAGAATCTGGGGTGCACAGGGACTGTGGTGCAGGGTTTATCCAGGTACACAGGGTGCATGGTGCATTGGGGCACTCAGGAACTGGGGTGCACAATGTATTGGGGTGCATGGGGACCGTGGTGCACAGGGAGCAGGGTGCACAGTGTGTGGGGCTGCACAGGGAGCAGGGTACATGGTGTGTCGGTGTGAGCAGGGACTGGGGCGCACATGGAGCTGGGGTGCACAGGGACTGCAGCACACAGGGACTGGGGTGCACAGGAACCTTGGTTGCACAGGGCTCTGTGCTGGAAGTAGGGTGCATAGGGACTCGGGTGCACAGGGACTGGGGTGCAGAAGAATCTGGGGTGCACGGTTTATCTCCATCAGAGTGCACAGGGAGCAGGGTGCACATGCAGCAGGATGCATGGTTTATGGGGGCGCACAGAGGGCGGGACGGGTGGGGATGAGGAAGCATGGTTTATCGGGGTGCACAAACATCTTGGCCGCGTAGGGAAGAGGCTGTGCAGGAGGACCCCAGGGCAGCGGGGTGCTGGGGGTCCCACGAGTGTGTGGGGCCCTGGGGGTGCAGCAGCCCTGGGCCCCCTGGAGGTGCCTGGCGGGACGGGCTCTTCTTGAAAAACACCCGTTTTTTGGTCAAAGAAGAGTTTCTGCACATGAAGAGCCTCCAGCACAGGACTGAGCTCAGGGTAAAGCGCAGCTAAACCTGGTTCTGGGGCGCCCCTCCTGGGTTCATTGAAGGATTTGGCGATGCTGAACCACAGGCACAACCCAAACAAGCGTTTGATAAAACAAACTCATTTAATACAGGAACAAAAGGAGCCATTTTGCAACCATCCCTTGGAAAAACCCAGTTGCCAGTAGCAGTTGGTTCACACTGAAAACCAGCAGCTCCCCACCCCCCACCCCCCCAGATAAAAAGCAAAAGCACCGGTCTGGAGAATGCTACAAGTTCTTCTGGCAGCAAAAAATACAGTACAAAAATACATTTTCAGAAGAAAACACGTGGTGTTCACGCCCCTGGTAACAAGCCAGCATAATTGTCATGTCTTTTCAATGCCAGTGAGTTTTTTGGGGGGCAGTTTACAACCAGAGCAAGGGGAACAAGCCAACACCCTCATCTCCAGCTCGCAAAGATCTTCAGCATCTCCGGGCTTAGAAATTTTTACCTCCCTTTAAAAAAATAACTAAAACTAATTATATACACTTTAACATGCTCATTTGTCAGAATTTACAACAGATTCTCCCCTTCATCCTTATATACAAAAATTTTTTTTAGCAAGTATCAGACAACCCCTTTCTTTGAAGCAAATCCAAGTGCTTTCCCTCCAAAAAAAAGTAGAGCTCCAAAAGCAGGGACTTAAAAAGCCTGCGTGTTTATACATCCCGATCTCCTGCTGAAGTGCTGAAGCCACGTGCCAGTCTGTGAGGCTCCCAAAAGAAGAGGTTACTAGCAAGAAGAAGCTGATGGGAGCAGTAAAAAAAAAAAAGAAAAAGCAAAAGGCAGGGGGATGCTGTAGCTGTACAGAGGGTACCTGGTACATCAGAGCTCGCAAGACTGCCGAAGTTGGATGGCATGCTTATTTTGTACAAAATAAAAAATGAAAATAAAATTTAAAAATCTTATTTACTGAAACTAGCAGGTCAGACACTGTTTTCTCTTTTCTTTACACCTGCAGCACAGTCACCCAATGCAGCCAGTGGGGTCAGAAAACCCACTTACACTAAAAGCCATGGATTAAAAAAAAACACACTTTTTTTTTTTAATTGTATGTAACACAATGAAGCAAAACAAGTCTAAACTTCTTGATTTGGCTTTTCTCATGTTCATCTGGAACTTCTGGGATCCTGAAGTTGAGCAGATCGCTGTATCTTTCTAAGCAACAGGTGACTCATGGCTTTGCACAACCTTGGGAGAACTGTTCCAGAAAAAAACCCTCAAAGGTGGCTGTAGTTTAGTCCTGAGATCAGTTAGGCTCAGCTAAAGGGTGACGACACCAACAAATACATGAAACAGCAAAAGGCTTTTTAAAATGGGTGAGGAGCTGGAAGAACCTGCCTGGTGTCTGTATGCATAGTGTTTCGACAGTGACATGTTTTAAATACCTTCATAAAACCCGCGTGGGAATTACAAACACTTCCCCTCTGCCCACAAAGCAGAGCTTAAATTATCCTATTTCATAGTAAGTCTGTGTTTAAGTCAACAACGTCGCAACGCTGCTCAGTTTGTTTCGCCAGCAGAAACTGTTCCTCTGATGTTCGCCAGCATCCCACTGGAGATGTCACTCTCCAAAAATCCACAGAATATTGACTCCCGATAAGCCAAGATTTACCCGCCTGTAAAACCAAAAGTTATCATAATGAATGGCATGTAAATTCAACTGCATCTTCAAAACATTAAACAAAGAAACATCTATGCCATGCTTCAGCACTTTAACACGCAGGTAGGCATCGTGCCGTGAATCAAGCATGACTCTTTCAGAACGCAGGGGAATCTGGACATTGCTTTTATTGCTTGCATATGTTAAGATTTACCCAATTTCACAAAAAAGCTGCTCTTGTTTCAAATGAGAAGATGATTTTATTACTGCTAATATCATCCCACTGTAGTGATTTCAGTTTGAAGGGCCTTCAGACAAGGCGCTTTAAAACAGGGTGCTCCATTCACAGCTCATACACAGCATGATGATGACTAACATCAGATACTTACCCCAGCATCCCAGATTCTTTTGTCTTTATGATATACAGAAACATCAGCAAGGTATGGAACATGTTGTTTCTGCCCTGAATCCACAGGAAGAGAGAAACAAAACTTAGAAATCAAGGTACTGATGAGAAATCATAGCAGTTTTTCATGTAGAATAAGTGGCTGTAGAAAAAGACATCATGAAATGGCATTACAGGGCGGGCTGTCAGGCTTTTTGCTTTAATATTTTACTTTCTTCAATTACGTAAATACCATGAAAATCCCAAAAGTGTTTTTTTGCTAGAATATCATCTCCAAATACTTTAAATGCTGGAGCATTTTGGAAAGCAGATATGCAGCAACAACCAGGGATCAATACACAATGAAAATGTGCAGAATTTTCTTAGTTTGGGACTGGAAGCTATTCCCCAGAATTCTTATGGACAAGCACTGGGGCTTACTGGCCTTACAGGGTGACAACACACATCAGGGAGGACATGACATAGTATTTAAAATAAATAGTCAGAAAATAAACAAGAGGAAGCTTCTGTATCTTAAATAGATACTAAAGGTATTATTTAGTAGCAGGCTAAGACCAGCCTATGTGTAGTCGATAAATGTGGCTAGGACCTAAAAAAATAAAAAAAACCAACAAATCAGATCTGCCAACAATTTCCTGACAGCAGGAAAACACTAGTAACCCCGCTGTACCTTGGGCAGGTTGTAGACATGGCGCTGGTAGATCAGCTCGTAGTGGGGTGGATTGATGCTGCTTTGGTAGATGCAAAACACATTTTCATTTGAAGTGTCTGTGAATGAAAAGTTTAAAAGACGACAGGGATTTCATGGGTGCCAACGTGATCCAAGAGGCAAAGAGCAGCTAAACACAAGCGCCAGTACCTGGTTTATCTGGTGTTTGAAGGAAGTGTTGGGAAGTGAAGGTTTTGCCATCGGGATACTTGGGGTGAGGTGGCAGCCTGGAGTCGAGGTAAGTGCAGAACACATGCATAATGATCTGGGCAAAGAAAACCAAATCTCACTTTAGCGCCTTTAAAAATACAGCAGTTTGCTTGCCGTTGCCTCAGGCATTCCTTACAGTATTTGATAGTCTGTGGTTCAACGCTGGCCTAACCCCTCTGCGTGCTGGAGCCCAAGGCAGCTTAATGCTTAAAGCGCCAACTTCAATGGCCCAGGTGCACCCCTGGCATGAAGGCAAGTTTATTTTTTCCAGTACGTGAGTGTCGGACACAATGCAATAAACTGATGCTGCATGTCAGGAGCTCAGTTCACACACAAGCAACTTTATCCTGGCATCTTGCAGAATTTGGCAAATCTTACTTAGCATATTTAGGCCATGAACTCCAAGCCATCTGTTTTAGCAATGGGTTCTGTACTAGCTGCGAGGATTTGGCTGAGAAGGGCAGATGAAATCAAATTACAGCTTTGCCGACACTACCCCTATCAAGCAAATTTCTCCTTTTGCCTCACAAAAGTCAAAACAAAAATCACTGGAAAAATCTGAGCTGGCCGAGAATCTTGTTAAGAATGCCAAAATTTTGAAATAAAGTCCTAGAACAAGTATCCAGAAAACAATGCCGCAGCCTGCTATTTGTTTTAACCCTTCCCAGAGAGTTCTCAACATTTTACGTGAGCAACAAATTATCTGTCATATATAACAGGATCTATTTCAGAGACAAAACAAAGGAGTTGCTCTGGGCCACCAGTCTCAAGAAGTTTGGGAGATGCACCGTGGGAATCACAGCTTCATATTACCTGCAGCGTGATTAGCAAAAATGCAAAACTGTGTTTGTTTTTTTTAAATAGTAATTGTCTTAAGTTAATGCCAAAACTTCATGGCAAGTGTTTATTTACACTTTTGAGCTGTTCACCCTGCTGTCTGTTAAGACACTAAGAGTTGCTCTGCAGCCAGTGACAACCAATTATTTAATCACCTTCACAATCAGAAAATCAAATCCTATTTCAAGACTGATTTTGTACAACTCTAGCTTCCAGAAACTGAATCTCACTGTGTCTTTCTCAGCAAAATTGTGAAGCTCTGACATTCTGATCTCCTGGGTTTTATTCTCCCAAGTAACTGAAAATCTATTTACAGTGGGGAAAAAAACAGTCACACTAACTCTACTTTTAGATACAGAGTTCAGGTGAAGACTCACACTGTAAAGCCTGTTTTCTACTCCCTGAATTGTTCTGTTAACTATTTTAATCAGCTCAGGTGAATTTTCAAGTCATTGTTTACACAGAGGTGCTGTTCCTCCTGGACCTTTCAGATTAATGGGCTAAGCATCACTACAAGTCTTCTCTCAAGCAGGACGTGCAAGGTCTTCAGACCTCTCACAAAATATTACCATATTAAACAGCAGTCCTGCCACTTGATCTGCTTTTTTTTTTTCTTCCCCTCTCTGTCCATTATAGTACAGGAAAATGAAAACATGGCAAAAGGTTTTCTCTGCATTATAAACTGTTAGGTTAAGGCAGACACTTTGCTTTTTTAAAAAATACAGCAGAACTGCCCCAACAAGATCCCCACCCGGCCAGCTGCTCCCTGGAGTTCTGACAGATGTTTCAGAGTACTGTAAGTAAAAGCCCGGCCTAAGACTAAGACATGCAATTGCATTTCTGCGATCTATACAATGTCCAATCCTATCTGCATTATTCCCCATGGAATCTCACCAACTACAACAGGATTATCCCTGTGAGTGATGCAAATAGGATTTTACCATGTTCCTCAAAAGACTTACTGCCTACTCCCTCCAAAACCTGTGCTGAAAGGCAACCTACTTGAAGCTGTCATATCAAGACATCTTCAAAAACTTACAGAGGAGTCAGTGGGCAAGTCGGTGTCCCACTTACGGCCTTTGAAATCCCCTCCTCTGTTCCATCGGAATGAACTCATGCATCCTCCCTGAGAAAGCTCTGAAAGCAACATGATTTATTCAGTTATCGTGCATGGAAGTATATGAAAGTGGTATCTTATGCTAGTTTCAAGGGCTGTCAGTATGGTGAGACCACGTACAATGGTGACATCACATACCTTTGATCCTTTCAACCAAATATTCCTGGTTTGGTGTAAGATCCAAATACTGCACTATAGCATTCAGGGTTGGAATGAGAGGAGCTTTAACAAGCGCTGCCTGCTTCAGACTGCTGATGCTGGCGTCTGCAACACAAGAAGAGCCAGTGCAGGTCAGCTATGACCACCACAGAACACTGAACAACCTCCCTTACTGAGCATCGCTGCTGAGGACTTTCCTTTTTGGTGCACCATTTAAAGTCCTAGAAACATGTAACATGTGACACTATCCCAAACACCCATTTCAATTACAGTGAAGTAGCAGATACCTCCTTTATGTGACAGAATATAAAAGCTATAAGGAACCAACATCCACTTTGAAGAGCAGAGGGAGAGTAACAAAGCGGGGACAAGATCAGCATTGACCAGTTTTTCTGCAGGCATTGCAACAGATGGTAGCTCTTAAGGAGACACTACAAGACACAGCCTGCAAAAGGTGAATTTAATTTAAAAACAGCATATAAAATCCATTTCTTCATTAAACGGACATAAATTTGAAGCTACAAGAGAAGCAGTTCCTTCAGAATTGTATCATGACATGAAAAACAGAACTCCATCAGAATTAAAAAAAAAACCAAACAGTTCTTTCAGAAAGCAGCCAATTTTAAGGATGTATTTGGAAAAGCATGTATTAGTGGAAAAGGTGAGACTTTATAGCGAGACAGTGACAATTTATATATAGCACATCTATCTTTGAAATGTTTTCTGATAGTTTAATATGTAATAATCGATGATAATTTGAGTTTGTAATTCCCCAGCAGTAAATTTAGGGGAAAGGAAAAAAGAAAATAAAGTAAACAAGAAAGGGAACAAGAAAAAAGAAAAAGGAAGCAAAGCAGAAAAGACAAAAAGAAAAAAAGAGAAAAAAAAAAAAGACAGTTATGAATTTTATAGAAGACAAGCATCCGTGTGCCAGCATCAATATTTCCAGAAGTCTTATGAAGAACTTTCCAGCTTAACAAAATGCTTGAGATGGAACAAAAACAACACTAATAGAGAGCAGAAATGGAACACTAACATTTAACAGACCTCATTTATATAATACCCATCCAATGGCCTGACTACAGAGCAGCCCTCCACTAACCACCATCGGGAACTCGAAATCTCCCACCTCATCCTACCTCCAATCTGCAATTCTGGACAACCCATTCGCCTCAGCTGAGTGCTCACAGACTCGATCTCTTGGACAAGTGGCACTAGAATAGTTTCATTAATCCACTAGGAAAGAAAAGGGTGAAAATTCAAGAGGTTGGAAGCAACAAAAATGCTAAAAACCCCCAACCCTTAGTTTACATCTTACTAATCATCACTATTACTATCACAAAGCAGCTTGACAACAGAAACACTGAAGCCAACCAAGGAGGAAAGTAATTAAATTAGAATATCAACTTAGGCAGAGTTTATATGACTCTTTAATACCATCTAAAAGGCCAGAAAAATCAATGTAAAGGAGTCAGGAAAACAAATCTCTAGGAAGTATCAGATGAAGCTTTTCTGAACCATGAGGGAAGGGGCATTCTGAAGCACAGCCCTCCCACCATAAAGATAATTTATACTTTGATGGATCCACTCCCTCTCACATTTGTTTCAGGAAATCAAGAAAGTGATAAACACTACGTGTGGGATTTGTACGTGACAGAATTTGGGAGCTGAATCAAGCTGGCCCTAAGCACAGGAACAGACACTCTGGAATGTGGTATGGACCTCATAAAGATCTTTGCTTTTCATAGATCTTACTAAAGGATAAAAAAAAACCAAAAAAAACACCAAACCAGCACACTTGACAGATGCTATGACTAAAGAGGTAATTCAAAAACAGATTTATTAATTATTTTGCCATGGTGTGCAGTTAAGTCTCCTCTGCTGTAGCAATTCCTATTGATAAGATTTTTCTTTCTGCCCTTTATTATGCTGGTCAGGGTTGTCAGAAAAAATATCAGGCTTTGGGTTGGAATTTTCCATGCTTTGAGCCCAAGAGAATGAATTTGAAATACTGCAGAAACATGGATTTAGCCATCTGAGTTACAACATGGAAAACCAAATCTTCTCATATCCCATATGCTTTTGTCATTCAAAGCATAGATGAACTTGGTAACTGAAGTTTTCAGAATACAAAACGCTGAGGTCTGGTCGAAAACACATCTCCGTAGTCCTCTCTTAGAAGCATGCTGCTGTGTTTCTATCTTCTCTAAAAAAACAGGCAGTTCCTAGAGATGGGACTTACGTTTCTGAACTTAGCAGTCCAGGAATCCATGTGATCAAGGAGCTGTCGGTTCATTGTCACCCGTGCCCAAACCTATGGAAAAGTTTATCAACTACGTATGAGAACTTCAGAGAATACCAAGAGTTTTTAGGGTCTACGACAATTCCCAATATGAAGTACAGCATAATCCAA
Organism: Falco peregrinus; assembly: GCF_023634155.1. Taxonomy (NCBI): domain Eukaryota; kingdom Metazoa; phylum Chordata; class Aves; order Falconiformes; family Falconidae; genus Falco; species Falco peregrinus. The sequence continues at coordinate 22,614,986 of NC_073726.1, forward strand.
ATCATATTTTTCCCCAAAACTCTTATCCATCTGCTGGCTTTATCATGTAACATCGACAGCAGCTTCGCATACAACGCTCCTGCTCTCTATTCACGGTACAATCACCTTGCATAAGCCCAAATTCAGTTTTAAGCTCTCTAAGCTGTAGGACAAAACTGGTCTGAAAGGTAGGCTTGATTTAAGAGGTATTTGAACTGAAAGCTTCATTAGGCTAATGTAGGAAATAAAATTGATTAAATTAATTGAAGCCACATGAATTAAATTCCTTCACATCAGACTTTTTTCAGCCACAAGCATAAAGGCGGTACTTTATATCCTTCAGCTGTTTCACTGCATTAAATACAGATCAGTTTCAACTCAGTTTTTGTATCATAAATGTATTTTAACCAGTGCAAGCCTTGCTCTCCAGCAAGAAATTTAATTTTCCAACCACAACTCAAAATCTGAAATATCCATTTACAGTGGCAAGGAGTCTTGCAAGCTCTATAAAGATGGTTAAATGCTCAAGGATTTTTCTCCCCCATGTTTTTGATACAGCTCAAATCCAAACCTTTGCACAAAGCTGGGTATTTTTTCTCCCTCTTTACTACCTTGCTGCCCGAATTTACCTCTTCTGCAGCCTGTTTTGAGCTCAGGTCAGCTTCGTCTTTGTGCGCTGATGGAGCCTGGGACCTGCAAGCCAGCTGATACTGGAACTTTCTCAGCATCTGTGCACTGTCTGCCATGGAACGGCTGTAGTTCCAGAAAGTTGGGCTGTTGGAAGGAGAGCTGGAATCTGAACTCCCTGAAACGATTTTTTCAGTAACATACAATTATTGCCAACTCTGGAAGCAACAGCACAGGCACGATAGGTCAGTATATTAAGGCTTTGACAAGAGACTCAAACTACCATGAACACATACACCGAAGTCAGCCCGCATCAACACCAATCTCACCCTTAACTTGATAGTCCCAAACCAGGACAAAACCTGCCTGCAGGTAATTCACCCCTTTGTCTGAAATGCCTTTTCCACAAGAGATCCCTCTCATCAAGGTGATAAAGCCTGTCATCTGACCATGGTCCACTACAGCCAACAAATGCTACAGAGATGACCTATCAGGAGACATGTGGAAACAATGGCATTCTACCTCACATTTCAACTCCTCAGTAGAAGACTGAACTGTTCAGCAGCCACCCTTAGCAAGGTCACAGGTGATTAGCATTAATGGGTTAGGTCTATTTACTAGTACAAGTACACTGGAGTCCTCCTGCACAACATCCTTGTCTCTAAACAGGAAAGATGTGCATTTGACAAACGGACCACTAGGTGGATAAGGAACTGACTGGGTGGTCACACTCAAAGGTTGCGGTCAACAGCTCAATGTCAAAGTGGAGACCAGTGACAAGTGGCATTCCTCAGGGGTCCATACTTGGACCAGTGCTGTCCAACATCTTTGTTGGTGACATGGACAGTGGGATCAAGTGCACACTCAGCAAGTTTGCCGACAACGCCAAGCTGAGTGGTGCGGTCAACACGCAGGAGGGAAGGGATGCTGTCCAGAGGGGCCTTGAGAGATGCGCCCATGCAAACCTCATGAAGTTCAACAAGGCCAAGTGCAAGATCCTGCACCTGGGTCAGGGAAACCCCAAACACAAACACAGGCTGAGCAGAGAATGGATTGAGAGCAGCCCTGAGGAGAGGGACTTGGGCGTGCTGGTGGACAAAAAGCTCAACATAACTCAGCAATGTGCACTCACAGCCCAGCAAGCCATTCATATCCTGGGCCACACCAAAAGCAGCGTAGCCAGCAGGTCCCCCTCTACTCTGCTCTCGTGAGACCCCACCTGCAGTGCTGCATCCAGCTCTGGGGCCCCCAATATATGAAGCACATGGACCTGTTGGAGTGAGTCCAGAGAAGAGCCACAAAGAGGCTGGAGCACCTCTCCTAGGACAGCAGGCTGGTAGAGCTGGGATTCTTCAGCCTGGAGAAGAGAAGGCTCCAGGGAGACCTTAGAGCGGCCTTCCAGTACCTAAAGGGGGCTTTCAAGAAAGATGGGGACAGACTTTTTAGTAGGGCCTGTAGTGACAGGACAAGGGGGAATGGCTTTAAGTTGAAACAGAGTAACTTTGGATTAGATATAAGGAAGAAATTCTTTACTGTGAGGGTGGCAAGACACTGGCACAGGCTGCCCAGAGAAGCTGTGGCTGCCCCATCCCTGGAAGTGCTCAAGGGCAGGTTGGACGGGGCTTGGAGCAACCTGGTCTAGTGGAAGGTGTCTCTGTCCACAGCAGGGAGGCTGGAACTAAATGATCTTTAAGGCCCCTTCCAGCGCACACCATTCTATGATTCTCCAGTCCTTTGCAGCTTTTCTTATCTGCAAAAGCCACTCTTGCATAAAAACACCACCTCTCATTACCAAGCTTTTCCAATCAAATCAGTGTATTTACCTAGTTGAAGTCTCTGCTGTTTCTCTTCTTCATTTCGAAGAAAGGTGTCCAGTGTCTGGAGTTCTGTTATATAGTCTTCTTGGCCAATAGGTGAATTATACAGAATGGGCGAAGAGCGGTAACGAGACCTCAGCCCACCGCTTTCCATCGGTCCAAAACTCGTGTAGTATGGTGAACCAGTAGGAGAGGGGCTGAAGCTGGAAACCTTGGGTAAATAAAAAAAGCTGTGTCATTTTCCTTCTACTTTGTATTTACATTTTAGTTTTTTTTTTTTGCTTTGTTCTGAAGCAAACCTGCCACTAAACCAAATAAAGTTACAGTAGGGAAAAAGGACAAAACTGAATACAACAAATTTATATCTATATTGCAAAAGGAGCAAACACACAAATACACAACTCTCTGCTGGCTGCTGCTCACCTTCAATGGCATATGGCACAAAACAAGCACCAAACTGTACCCTTGTACAGTTGTCTTGGTTGTTACCTTATTGTAGCTGCTGCTTGGTGAATGGGTTACAGCACTGCCGTAAGAAGTGCTGCTGCTTGACAGAGCCTGTAGCTGAGGGCTGTACCCTGTGATACAGCTGGTAGTAAACTTTGGACTGGCACTAGGGGAGCGAGATGGGCTGTAACTCAGCACGCTTTGACCCTGGATTGGAGGAGAAGGTGTCGAAGATGGGACTTTCTTTGCCGCCAGGTCACATGGTGGAGTTGTTTGTATGGCTGCAATAAGGAAAAACAGAATTAGCACTGTGGATGCAGCTCACCTACCCCTTTTAAACTGTGCAACAAAATGCATACACAATGCTATCTTAAGGCAATTCTATAAAGAGGCTAGAAGGGACACAGGAAAAATCTGGCCCCTACAGAACTCAGCTGTCAAGCCACTGCTGCAAAAAAAACCCAGAGAAGACTAAGACACATGACCACAACTCAGCACAAATTCTACAGCTTCAGATTTCAGTTAAATGTTACCAGACACCCTGCATAACCTGGGGGGCTTCTCTAACCAATTTCATCAGCTACTCTATCTGCCTACTGTACACATCTTTAGCATACTGAATGTCTTAATTTATTTGTGCAACTATGCATACAAGATCCTTGAACTGTCGTGATTACTCCTGTCTATGTCCTGTTTTCTAGGGGAAGACTAGCAGAGTGAAAATACTACCATCCTAGCATTTTGCTTTTGGTGTATTTATCTTGTCAGGTTCTGCTGTATTTTAGAACTTTGCTTTCATTTTCATAAGCTTTCTGAATGACCACTCTCTAGGCTGTCATTTTCAGACTTCACGTGAAGGTCTCTCTGTCCCCCTAATTTGGTTCTCGATACCTAGTGTACTATTAGTAGGATATTAAAATTAAACATAAACATGCACTCTCTACCTTACTCCAAGCCCTACATATAGGTTACACATTCCTTGTCCAGCCTCACCAATGTTTGAGCCTCTCGCTGTCCTTCAGCAGTCACTACCATCCTGTCCTTTTTCCCTGTGTGCTTGTTTCCCCTCCAGTTCTCCCACAAACACCCATCAAATTACTGCCTGATGCTGTGAATTTTAATATGTAGCAGGTAATTCAGTTTACCACTTGTGTCAGAGGAGGCAATTCAGAACTCACATCACTAAAGAATCCTGTACTTGAGAAAAATACCATCTTGCAACAAAATAAAGAATTAAAAAAACCCAGATTGCTTGAGATATTTATTACACTCACCTGCATTCCGCAAACCCAGCAGGGCCTGCTGGCCAGGAGTCACGACCAAGCTCGTCGGTGCCATTGTGTATTTGAAGTACAACCAGAAATCAAATAAGGCATTGAGGCTGAACAGAGATGCAAACACAAGTTCTAGAAGAAACAAAGAAGTTATTACCATAGCTTGAGCATCGGGAATAATAAAAGAACATTATTTGCAAAAACAGGCATATGGCCATTAAAAATAGGCCGTTATTAGGGCTATCAATAAGTACCAATCTAGGAAAGTATCTAGGTATTTCTTCACCTTCTTATGCAAGAACCATTAGAGATAAATTTTCATGGCTATGTTGAGATTAATTTCTATTGCTAAAATTCAGTTTTAAAAAGATGGACAGTTATTTTCCAAAAGCAACATAAACTACTGCAATGAAGCTTCACAGTATTTCTGAAACATTTCCCATCAAATCATCTGTCACTCATGTCATGATTTTTCTCTCCCTCTTACTCCTTTTCATCCTTCTATTTGATACAGCTGGTTTGGAGTCTACTCATCTGAAACAAACTTTAACTACTGTGAAATGCCATCCACACCCACAGTACCACATAGCAGTAAAATCTGCACTGTTCTCCAAAGGTTTATCTTTGCATTAAACAGATTTAATGCACCGAACAAGTTTGTCGTGCCCTTTCATGATACATCTAAGAAAGCTGCCAACACTCCTTACCTGTCTCTAAAAAGAATGAAATTGCAACAGTTTCAAGGGAGATAACTGAAAGCAAACCAAATTTTGGTTTAAGTTTAAAATAAAAAAAAGGCTTGCTTAAAAATTACCTCCCTGGCAGTAAAACTGACAAGTGGGAAAAAAAAAAAAAAGAATCCTGAAAATGAATTTAAGTATTGCAGCAACCCACCAATATACCAGAGTGGCCAGTATGTGATGTTGTAGTATGAGCTGATGAGTTTCCCAGTCCTGAAAAGAAAAACAAGAAGATATAATTTTGCAACAGTTCGGTCCCAGGAAACATTTAGGGATATACAAAGTAGGATGCTTTGCTTATTTGAATCAGATGTAACAATTAACGTACATTTCAGTATATATCATGCCCGCAACGGATATATTAAGGAGTGCCCAGGCCAAGACCACCTTCCGGGCTTCAATCTCCTTCCTCATCTTCATAGTCCTGTCAATGAGGGAAGTTGCTGGACTCTGTTCCAGTGTCATTATCTGTATCAAGAAACACAGAGAAAAGCCAAAATCTGTCAGCTTCTATACAGTAAGATTTTCAGTCAGCATGAGATGGAAGAAAAAGCAGTTATCCAAAACAATCTATACAAATAGGCTTCACCTTTAGCCACCAAGTAATGTTTAGCATATTAAAAAAATAATAATTCGTTTTACCCATAAAAATAGGTAATATTTATTTGACAAATCCTACTGTCAGCTCTGTTACTTCATTACTAATGAACAGCATCCATCTACTCCAGTGAGGTACAGATAAGAGGACAGAGACAAATTCCAACCTCATTTTTGAAAAGTAACGTCCTTCAGAAGCTACAGGCAAAGCTCCTGACTTCTCCAGGCAAAGGAAGTCCAAGAAAAGAATGGCTTGGCACAATTCTGCGGTATTTTTATTGAAAATTTCCACTCATTTCAGTAGATAACAGAGTACTTGCAGACTATACAGCCACCTCCTGTGGGCTCAGTACACCCGAAACGTAACAAACTTGATGCCCAGTAACATCTTTTGTGAAAGAAATAACTCTGGTGACTTTTTCTGCTAATCCTGTCAGCAAAATATGCTACTGTTCCTTTGTGACATCGGCTTAAAAACTTGTAACATAGTTCTTCACCAGATGGGAACATAAATAATTTGCTTTTTTCGTACAAATACTTCAACTGGACATTACTACCTAAAAAAAATTTTAACAATACAAAACTCAAATCACATTACCTGCTTCTTACTGGTACAGTGATTCAATGGTGAAACAGTTAACACCGGGATTACTGGAAGAATTATACAATGATACATTCATTACCTAGTAATTTTTTTTGACAGATTTTTCATATAGTTTGAGCCTCAAGACTTCCCTTTCCACACTGACAAATGTAGCAGCCCTAAGCAGAGATCCTCTCCCCCATCCTCATGCTCCCACTCTCTCTCCCTGAACCATGTCCTCCTGCAGAAGCAGAAGTTGTACTGTTAGGGCGCTGAAATGAAAGTGGGATTTGGTCCCTTTCTACTCGACTAAGAAGGCTGGGTGTGGGATTTTCACCTCCAGACTGAAATATGTCCTTCCATACCCCCTGCCCTCTTCTACTAAGGCACAGGAATGAGGGAAGGTCTCACCTTGACAACATTTAAGTCCTGCTGGCCCCAGATTCCCCAGTTTCCCCCATGCAGGGCCCTCTGCCACACACAGCTACAGCTCTCCTTGCTCAACACCCCACAGCACCCTCCACCCAGATCTGTCACAAACGAAGAGCCCCCACACCAGGGCCCTCAGAGCTCTCCCTGCCCAGATCCCACTGTCACACGCAGGCAGCTCCCACATCTCCCCCCAGCCAGAAGCCCCATGCCACCCCGGAGGTCCTCTACAGCTCGCCGCCGCCCCCCCGATCCCACTGTCAGAGAAGCAACCTCACTGCTCCCCCCATCCAGACCTCACCGTTACACACAGGCAGCCCCCAATGCTCGCGCTGTCCACAGCCCCGTCATACACCACATATATCTGCCCCTTATCCTGAACCCTGTCACATGGAGGCGGCCCCAGAACTCCACCCGCCCACAGCCCTGTCACACACGGGTGGCCCTCCACCTCCACGACTCGCTGCCGGACACCGCCCGGCTCTAGGCAGGCAGCCTCCCCTCAGCGCCCCACCCCGCGCAGGCCCGAGGCGCCCAGCCGTGCTGGGGGTCAATCACCGTACCTGCCGCAGGGCCGAGCGTCCGAGGAGACGAAGGGGACACACAACTCTCCTCAGGGAGGGCTGGCGCACCCCATTTTCCCAGACCGAAGGCAGAGGGGGCACACAGCAGAGCACTCCCCTCACACAGGCAACAAACACCCACCGCTCCACCACGACCCCACCGCCTGCGCCTGCGCGCGCCACCGTAGCGTCACCGGTTGCGCCGCACGGCGGGAGGCGGGGCCTGTTGCACGGGGACGGACGCCGTGTTTTGGCGGGAAGGGGCGCGTGGCGCTGGGTGGTGGGGCGGCCATGTTGGCCGCGCCGTGGAAGACCGGCTAACTCGCTGTCCTCTGTGCTGTGCTGTGCTGCAGATGATACCGGAGTTTTACCAGTGTGCTCAGTTGTAAATGTTGCAACTAATGTATCCATGACACCGCCAAGCAGTACAACACTGCATTGTGTAGCTTTGCTACCAGTGGAATGCTGCATTGTGTAGTTCAGCTGCTAGTAGATAACTCAACTGTTAATCCAGCACTGCCATGCCCACTGATACAGTGAAAAAAACCCTAAAACTTTGCAGCAGACAGAAACTGCATTGATAACAGAAACATTAACACCCAAGAAAGAAGGAAGGGCGGAAGCTTAGCACTTAGCACTTTGAGAAGGGACAGTTAATACTGATGTAGATGAGCTCAACAAGAATGTAAATAAGGAGCCTTCTGATGAGGATGTGCTCTAAGGTAAAATAATTGTGGTAGTAATAGATCAGCGACTTCCTACTCAAATGGCCCCCACCCCAAAGAAGGTGGATCCCCCGCCTGCCCGGGGATCATGCTGATCTAGATTAAAACCAGCCCAGTGGGCACGTATTAGTTCGACATGTTTAGAGTGGACTAATGAAAGGACGAATCGTTAGCTAGCAGATGTTTTAAGATAACAGAAATTAAATAACAAAGGCTGCTAATGTATGCAAAGATAAACAAGAACTTCAGGTAACTGCCCAAGAAGATGAAAAGTACATCTTGAAGAGGCGCTAGAGGGAGGAGATTCTGAATGTTAGGAAACCTTATGTATATGCATGACTTTGTATAATAAATATCGGACTGCTTGTTGAAACAGTGTGCAAGTTAGGAGGAGCGATCCCCCTTGCACCCAGCGCTGCAATAAACATACCTGCTTTATAACTCTCCTCGAGTTGTAGAGTTCGATTCCACAAGTCACCACCACTAAACCATGTCCCTAAGTGCCACATTTACATGTTTTTTTAACTGCTCCAGGGGTGGTGACTCCATCACCTCCCTAGGTAGCATGTTCCAATGCTTGACCACCTTTTTGGTGAAGACATTTTTCCTCATACTCCATCTAAACCTCCCCTGGTGCAACTTGAGGCTGTTTCCTCTCATCCTGTCACTTGTTACTTGGGAGAAGAAACCGACCCCCACCCCACTGCAACCTCCTGTCAGGCAGTTGTAGGAAGTGAGAAGGTCCCCCCTGAGCCCCCCCTCTCCAGGCTGACCCCCCCAGCTCCCCCCGCTGCCCCCCCCCAGCCCCTGCCTGGCTCTGGACACGCTCCAGCTCCCCTGCGTCCCCCCTGCCCTGAGGGGCCCAACACCGAACACAGGATCCAAGGTGCAGGCTCGAGTGAGAGGAGCTGGATAGAGAATCTGGACCTGGCCCAGCGAGGCGTATGGAGCTGAGTGACTGCAACAGTTTGTACAAGACAAGGGCAGCAGCTTTGGAAAAGAAAAATTATTTGGGATATTCTGATTATCTGGGATATCCAGCCTGTTTCTTAATTTTTCCCACTCGGCTTCCAATTTGGGCAAATACACTAACTTCAAAGTTGTCCCAGCTTAAGGGCTGGTGGAATGTGTTACTCTTTATAAAAGCTGGTTATAGGAAACACACAGTAATAAAAACAGAGTTGTAGAAAGGAAGAGACAAATTTAAACAGGATAAGAGCTGGCCTGGTAGATCCACACTAATGGATGATTTCAGCTGATTTGAAAGTCTCTTGATTTTGGCTTATTTCTTAAGCAAGAGGGTGAAAGTAAGAAAAGCATGAAATGGAGATAATATTAAAGGACTGTTGAGAAGCAGTATTTGGCCTTCTGATCTCAAACAGCTGTTTGAGGATGGGGTGAATCACCCTTCCTCAGGTGAGGAGAAGCAGAGTCTTGTTTTGGTGCAATTCCCAGCCTTGAAACAGCTCAGGTGAGAGGATATGAATCCCACCCATTAACCCTAGAACACTACAGACCAACAGAACCTGAGGGCACTCCAGTCTTCCTTGGAGTAAAGCCAAGGCTAATGGGCATAAAAGAGGGCGCTTTGTGGTGCCGTTGTCCCTGTGCCTCCACAGGTGGCCAACACGTCAGGGCTTCCTGAGATGACTGGCTGGACATGGGGTTGCTGAGGGGCTGCTCTGAATGCATAAATACTCAAGATGCTCTATGGGGATACCCTTTTTCTCACTCTTTGGTGGTATTACTGGCAGAACGATCCCTTGCTTTCTGGCACTGGTCAGAAGCCAGATGAGAGGGATTATGATGAGGATGAGGAAGGCTTTGTGGGGATCAGAGGGAAAATCCTGCTCCGTTCCTGCGCTTGCATTTTGATTATCTGTCTTGTCTGCTGTGCTCGAGTAAGATATTATTTAATTCTGTGTTTTCTGCTGACACCTGCTGGCCCTTAGCAGAAGGTTGTTGTGGGCCTTACACAAACCTTTCCTGCCTAAAAGGCTTTCACAACCTCGGAAGTTATTATTTGTAACTATCTCATGGGATGATGTCACTGTTAGAACCAGTCTTTAATCTCCAGGTATAGGTAACTGATGGTATCTCTCCCAGTACCCTTCCCATCCCCTTCTTGTTATTTCCAGTTACAATTCATCCGTGTGCTTGCTGTCTTAAAATTGCAAAGCTACAACACAATCTGATGGAGTGTGTGTGCATTATAATCTGCTGTGTGACTCAAACACATGAAATCTGGGGACAACCCTGGAAAGCTGAAGGTCTTGATTTCCTAATTTAAGGAAATTTGAGTTGGAAATAAGTAGCTTCATTGCAGTCAGTGTTCCTACACTGGCATATAGCTGCAGATTTTCCAGAGAGATCAAGATGAGGGTTCTGCTTCTAAAATGATGCCAGTCACATCTACAAATGATGAGCCACATACCAAAATCTCTACTCATTCTTTATCCAGGGCATGCCCAAAGTGCTTTGCGGATTAGGAACGTGGAAATAATCCATTATTGCAGAAATAATAGTTCTCTCACCAATAATCCAAAATTAATTGCGTTATAGCCAATTAACTTTTATCATCGAGGAGATGAGTTGCTGACAGAGCCCTTTGCCATATTGGTGTTACAGGTCCAGTTTGAGAAGATGAGAAAAGAAACATTTCTATCTGAAGGTGAAACGTGTATGGGACTTCAGAGGAATATGGGCTTGTTGAGAGTCGTAGAAATGGTGAAGATGTGAGGGCTCCCTTCCTAGGGGTGTTTTCCTAGAGCAGGGACTGGTGCTGTTCCCTGTGCTGTAGCTGTGCAAGGACCAGTCAGCCTCACGTCCCAGAGCCGGTCTCACAAGCTCGTGCATGCTGTGAGAATTAGTGTTATATAAAGAACCAATGTGTTGATCTGAGTAACAATGTCTCTACGCTGTTATTTTCCTGGAACGGATCCTCCAGAAAGTCCAGGATAGAAGGTTATGTTCTGATGAAAGGGAGAGCAATTTAGAAGGTAAATATGAGTTTCGTAAGCTTATGCATAGGGCTCAAAGAAGCAGTGTAAAGATGTCTGGGTCCCCGTAAGAGAGCAGGAGGCGATGCACAGCAGAAGTGGGGAGGGCAATGGGGACAAGCGAGGCAGCAGGAGTATGAGGATAGCTCAGTCCAGCCTGTGCTCTCTCCCCTCTCTTCCCCTTTCCTACTGAATTGCTGAACATTTATTTTGAGAGGACGGGAGACAAGGGGGACCATGGGCTTGGGTTCAGACATAGGCTATGGGTGTGGCTAGGACAGAGACTGCCTCTACTTTCCTAACTGTGATAGGAGGGACTACTATGCCGTATCTGGGTGCAAGAACCCTTTTTTGGCAGGGGCAACAACAGAGGGTCCAGACTTTACAGATGACGACTGATTCCACCTAAATTTGATGACTTTTGAGGCCTTTCTAGTTGGCAGGGGCTCACATCCATTCTGGCCCTCTGTCAATGACAGCACAGGCAAACTGTCTATATATTGATACCGCGATTTTAAGTGACAAGACAAAGTTTGGTTAGACGACATTCACTTAACCTTTTGCTTCTTAACATGTCACCAAGGTGTTCATGATTCACTGCAGATACCACAGCCTCTTAGGACTATACAGAGAGTATGTGCCACCCTGCCCACATTAGTGTGCCAGGGCCCTGAGAGCACTAATTGCCCTGACCAGGCTGCCCGCACCCACACACCCTCCGCCCCTTGGTGCAGGAGCTGCTTTTAAGCTGAGGCCATTTGATTTGGTCCTGCTTTGAGCTGCAGTGGGCACACAGTGGACTTGGACTTGTAGTTTTTGACATCCTGGCTGTGGACCTGCTGTGTGGCTTACCTAAGGATCTGAACTGTGGCTGTTCCTGGTTAGTGCCATCAGACTTGCTCTGCTCTTCTTATTTGAATCCTGTGGGGCTGTGCTGCTTGAGGTGAGGTCTCTACCCCTGCCTGCCTTGCTGTCACCTTTGGTTTCTGGCTTATTGTTATGGTGCACCCCTGCTTTTGCTGCTTCCTGGTTTGCTCGGGTGTTCTGGGCTCTGAGCTGAGCCCTACAGAGGGTTTCAGCCTGTGGCAGGACTTCACCCACAGGATTTACCCTGTGGTTCAAGGCTGACCTCCAGACCTCAAGGCTGATCTCCAGACCTCAAAGCTGATCTCCAAACCCTGCAGGACCTTGTGGCTACAGTGGGAGGTCACAGTAGCCCCTTTGGTGAGGATTAGGAGTGTACAAAGGTTTGGGCTTAAATTCAGCTCCTTAAATGTAAAGGGTGGAGGCCCCAGATGAGGCTGGTCAGGGCACTCGGAGATTATTGGTATACTTTAGACCCTGACATCATGTTTGGCGGGATCTCTTGGCAGCCTTTAAATCCATGCGGGATGTAGCATGAGTAATGAAGCAAGCTATAATTTTGCCCTAAATTAAATCTCTCCTTCCTGTTTTCAAAGAGTGAATCCACAGGAGGTGGTGTAGACAGTCTGTCGGTTCTTTACAAAATGTTGAAGGCCATAAGCTACAAGTGGGATTTGACTTCCACCAGAATTACTGTAGTGCTAGAAGCAGGAAATTCTCATGAACATTCCTGCCTCTTAGCATAAACTTGCATTATCTGATTTATGTTAAGGGTAGTGGAGATCTGCTTGTTTCCCAAGGTTAAATCTCAAAGATCTGGGCACTCACAGGAACATACCTTACCTCCCTGCAGAGCCTATGTTCTCTATAGTGTGCCCCCAGGATACAACAGTTGCAAGATGAGTAATTCCTGTATGTCAAAACAGGCAGAATCCCTGCCTGAGGCTCTCTTTGTTCCCAAAAACATGAGGCCTGGCCTTAAAAAAGACTTGCTTGGAGTTTGCTGTGAACACATGACAAGAAGCCCCTGGCCAGGCTGCAGAGGGGAAGGGTGAGAGTAGAGATTAGGGGAGGCTCCTCAGGGAGGTGCTGACAAACGTTGAGAGCAGTATGGGTGAGATCTTTAAGAGCTTCCTCTGGGGATTGTCACAGACTTCCTTTCCTTGGTCTCCTGAGGTTGATTATAGAGCAGTTGAACCATCTCCCTTCTGACCAGTGTTAGTTCCAAGGTACCCCATGTAGGTATTGCAGCAGGGTCAGCGCCTGGCTCTTCCTCAATAACATTTTCAGCAGGATGAACAGAAAGTGTGTCCAACAGCCCTCCAGCCCTACCTGCCATTCTGGGACAACCACAGATGGGTGTTCCTACAATTAAAGGCAGGAGAGATGGTTCCCAAAGCTCAGCCATGAGACTGCCCATCAACATTACTCCTTCAGTGCAGATAACGACAACTCAAATATCTGGGCACCTTTATGGAAAGCTAACGAGATGGAGGCTATTCCCCATGAAGCAAGAAGTAGATAGAGTCCAGCACAAGAGCAAAGGGACCCAGAGAGCTACAGGATCAAGGAACAGCCCTGTAAGCATTGCAAAGCTCAGAGGACCTGGCAGTGGATTTCGCGGCACTTCTTCAGACCTGTGCCACCTCTTCCTGGGGGGGATGCTTCATTAGAAGAGGATGTCTAGCAAGCCTGTCCAAGGAGAAGGTTCTAGCTGCAGACCTGAGCTCCTCTAAGTTCCTGTTCACCCAAGGCTTTTATCTGCTCCTGCTAAGCAACTTGCTTTCATGTTAATCTTGCTGCAACCTTAATTTGCTTGAAGCACTGGCTGGCTTGAATCTGTATGAAACCATCCCAACTGAAGATTGGGGGATGCTAGTAACTTCAATTAAAAATATATTTAAACTGTCTGGCTTGTATCTAGAAGTGTGTAATTTGTATATAAAAGCAAATTTATAGCATGGCCTTGGCCTAGTCTATCAGACACAACTTGTTGCATAGCAGGCAGGACCCAGAGATTGTCCTTCAAACTAATCCCTCAAATTGAGTATTTTTGCCGGAGTGAGATCTTTCTGCTGTCTGCCTCTTTGTAACAAGGAGAGGGATACTAGAAATGTGTCGGAGAAAAACCCATGACCAAGAGCTGACTGGCAGAGCTCCTCACTCCCAGTGAGAGCTAGGATGACATTCAGTTTGCCTCTATTTTCCTCTACCTGGAAAAATGCATGAAAAGACACTGGGGAACTTTGTGGGCGAAGATTTTGATAACAACTCCTCCCTTACAGGTTTGACTGTGTCAGTGGAAAATGTTCTTTTGGAGTTGAAATCAGCCTCCTATCTGCTGGTTGCCTTGAAAGCTGTGATAAATGTGAGAACTTAGTCACATGGAAAACAGATATGTTTTATCTGAAAAAGAGTTTCTTAACAAGTCCTGTATAAATTCTTCTTTGCTAGACTGAGTTGAACTTCACATAAAACATGAAGCTGATTTTGATCTTCTTTGCCCTCTTCGGGGCTTCCTTGTGCCTGGAAACTTTTGTTGGGTGAGTTATACTTCTACGGAAGACCTTTCATTTAAGGCTGTATTATCCAGTTGTTGTTTTTCATTATCTTAACTATACAACATCTGCTTGGGACACATTCTTGGCTTTTTATGACTGACTTGTCATGTTACTTTGGTACTCCAGACTCTGAAGGATTCCTTCTCTACTTTCATTTTGGTTTTCTAAGGAGAAAGTTCTAGCTGCAGAGTTGAGCTCCCAAATTCCTGTTCACCCAAGGCTTTGCTTTGGCTTTGATCGTACCTGAGGAGCATTCTCAAGCCTTGATCTGAAGCTGAACCTTGCTGCAAAGCTCAAGTGTTGAGCTTTACAGATCTGGTCCAGCACAAAGCAGAGCCAAAAGACCAGAACCTGGCTTTAAACTGGAAAGCTCACTAGTTTCTCTTTGTTTTTGAAGTTTCTTATTTTTATTTAAATGCTTAATCCTCTTCAGAGCCGAAGCAATTCAAATCCTTATTTCCAACCGTTATATTCTAAAGTTTTATCTTAATGTTGCATTGCAAAAATTATCTCCTGTTGCATTGCAAAAATTATCTCCTGCTGTATTTCCTCACAGCCTTTACTGGCCATGTAAGAACCTTAATAGAAGAAGATAAAACCCCTGATAGATACTTCCTGAGATGTAGGAAGTGAGCACTAGATTCCACTGAGTAAATCTGTATATGAAGATGTAAGGATTAAGAATAAGAACTACTATACATAATTTACTAAAACTCTAGGATTTGTAAAGCCAGGAGAAACTATTTTGATCACTTAATCTGGGCCCTGGCATAACGTAGGCTGAATTCTTGTGAATTCATTTCTCAGTCATGTCCAGTAGCTGTGGTTAATGAGCCTCATCTCTTCACAGAAGAATCCAATCCAGAAATAAAGCCTATGGTGATGGACAATCCAATAATAAGTTATTAATGTGGTAAAGTGCCTTCAGTGTTGTTTTAACTTGGTCCAACAAAAGAATCTTACATGTCAGCTGGCCAGAGTGAGGAACCTGGTGTTAGCGAGTGTCTCTTCCCAGCAGCTGAGGCCATGCTAGTAAATAAACACACACATAACTGAGTTCATATGGCAAGCCCCTTGTTTACCCTGTCTTAAGTTGTGTTTTCCAATCCTGCAGTTACTCAAGTTGATTTGCTGAGTCATCTCCATTTTTCAGTACTGCTTGCAGTGGGTGCTGGCAGAGCAGTTGGGCCAGGTCAGGGTATGGGACTCCATGGTGGACTTCTGTTCTGTTTCCAGCTGTGACCAAATGCATATGCCTCGGGAAGAGAATGAAAACAAACACACCAAATGCTTCAATCACCAAATGCCATTTGCAAATGCAGCATTAATGCTCAGCTCACTTGCAGTGAACCCCAGGATATACAGCTAAGGGGCACATGTGTGCTTTTGGCTACAGCATTGACCCTAGGCTGTACTTCCAGATGTTAATTCATTATGCCTTCCAGGTTTCTTTCAGAATCCCCCCTGGTTCTCCCGAATAGGATCTTCTGTCCCCCAGCTGTTGCATACACTTGTTCAGAGATCCTTTTATCATTTCATAAAAGCGTTGGGTGGAAGGGACCTCTAGAACTTCGTAGTGCACCACTCTGCTCAGAACAGGGCTCAGAACAGTTCCCCCCTATTATGATCTACCCCTACTGAGAAGAGTTTGTAATTTTTTTGTAACTCCTCTTCAAGTAGTTGTAGGCTGCAGTTAGATCAGCCTGAGCAAGCCTGGTTTCATCAGGCTGTCCTTGTAGTACTGTTTGTTTGTACGTATTTTACCAAGCAGCCTGGAACACTGTGTATTTGAATGGGATATATTTTTTATATACAGATACATTTAGAGGCTGTATGTTGTGATCACTGTATGTTGTGCAATGCATAGTCTAAATTAATTGCTGAGGTTACCTCTGTAACCCCTGGAGTGAGGTGCTTCCAGAGGGTGATTCATTCCACCTGAAATGGTGCAAGCCACCCTCTGATGGTATCAGCTTCTGACAACACAGGGAAGTTTGTCAACAGTCTTTGACTACACTGAATAAAGGGGAAATTAATCCCATATGTAGTAGTTGGTTTCCTTTGTTGCATAGTGCTCCCACAGTATTTGATCATTTGCAAATTCAGCGAAAGTGTTTTTTTTCCTGAAAGCTGTTGATAAAAAATAACTAATAGATGCAAGATTCTATTGAATTAAAAATTCATCCACTTGATATCTTGTTAAGGATGAAATCTTAAAAATTGCCATTTAACTAGTTACTAATCTAGTGCACATATAGCAGGTGAGCCCTGCGGGTTGTTGGTTGAACTCTTGGGTGACATTAAGTCAACTGCATTAAGGAAGTCCATATTTGCTGGTAACATGCAAGTAACTACCCACCAAATTCATGATCCGATAACAAGCTAGTTCAACCAGACCCCATTTTGAGACAGTTTCTGAAGACTTACTGATTTATTGCAGGCACCAGGTTCTCCGAATCAAGACAAGAAATGAGGAGGAGATTCAGAAGTTACAGCTTTTGGAATCACTGGAACACCTTGAGGTATGTTATTACCACAGAGGCATTTTGTAATGTTTCAGACTAGGGTAGGACTTACCAGGGTAGGACTTTGCATTGCATTTGAAAGGTTTGTACCATACTGTGGGAGCTGCCATAAATAAATTTACTGTCTCAATACTTGGTGGTTGATCTGCAAGTTCTAGTACCAGCTTGGTATTCAGGAGTGCCTGCATTCATATTTTCTTCCTAGTGGGTTTGCGGTCATATTTTAACTGATCTGCTTTTAATCTCAGTATCAAAAAGCTTGTCTTTAAAGTGGGGATGCTAACGTTTTTGTACTTGTCTCCCAGTGTTGTGTGAGGAATTTATTAGTTAGTCTACACTGTACTGAAACAGGAAAACACACTATAAAGTTCTAGGTTATTACTGCTCTTATTGCTGTTGGTGAAAATTTTTATTATTACTTTATTTAAAAATATTGATTTGACTAGTATAGAAATGAAAATTTAGAAAAATCCTGCCAAAGGAGAAATAAAAACAATGGGTTTCTGCAATACAGAGCTCTGGTAAAAGGAAGAGTAGTAAAAGAATCATCATAAAAGACTAAAACTTCCTTTTGTTTATATGACTGAAGCTCTGAAGTTGGTGAAAATGCTGACTTTAGCCTCCCGCAGACATTTGTTGGTTTGGGTTGGGGTTTTTTTGTGTGAGTTTATCACATTAACTGATACAAGGTTGAGGTGAGGCCAAGCTAAAGAACAGAGCATGCTGTAAGCATGATGAAGCACAATGCTGCAGGAGTCATTCAATTTGAGAGAAATCAGCATTTCTAAAGCTTTAGAAGAGCTGTTTGCAGAATGCTTTCCCTAAACCAAATCCATTTTCCTTTCTCATTTCAGCTTGATTTCTGGATAAATCCCTCCACTCCCGACCTCCCTGTGGATGTGCGAATCCCTGCTAACAGGGTCCAAGCTGTCAAAGCCTTCCTGGAGTCCTATGGGATTGAGTACTCCATCCTGATCGAAGACCTTCAGGTAGGCAATGCCATTGGCACATATTTAGCTTTTATGTCCTTTGGAAACAACTAGTGATTCACAATCTGGCCTCATTCATTAACAGGGACTCTTCTATACTCACTCTGCTTTCCATGAAGGCCTTGCTTTATCTTTGTAGTCTGTGGATTAATTTCTCAAAAATAATCTGTGGATCACTGCTGCACTGGGAAGCTGTGGGGATCACTCTGAAGATGCTATCTGAAACCATGTTGAACAGTGACATCAGTAAACTCATAGGCTGGTAACCCCTGAGGAATTTCTTTTGGTCTCAGACATTTGGGAATCACAACGCTGAAGTTGCTCCTAATTCAGTAAACTATGTTAAGAGTAGTTCAGGATCATAATCTGAAAGAACTGTATACCACCATGTGCCGTTTGGGCACTGATCTGACATTTCTTCATGAGCAGTAATCCCAAAATGGCTTCTAAAATAGCATTAACTCAACAGAAACACTGCCTTCCCCCCGCATTCCAGTGTTGTTCTTGTTCATCTTCAGACATGTTTAAAGCTTAGTGCTGACCTTTTAAACACTGGTATTCTTGCCCACTTCACTACAGATACATTCAGCAGGAGCACGCACCTGTTTGCTCCATAGCTGTGGGAGTTTTGGGTCTGGGGCTGGACTCAGTATGCAGTGCCACTGTTTTGGTATTTGAAATAAACGTTTGGTCAGAAGTTTGCAAACTGAGCAGGCTTTTCTCAACATTTGAATGGCTTCTTTTAGGTTGTTTTAGATAAAGAAAAGCAAGATATGGCCAACAGTCAACAAAGGGACCGCAGCAGCAACACCTTCAACTATGGAACTTACCACTCTTTAGATGATGTGAGTACCTCAGCTTTGGGGGAAGAGGATTCTTTTTTCTGGCCTTTTTTCATGCTGTCTTCAATTAAATATCCTATATTGGGATCTAAAATGTCGTTCCAGCTTCTTTAGGCACATGGTTTTGTTTTTAAATGTATTCATTTTGTGGTCAGCACAATAAGCCAGAACTCTCCCTGACAGAGTGTTGGAAGGGGCAAATGTTGATCATACTTTTTCAGAAACTCTTCTGCAAAGTTCTGTCAAAACCCTTCCTTCTGACCCTCAAAAGAGATTGAGAAATAAATTAATCTTAAAACAGGGAAATACAGGAAACCGGTAGCTCTACAGCAGAGCAGAGGGTAAGGTATTTTTATTGCCAGAAGTTTTGAAAGAGGATTTTGAACTTATTCCTGAAGTAAGTAGATCTTGATGGTACAGCAGTGCTTCCTTCTACTTTGTGATGTTAGGGACAGCTCTGACTACACTGACATAGGATGAGCTGGGGCTTTGACGAGGTGGTAGTAATGAAGGCAAAAGGGGAGAAAAGTAGATTTCACCAAGTCCCACAACTGTTCTGGGCAGTACTATACATAAATGTAATGTAAATGTCATCATGATTTTTCATTTCAGATTTATGCAGAACTGGATCGTCTTGCATCCGCGTATAGCAACATTGTCAAGAAGATCCAGATTGGAGAATCCTATGAAAAGCGGCCTTTGTATGTGCTCAAGGTAGGACATTTAATATATCACAGAGTGTGTGCATACATCTGTATTATATATACAGCACAATTCAGTCCAAAGCATCCCAGTCTATATGGGATGTTCTTGACTAAGAAGTTTCGGTGAGATTTTTAAAACTTTCTGGTTTGTTCGACAGTTCAGCACTGGAGGAAGCAACCGTCCTGCAATCTGGATTGATGCCGGTATCCATTCCCGAGAGTGGGTTACCCAAGCGAGTGCAATATGGATAGCTAAACAGGTTACTTCAGCAGTGATTGATTTAGCTTTTGTCTTGGGCATGCCTCTGACTATTTGAAAGTATATCACAGATACAGAAACACATATGTGTTTAGCCAGCTCAGCTGGCTTTACCCCTTGTAAAACATTGCCAGCTCCAGAAAGAATATGGCAGCTGCCTAGACAAAGAGTTGAAAAATGCTATGTATTGTTAGAACAGCTGGGTTTAGATATATATAGACAAAATGTAGTGGTTCAGGTGAAATTGTTGAGTACTGCAGGGCTGATAGTTATACAAATAACCAAGGACTTTGAGGTTAATTTGCTGCTTTGATCTGCTGACACAGAAAAACACTGTGTGGTTGGTTACCTTCCACAAAAGTGCCAAAACTGCCAGCTGTATATAAATAAGTGTTTAAATTCTGCTGAAAACGACTAAGCCACCAGGGAAGCACAGCACAGATGTGTTTTCTCCACCTGGCTAATCCATCTCAATCTTAGTGCCAGCCTTGGGCTGTTCTCTGGGACAGGCAGGGGAAAATGTTGTTGCCTTCTTCCATTAACTTCCTGTCTTCAGAGTAAAACAGTAAAACAGATTCATTGCTCTCTTCAAGCTCCAAGTCTCTCAAGGGACAGTTATGGCCAGCAGATAATTGATGTTTCTTGTTTCCCTGCCCTGAAAGCCAGACTTGCCTCTGTACCTAACTGTTAGAGCGTAAGCATGTGGGAAAGTATGCTGATAATCACAGTGTGCAATATTGTCTCTACTTAGATTGCCTCTGACTATGGGAAGGATCCGTCCACCACCTCTCTGCTGAACAAAATGGACATTTTCCTGCTGACAGTCTCAAACCCTGATGGATATGTATTCACTCACACCACAGTGAGTAAGCATGATGTGTGTCTAAGCTGATTCAGGAAACTGTCATGCTCTTCCAAATGAACAATAAATGTGAAGGAAGTAAGCTCTGAAAGTCCATTTCTTAATGCTGTAAGAAGGAGCTGCAAAAGAGTTGGGCAGCCAAAGATACTAATTACTTGTCTAACCTATCTTAACCCACTGTAACTTCACCAGCCCTTCGATTTTTGTCCATTGGCCCATCTTGGCAGTCAGCCCGTCAGAAATAATCTTAGGCTCGTGCCTAGGATTGCTTCCTGGTGAATGGCAGCTATTTCTGGGTAGCAGTTTTAATGCAAGAACTGAGATTTGCTCCTTTTTGAAGCCATAGTGTTTCTTTGTTTCAGAATCGCATGTGGAGGAAGACTCGCTCCAAGAATCGAGGCAGTCCATGTGTTGGAGTTGATCCAAACCGGAACTGGGATGCAGGTTTTGGAGGTAGGAATAAAGTTTCTGAATTCTGGCTGTCATTAAGAAGAAAGTTCCCTTTCATGTTCCCAGATCCTGTTAACAGGACCAGCAATTGCTTTACCATAAGGGTTCCAGAAAGAAAATGGTCAAATAGAATGGTAGCTGTCTTTTGTAAAGATAATTTTGCATTGATTGATTGCCAGTGAGCGAAAGATGAAGGCAGTGATCTGTACCATCTAGAAGTATGTCCCTTGAGTATCCATGCTTTGTGACTGCTGCTTGAGCATTTATCAGCATTTAAGGCCTTGCCTTTGGCTGAAGACCTGTTGTTAGGAAAGCCTGGCTTTGTGTTAGTCTGCTTCGACCTTTCATGAATTCTTACAGGTTTGCCTTTGTTCCCTCTTTGCACCAACAGGTCCTGGAGCCAGTAGTAATCCCTGTTCTGACTCTTACCGTGGGCCCAGTGCCAACTCAGAGGTGGAAGTTAAATCTGTGGTCAACTTTATTAAGAACCATGGAAACATCCGGGCCTTCCTCACCCTCCACAGTTACTCTCAGCTTCTGATGTATCCCTATGGCTACAAATGCACTGAACCAGCAGACTATGCCGAGCTGGTGAGACATAATGACTTGGCTTTAGCTTCCTTTGTTCTGTCCAGCTGGCTTTGTATACTCAATTATTACAGTGAGATATCACGATAAAAACAAGAGGCTGAACTGTGTCATCCATAACAGTAACCATCTGTGAGAGGGAACCGAACCCTGGTGCAATGCAACACCTTTGTAAGAGAAATCTTGGTCAGATGCAAACATGTGCCATCCCCACACATTCTCAGCCCTCTTTGCTCATCCGTGTTTCCTCCTTTCTTCTTTAATGACAGCATCACAGCTGTAATAATATCTTTGAGGCAAGATGGATCTCACAATCATAATTCAAGTGGAAAAGACCCCTGGAGGTCTCTAAGTCTCAAGTTCTGCTGAAAGCAGGCAGGCTTTGGAGTCAGAACCGATTTCAAGGTCAGATTGAGTTGCTTAGGGCCTTGCCCAGCTGAGTTTTAATCAATTGCTTTGATTTGTTTTGATATTTCTAAAACAAAATTCCACAGCTTCTTCAAGCCCATTGCAAAGTTTCCCTGCTGTCATGGGGATTTTCTTTTTCCCTGATAACCTAAATGCAATTTTCCCCTGTAGCAATTTGTTTGTTGCCACTTGTCTTTTTGCCCTACTCCGGGAAGAGCCTGGCACTGTTTTCTCTACAACAGTTTTGCAGTTGAAATGAGCACAAAGTGACCACTGAGTATTGGAAGTTCCTTCTGAATATGAGGAAGAACTTCTTTACCTTGAGGGTGACAGGGCATATGGAACAAGCTGCTGCCCAGAGAGGCTGTGGAGTCTCCTCTTGGAGACATTCAGAACCTGCCTGGATGTGACTGTGCAGCCTGCTCTGGGAGAACCTGCTTTAGCAAGGGAGTGGATTAGATGAACTCCAGATGTCCCTTCCAACCCCAACCATTCTGTGATTCTGTGATGTCTGACTGTCTTGGGATTATCTGGTATCTCTTGAACCTTCTCTTGACAAGACAGTTGGTAAGATGAAATGCTGGATGATCAGATATCGAACCTGCTATGATTTAATTCACCTGCAATGTCACCTCCCAAAAATACTATGGAAGTTTTGAGTGCTGTCATTAGTATAAGTCATTAAGAAATGGGTTGATTTAGCACTAGTTTATTGGGGGTGTGTGTGTGAAAGCAGGTTGTAAAGCAGTTCGGAGATTTCTCTGAGTATGGTTCAGGTTGGTGAAATCTTAATAATTAGCCTCATTAAGCATGGCTACTTTCTGACTTGTCCTTCATCTTCTCCTCTCTAGGATGCCTTGGGAAGAGCTGCTGCCAGTTCCATCCGGTCCCTGTACGGCACCACCTTTAGAGTGGGGAGCATTTGCACAACTATCTGTGAGTATTTTGCTAGTCTGAGCTTTTACGGACTGTCCCAGGACAGTGGACTCTGTCCCTGTCGCAAGGTCTCTCCCTCTTGGAAGCAGTGATGCTTCTGCAGAGTGATACCACCAAACACTGGATCTGAGTGTTCACTTAAAAACCTAATACTTGTTCCTCACAGATACAAAAAGTAGGACAGCAGAACTCATATCCATCCTCTGCTCACCCCTCTGGCTCTTCTCCCTTTCTCTTTCAGACCAAGCCAGTGGAGGCAGCATTGACTGGAGCTATGATTATGGCATCAAATACTCTTTCGCCTTTGAGCTGCGAGACACGGGTCGCTATGGTTTCCTCCTGCCAGCCAGCCAAATTATCCCAACTGCGGAGGAGACCTGGCTGGGTCTGAAAACAATCATGGAGCACGTGCGAGACAATCCATACTAAAAGCTGGGGTGGAAATCAGCTGCCTGTAGCAGCAAGCTTGTAAATCCTCTTTCCTTGGTGCGCTTGCAACAGCTGTAATGATATGGCACCTGGCTGAATAAAAACTCTGTGTGCATTCCTTCTACAGCAATACATGTCTGTGTATAAAAAGCATTTAATGCTTGTCTTGTTCACTGCGAATCTGTGTGCGTGGTAGACCCCTTAGAAGGTTTTAGGACACAGTAGGAACAGGGACAAGAGGAGAATGGAAGATGTGAGCACTTGTATAGCTATTGAGATGTCAGTGACCTCTGGTGAGATGAAGAGAGCAGGCCTTTCTCCCCCAGATGAGCCAAAAGTCAGATGAGGGACTTGCAATGGTGTGGAGGCTGAGGAAAGATTAAATGTAAGAGCAGAAAGGTATGCTGGGAAAGGAGATGATCATCCTCTACCTCATGACTGCTACAAACTGTTCTGCCTTGTGCCCTCTGCAGCTCCATCTCTATTAGCAAATGAAAAATGTATTTGCTCCAAGCAACACCAGCCCGTAACAGAGCTTTGTACTTCTGCAAACCTCCCCGCAGGCACAGTAACCCCCCTTCACAATCAGCCCTGTCACCAGTGCAGAAACTGGCTCCCAGGGTGGTGGGGGTGCAGGTTTTTGAAAGTGTTCCTGAAATTTGTGGATTGGAAGTGGTGTCAACTTTTCAGAGCTGCTGAAGCACTTGAATGGTAAACTAGACTGTGTGGAAAGTCAATTGCTCCACTACTGCAGTATAGCTACAGCTGGGGGAATTACACAAGCCTGCCTTATGCTCTGCTCCAGTAGCATCTAGCTGCTGTTTAAAGAGGACAGGGAAGATTTTCTTTTTTGTTCATAACAGCTCCGTGTCACTGCTCTTGTAAACCTGGGGACTCTGACAGAGCTGCCTTCTGGGGGCAGGTCACCGACAACTGGTGGGAGGGAGATGGCCTAATAGCCCCATGTATTGGTCGTGTCCCTTTTCTCCCTCCCAGATTTGCCCAGTGGGCACGGTCGGAGGGTGGAGATGGAGGATGCCTGCTCTCCTCCAGTCCACAGTCCTTCAAGAGCCCACCTCCTTCCTTCTGTTGTTCAGTCTGATAATTTCTTGGGCATTAAGAGCAAACAGCTCAGGGCTGTGCACTCAAGCCACTGAAGAGTCGGAGATTAGCAGTCCCTGCTGCTGTTGCAGTGATTATCAAGTCTAACGGGTTTATCTCAATGTCCTGTGATCCCCTCAGCAGCTGGTGAGTTACTCACTCCCCCATGAGCTTGGCAGGAGAGCAAACACACCTGATGTAGCTGGAAAAATGTTAGTTCAGACTCAAAGGATGTGAGGCCGTTGGCAGGGAAAGGAAGGTGAAGGTGCAGCTGAGGCATAGGGAAGTACCACGTGGGTTTGTTTTGGCTTGAGTGCAGCTGTTTTGGAAAGCAAACCCCAACATGGGGCAGCTGTGCTCCCCGCATGTCCCCATCCCTCCCCTCTGCTCATGGCCCCATCTGGTGGCACCTGCTTCCTAAACTGACCCACCCTTCCAAAATCCCGCCTGTAGCCAGCAATTAAAACTACACTGATGGGGAGGGTCCAGGGCACACAGTTGGCTCTTGGACCTGGCTGACCTGTTGTCACCAGAGCGAGGACCTTGTGGCAGATGGTGGGCAGGAGTTGCAGAGCCTGAGGAGCCTTGGCCCTGGGGTTGCAGACTTGTGACCTCATACTGGCTTTGAAGCTCATTCCAATCATCCAGGCCTTGAGGCCACCTGGTCCTTCTGCTTCTAAGTATGTGGCTTGATGACAACTGCATCCAGTTTTTGAACCCCTGGCACAGTCCAAAAAGGGACCTGGAGTGAGATCAGTGGAGGCCACCAAAACAGGAGGATGTGTCCCATGATGGGATGCTGAGGGAGACAGGCTGGTTTGGCCTGGAGCTGAGACAGCTCTGGGTTGGGAGGACCTAACGAGGACTCTCCCATCCCTGTGAAGAGATTACTGAGAAAATGGAGCAAAGCTCCATGAAGTGTGGTGGGAGAGACAACAGCATCAGCTGAAACAGAGAGCCAGGCTGGGCATAAGAAAGTGCTTTTCCATCAGGAGGACAGTCCAGCAATGGGACACATTGCCCAGAGAGGGTGTGCAGCCTCCATCGTTGGAGAACTCTGGAAGAATCTTGGGAGAATGAAGAACTGCCACTACAGGAGAAGATTAGGGTCAAGACCATCTAAGAAACCTGAAGGTGCACATGTCCATGGGACCTGATAAGGTGCATTCACAGGCCCTGAGGGAACTGGTGGATGACATGGACCTGTTGGAGCAAGTCCAGAGGAGGCCAGGAAGATGACCAGAGGGCTGGAGCACCTCTCCTAGGCAGACAGGCTGAGAGAGCTGGGGTTCTTCAGCCTGGAGAAGAGAAGGCTCCAGGGAGACCTTAGGGCGGCCTTCCAGTACCTAAAGGGGGCTTTCAAGAAAGATGGGGACAGACTTTTTAGTAGGGCCTGTAGTGACGACAGGACAAGGAGGAATGGCTTTAAGCCAAAACAGGGTAAATTTAGATTAGATATTAGGAAGAAATTCTTCACTCTGAGTGTGGCGAGGCACTGGCACAGGCTGCCCAGAGAAGCTGTGGCTGCCCCATCCCTGGAAGTGTTCCAGGCCAGGCTGGATGGGGCTTGGAGCAACCTGGTCTAGTGGAAGGTGTCCCTGTCCCTGGCAGGGGGCTGGAACTAGATGGTCTTTGAGGTCCCTTCCAACAAAGCCATTTCATGATTCTGTGACTATAAGACCCAATATGGAGAGACCTGGTCTGCCCCCAGAACTGATCTTGCTTCATCCAGGAGGTCAGATACAGACCTCCTGCAGTCCCTTCCCACCTCAACCGCCCCATGATCCTGCCTCAGTGAGGACCTCTAGCCTGACACCACCGACCAGGACCAGATCAGCAACATCACCAGTTAAGTGTTATGAAGCCATAACAGACCCCCTGACCACAGTGCCTTTCCCATGGCACTCTGCCATTGGGGCTACCGGAAAGACAACCTGGTTTTAATGGGGAAAAACATGAACAGAAGATGTCTGCTAAAAAACTGACAGAGATGATGGCTGCCAGCCTGGGAACACAGCCCAGGAACCTGGAGCATCCTTGACAAGTGTGGGCAGGAGCGCAGGGGCATCATAGATAAGCGCGCAACAAAGACACTGCTATAACCTGTGGAACAAAGACACTGGTATAACCTGTGGAACAAAGAAACCACTATAACAAACTGACCTCCTCAGACAGCAGAAGTCAGCAACAGCTGCTCCAGGAGCTGCTGTCCTGCCCACTCATGTGTCTATGCTGAAGACAAAAATAACTTGCTTTCTACCCCAAAACAAGCCCCTCTTTCTCTCTCTCTGAGCATTACCTCCAGGTGAATGTCCCTGTGCAGCCCCTTGGACCCTTGTGGGAACACCTGGCCCTGGGCCACCCTTCATCTTTGAGGTGAGACTGCATCCATCGTCACTTGGCCTCACTCCTGGGAGCGGTTTGATAAATGGCATCACTGGTAATAATTTGACTGATATATTTTAAATTTTTTGTGTCTATATATGCGTGCATATAAGTAATTAATCATAAACTGGCACCATCCCATGCCCCTGGGTTGGGTGGTGACTGTGACCATGACAGCCACTCGCACCAAGCTGGGTGCAAGGGCACGCACCCTCCCTCGCCGTTCGCAGCAGGACCCAAACGCCAGGAAGGCGTTATCAGATCCTCCCTAATTTGGCTGCTCTTTTATTGACTTTGCCAAATAAAGCAAACATTTGGGCTCCCAGGAGCTGTTCCTGGCTAATCTGTTTGTCGATGCTGGCTCCCCAGGGACAGCAGATGTGACCTTGCTGAGAAGGTCCACGAATGCCCCCAGAGCACTGTACAGGGGAGCTGTATGCTCCCTTGGGGGCTGGGGCTTGTCTGCATCCACTCACCATGAAGATCCTCCTGGTCTTTGCGACCTTTGTAACAGCCACCTGCAGCGAGCAGCTTTTCGTGGGGTAAGTCCTGCCAGAAACAAGGGGTGGTGGGGCACCCTGGTTGGGGAGAGGGACCGAGGTGAGAGATGCCTGGCCCTGTCTGCTGTCCTTTGGGTTCAAGAAGAAGAGTGACATCCCAAAGGAGGGAAAGCCAGCAGCTTTTTCCATGGGGACACTGGGAAAGATGTGTCCAGCTTTGGGGGGAGGTTTTGAGCATGTAACAGGTAGAAATTGGGGGATGCTAAATCCCAAGAGCATCATCCTGAGCTTTACCAGGGGAAGGACTGGCCCAAGATGGGGAAGCCTTGCTGCCAGAGAAGGAGAACATTCCTTCTCAGGAGGGGCTTACCTGTCCCTGAGGGAGCCCAGCCAGGCTGGAGTGGGAGATACTTTAGGAAATATCTAACATGTAGATGGATATAGACAGAACATATTGATGACTTAGTTATTTCCTAATGTTTTGGAGCTCCTGTGATCGAAGGAAGGGTGAAGACTGATTTGGGCTCTCTGGCACTTGATTTTTTTCCCATCACGACTGTCCTGAACCTGCATTTTTCATTCTTGACATCAAACCTCCAACAACTGATGTGCTTTCCAACCCACCAAGCCAGTGTAGACCTTCCACAGCCTCCACCCAGCCGTGATGGGGCCCTGGCAGTGCTGGAAGCTCAGCTCCTTCCCACCCCCACCCCCATCCCCATCCTGTGATCCCTCCCACATGTGCTGATGCCTCTACCTCCCTGCAGGGACCAGGTCCTCCGCATCACAGCCAGCAACGAGGAGCAGATCACCCTGCTCAGGGTGCTGGGTGAGCAGGCAGAGCTACAGGTGAGCTCCGATGGGGCCCTGAGCATCCCCCTGTGTAAAACAGAGACCCTGGTGATGTCCAGGGCTCCATCCTTCTTTTGACCTCACATCCAGTATTCCTTCCCATTTTGGATATGTATAATTTATAACTATATAAATATAATACTTAGCTCAGGGCACCTTGAGCTCAGCTGTCCTGTTTTGTGTGAAGCGGGAACACCCCAGTCACTGCAACATCATCGTACCCAGGCTGAGTATTCAAGTCTAAAATGTCATTGCTATTTATTTTTTTTGGCTTGAATTACGATGTAACTCTGTTCCCTTTGTGTTTGCCCTAGATGCTTTGCAGGGTGAATACCAGCAAAAAATTTAAGCAGTGGGAGCAGCAGGAGAGAGATGGGGGAGGGGTGGCAGGAAACAGCATCTGCACTGCAAAACCGATGTTAGGAGATACATCTATTGAATTAAAGAGCAGAACCAGCACACCATGATCCTGGTGTCTCGCCATGTCTGCTCAAATCACAAATACTCATCAGTCAAAGGGACGTTTGCAGTCAACAAACTTAGGCTGAAAGGTGTTTCTGTAGAAGATCCATTGAGTAAGGCAAAGGGACCCTGACCCATCCTGGTACCTACATGTGCCCCAAAATTTGTCCAAAAAACTTTTTTGAACCTTCATGGGAAACTCTTCTGAGACCCCTTTTGGTGCTGGAAGCTCAACGGATGAGCACCAGCACAGGATGGGGCTGAGCTCTCTCCTCCACATCAGGTTGACTTCTGGCGTCACCCCACCAGCCCTGGCCGCCCAGCTGACCTGCGGGTGCCCTTCCCCAGCCTCCAAGCAGTCAAAATCTTCCTGGAGTCCAACAGCATTTCCTACAGCATCATGATCAAGGACGTGCAGGTAAGGGCTGTGGTGGGGAATGGGACAAACTCTTGTAGTTCAGTCCCAAGAGAAGATCCAAAAGTTGGAAAGCATGAGGAAGTTGAAGAAAACCCCAATCCCCTCCTCCTTTCAGCCTGTTTGATTTTCTTTTTCTCCCTCCTAAACAGGAATTATTGGATGAGGAAAAAAAAACTATGATGAAGTCTAGAAGGATAGGGAGAAGCACCAAAACATTTGATTTTGCCTCCTACCACACAATAGACGAGGTACTTTGCTCTGCAGAGCATTCGCTTTGTCTTGCTGGGGTCACACTCAGCCTGTGTCATGGTTGCATCTGTGTAGTGACATTTGTGGTGGCAGGTGAGACCCACCCAGGACATATCTCTCCTCCTTGGGTGGAGGTTTTACTGAGCTGGGAGACCGGGCATCCCTCCATGTGCAGCATGGCCTTTCCTGGTATCTCCCTGCCTCACTGGAAGACATCTTCAACTTCATTTTGGGGGTCAAAGTTTGTAGTTGGAGCTCTGTGGGTGGCTGATGGAGGCTGTGATGCTGTTGGGGGATCTCAGAGCTTTCCACTCCCCACACTGATTCTGCTTTTGCAAAAGCCTTTGCAATGTGCATCTCCCTGCTCACACAGAGGTCCAAGCACCTGGTTTTCTCCAGGGAAGCACCAGGGCTTCTCCAGGGAAGCTCTACATGTTGCATGTGGTGCTGGATACCCTAAAAACCAAAAAGAAAGCCAAGGTGAGCCTCATGACCCAGCAGCATCTCCTTTCAGATCTATGACTGGATAGACATGCTGGTGGACGGTCATCCCAGCCTTGTTAGCAAGATCCAGATCGGGCAGAGCTATGAGAACAGACCCCTGTATGTGTTGAAGGTGGGTACCAGGGGCACCCTCACCTTGCCCAGCCCTGGAAGGGCACGGGGCTGAAATCCCCCCTCTCTGTACAGTTCAGCACTGGGGGATCGAATAGGCCGGCCATCTGGCTGGATACGGGCATCCACTCGCGGGAATGGGTCACCCAAGCCACTGGCATCTGGACGGCCAACAAGGTAACCACATGCTCTTGGGACATGGAACCCCAATTCTTACCCCAGCCCTTCTTTAACACCTCCCTGCTGAGCCGCTTGGTCGCTTCCCTTATCCCTGAGGGGCACCGATGCAGCTCCCAGTCCCCTCCCTGTGCAGATCGCTGAGGAGTATGGCCAGGACCCCTCTGTCACTGCCATCCTGGACAGTATGGACATCTTCTTTGAGATCATCACCAACCCCGATGGCTTTGCCTTCACCCACAGCTCCGTGAGTGCAGGGACACTGTGGGACTTGTCCCAGCACTTGTCTCCAGCAGCTTTGGCTGAATGTAATTTTTGGGTGGGGAGGGATGTTCCTTCCCATGTGGGATGGTGAGTTGTTGGTGGTGGTTTCCTCCCATCCCCAGAGATGCTTGGGCAAGAGGGCTTCATCTGTCCCCCAAGGTCATGCAATCTACATCCCTGTGATGGTCTCACCCCCATCTGCTCCTAGAACCGCATGTGGCGCAAGACAAGGTCCATCAATGCCAGCTCCCACTGCGTTGGAGTGGACCCCAACCGAAACTGGGATGCTGGCTTTGGAGGTGAGAGGCAGGACAGCAGGTCCCCATGCAAGGCATCATATGTGCCTCAAAGCTTCCTGCTAAAGGGGAGAAACCTGGGGGCTGGAAACCCTTCCCCAGGGCTGTCTCTCTGTATGGTGCCTCCTCTGCCATGCCCCAGGCTCCGGCTCCAGCAGCAACCCCTGCTCTGACATCTACCGTGGTCCCTATGCCCACTCTGAGAGAGAAGTGAAAGCTATTGTAGACTTCATCCACAGCCACGGGAATATGAAATCAGTCATCTCCATCCACAGCTACTCCCAGATGCTGCTCTTCCCCTATGGCTACAAGACAGAGCCTGTGCCCAACCACCAAGAACTGGTGAGCTGACGCCAAAATGTAAACATGGGGCTGTAAGCACCAGCCTTGCTAGAGAAGTCAGGTCAGATCATCCCAGGACCCTCCCTGCTCCTCCTGTTAGATGCAACCTGCACTTTGAAGCCCATCATCTGGTTCTTGGAGGGAGGGTGATTGCAAGACATATCTCCCACCTATCAAAAACTAAGGGTGTTTGGGGAAAAGAAAGAGCAGAAGGGGTGGGAAACAATGCTGGGCTCTAGATCCCATGGCCCTGGGGTTCCTGCTGCCCCAAGGTCTTGGTCCACTAGGTCTCACCACTTTAGGGCTCTTTGTTGCAGAATGAACTGGCTAAAAAGGCGGTGAATGACTTGGCTGTCCTGTATGGGACAAAATACACGTACGGCAGCATTGTGGACACCATCTGTAAGTGTCCCTTCCTCATCCCACAGCACTGTGTCTACCACAAATGCTCAGCATTGGGATCATGTCTGCGCTTCTCTCCTTGTAGATCTGGCAGATGGCACCACCGTCGACTGGGCCTACGACAATGGGGTGAAATATTCCTTCTCGTTCGAGCTGAGGGACACAGGACGCTATGGCTTCCTCCTGCCCAGCAGCCAGATCATCCCCACCGCTACTGAGACCTGGCCAGCGCTGCTGGACATCATGGTCTATGTCCTGGAGCATCCATACTGAACCCAGCACCTCCCACGGCATTCTCTCATCTCAATAAATAATCCAGGAGATTCTATGATTTAAGGCTGGTGACTTTTCATGCTAGACTTCAGAAAACCAGTGAAAAAGGATTCCTATCCCTGCAGGTGTTTATTTCCCACCTTGTGGCTTTGGCCCTACAAGTTCCTATCCTTTGGAGCCAACAGCCCTGAAGGACCTGGGAGGAGATGTGTGGGTTTTGGGCAACCAAACCCAGATGTATGGGGTTTTGGGTAGCATTGCTCCATCGTCCACCCCTGGGGGCTGTGGGGAGGGACACCAGGCACCCTCAGGGCCATCGCTGGGTGTGAAGTGCTTTCAGGCATTTGTTGTTTTATTTTTGCCACCTGGGAGGACCATCACCCACTCTGACCTCTGTCCCGTGCCAAACTTTAAAACAATTTCCCTTACCCCCACCACCACAGCCACAGCTTAGGTACCAGCTCACTGAGTTCCCTGTGCAAAAAAAATCTGCATCTTGCACTTTCTCGACCCAAATTTATCCTTTTCCTCCTCGCAGCTCTGAGCCACAGCCAGCACTGTGGGCGGTGGGATTTTGGCACCTCCCTGCTTCTCGCCCTGCCAGTAGGTGACTCACCAACAGTCCTGGCCAGTTCCTGGGACAGGTTTGTCCGGGACCCGGAGTGCAGTGGATGGGGGTACGGCAGGGCTGCAGTGTCTGACCTTGGCTGGTGCCAGCCAGAGCCTTCCCACAGCCGTGGGAAAGGGGACAGCTGGAGGGGCTGGGCTGGGGGCCACCATCCCGACAGGATTTAAGAGGCCCCAAGGTCCCATCAGGACACAGGACGGGCTCTTTCAGCTGACGATGAAGGTCCTTGTGCTGTTGGCTGCCCTGGTGGCAGCGGCCACCAGCACCGAGACTTTTGTTGGGTAGGCAGTCCGTCCAGTGGGGTGTGGCTGGGATGGGGGCAGTAGCACCAGCTGGGGAAGAAGGAGCTGGTTCAGTCCTGAGGGGGCACAGACACCCCTGGGAAGAGCCTCAGTGAAAATCCCCAGGGTGGGGGGATGGATGAGGTGGGGATTAGCCTGGACACCAGGGACCCAGAGCTTGGCCCCACCTCCTGCAACACCCCCTGACCCCACAGGCACCAGGTGCTGCGCATCACCCCCACCAGCAATGAGGAGCTGCAGGTGGTACAGGAGCTGCAGGACCTTGAGGAGCTGCAGGTACCAGATGCAACGGTGGGGGTGGCTTTTGGGGAGACCCCTCCAGCCTGTGTCCCTTGGTTTGCACCCCCTAAGCCACACTGTAGAGCAGGGCTGGGGGGGCTAGATGAGGGATGATGGCACTGGAGGAGGAGCTGGATGTGGGATGATGGGGACCACTTTGTGAAAAGCAAGACAGGATGGTGCAGCAGGGGCAGCCTGAGGCCAGATCCGACCCCCTCACCTCACTTTCTCCTGCTCCAGCTGGATTTCTGGCTGGAACCCCGTGGCCCTGGGTACCCGGTCGATGTCCGTGTGCCCTTCCCCAGCCTGCAGTCCTTCAAAGCCCACCTGGAAGCCAACGGCATCTCCTACTCCATCATGATCGAGGACGTGCAGGTCAGCAGTGGTAGAGGGGAGGTGGGTGAGACACAGGGTCTCGGTGCAGCGGGGGACTATGTCTCATCCTGCCTTGTGTCCCCCAGGCGCTGGTGGACAACGAGCAGACAGAGTTGCTTCGTAGCCGCCGCCAGCTGCCACTCTCCACCAATACCTTTGACTATGCCACCTACCATACCCTGGACGAGGTGAGAAAGCACAAGATTTGGGGCATTTTGGGGGAAAATCACACCCTGTAATTGCTCTTGCAAAGTCCTTTGCTTCAAGGGGTGAGCTGGGAATGACCCCCCCCATCCCTCTTCCCCAGATCTACACCTTCATGGACCTGCTGGTGGCCGAAAACCCCAACCTGGTCAGCAAGGTCGAGATTGGACGGTCGACAGAGAACCGCCCACTCTATGTGCTCAAGGTGAGGATTTGGGGTATGTGGGGTGACTGGAGGGGGGAGTGAGGCCAGGGACAAAGCCAACCCCCCCCATTCTGCTCTTCCAGTTCAGCAAAGGGGGTACGAACCGCCCGGCCGTCTGGATCGACACTGGCATCCACTCTCGTGAATGGGTGACACAGGCCAGCGGAGTCTGGTTTGCCAAGAAGGTACGGGCACCTCTCAGACATGTCTTATGTCCCCAAAGGGCCACAAGGTCCTGCAGCCACTGTGGATGCCAGGTGGCTGAACCCACAGAGAAGAAAGTGCTCCAGCAGCACCAGGGAGCCCCGAACCATCATCCTTTCTAGATTGTCGTGGATCATGAGAATGATGAAGGTCTGGCCTCCATCCTGGACCAGATGGACATCTTCCTGGAGATTGTCACCAACCCAGATGGCTTTGCCTTCACCCAAACCCAGGTACCACCCCAGCTTTCCTCTCTGCACCTCCTACAGCCATGCTGGATGGGGCTGGGGGGCAGGGTCGGAGCTCCAACCCTGGGCACCAGCTGAGATGGCTCTGCTCTTCCAGAATCGCATGTGGCGCAAGACCAGGTCCAAGCAATCAGGCTCCGTTTGCATCGGTGTGGACCCCAACCGCAACTGGGACGCAGGTTTTGGAGGTCAGAGAACCTGCGGCAGGTTCCCACCCTCCACACGGAGGCTCCAAGGCCATTTCTGGCTCAGAAAGATTCACTCATGTCCCCTGGGGGAGGGATGGGATTGGCTCTCTGTGGCAGAGGCAAGGGTTTGGGCTCCACCAGGGCTTTGATGTCCCTTAGTGACCAGCACAGTGGGGACAATAAATAAAAGTCATCATACAAATATCTAGGAGGAGCTCCAAGAGTGTTCCTCACTGGCCACCAAGCAGCTGAGGGGTGGGAAAAGCTCTTGGCCTTGGAAATGGAAAAGGCTCTTTGCCCTTGTGACTCTCTGAGCCACCCAACTGCCCCCAAACACCCACACTGTGTTTTCACTGTCCTCTTCTCCACAGGGCCTGGGGCCAGCAGAAACCCTTGCTCAGAGACGTACCACGGACCCTACGCCAACTCGGAGCCCGAGGTGAAGGCCATCGTGGACTTTGTGAAGAACCATGGGAACATCAAGGCTTTCATTTCCATCCACAGCTACTCCCAGCTCCTGCTCTACCCCTATGGCTACACCAGAACCCCAGTGCCTGACCAGAAGGAACTGGTAGGGCTGCTGCTGCCCCAGGCCAAGCCTATTGAGCTTTGATATCCTTTTTGCCTGTGGCACAGGTGAAAAATCTCTCCTGCAGGCTTTTCCCTTCTTCCGCTCATTTTTCTCCTTTCTGTGTATTCCCAGCACCAGATCTCTGAGAAGGCAGTCACAGCTCTGTCTTCTCTGTATGGCACTAACTACAAGTATGGCAGCATCTTCACCACCATCTGTAAGTAATAGGGGGCCGCGGTGGTTCCCCCGATTTAAACCAACATCATCACTCTCACCTTGTCTTAGACAAAACATCCCATGAAATACCTGTATGATGCAGAGCGACTAATGTTTTGCATCCCACCTGTTGTTTCCCCACTCAGACCAAGCGAGTGGATCAACTGTCGACTGGACATACAATCAGGGCATCAAGTACTCCTTCACCTTTGAGCTGCGGGACACGGGGCGCTACGGATTCCTGCTCCCCGCCAAGCAGATTGTCCCAACTGCGCAGGAGACGTGGCTGGCACTGAAGACCATCATGCTGTACACGCGGGACCATCTCTACTAACCGGGATTGGAGGCCGAGTGGCAGTTGAATTAGCTGGAGAGGGTGGAAGAATGCAATAAATAAATTTAAAGAAGGATGAGAAATGCCTTTCATTGTTCTCCCCTTTTCCAAGTAACATTGAAAAGCCTTTTCAGAGACTGACTCAGCACTCCTGCGGGTGCATGCGGCAGCGGCCAACACAAACAGCACACGCTGGCCCAGCAGCCTGAAAAGGGGGTTAAAAGGACATGAAAATAGTGGGACACAAAAGAAAGGAAGGTGCTTGTTTTCCCTGTGCTCTGGCAGATGATGGAAGGGGAAGAGGTTTAGTTTGACACCCAGCAGGCAAGCAGAGACCTCAGACACCGCAGCTGTGCTGGCAGGAGGGGTGCCCACCTTCCCCGGCCCTCTCAGGGGCCAGGGCAGCTCCGAGACGCGAGGCAATGGGGTTAGCACCATTTATTCTGTGCGTTTCTGTGGTTGAACATCACCTTGCAGCACTGGTAGGAAGGTCCCTCCTCACCCTCTGCAATCCCTAGGGGAGGGGACCTCCCAGCTTCTGCAGGCACTGCCCCATGCTCTCCGTTAGCTTGCAAAGCTCCAACAGAAAAGAAGAACTCAACCATATGGTGGCACTTGCTTTTTATTAAATTAAATAATTAAAACTCCCAGACCCCACAGACTCTGACCCCATCCTCTGAACAACACCAAGTCAAGAGTACAAAAACCACACAAATCCATCAAGAGGATGAGAGAGTACATTCAGTTCTTCCTCTGATGC
This sequence comes from Falco peregrinus, assembly GCF_023634155.1. Classification (NCBI taxonomy): domain Eukaryota; kingdom Metazoa; phylum Chordata; class Aves; order Falconiformes; family Falconidae; genus Falco; species Falco peregrinus. The sequence continues at coordinate 22,651,033 of NC_073726.1, forward strand.
CCTGGACTTGGAGGATCTCAAACAGCTAGGACTACTTTTGCCTGCCCCTTTCAGAAGGAAGTTTTCATGTCAGCCCAGAGCAGCCAGGGATTTTGGATCTGTCTCCTACAGCTGGATAGCAAAATCAGGACTTTAAGCCAACACAATGACCACTACTCACCTCCGTTTTTCCCACATGGATGCATTTTATACACTTTCAAGTGCTTATGGAACTCTGAGATCTCCTGCTTGCACCCCAGTGGAACCCTGTGTGTCTTTCAAGCACATACTAAATGGCTCCCCTCTCTCCCCTGCACATTCAGCTTATCTCCTTTTAAAGTTTTACTTAGCTTTTATTTTGTTTTATTAGGTCACCTAAAAGCATCGCCACTCAGTAACTAAAGCCCCAATAGGCGAGTCACCTTCCAAAGGCTGTGAGTGAAGAGGAGTGTGGACAAGAACCAGGTCCCTGCAGCTTCTGCTTTGTGCTCAGACCATTTAATAAATGCTTTTCCCTCAGGAAGCGATGCTGCCATTCCATGGCAAGCCAACTGGTCTGACCTAGGAGGACAAGCTACTTTGTTCAAAATAAATATGCCTGCAACTAGAACAACAACAAGAAGTCTTCCAAAAGTGTGACTGAGTAGGGAGGTAAGAAAGCAGAGCAGTTAACAAGATGCATCCAGCTTCCTATAGATGAGCTGAAATAAGACACAACCAGACCCATAATTATTTTTATTTTTTATCTTCGTACCTGACCAACCCAACTCTTACAGTACATACTTACACATAGACACTCTCCCTATGGAAACCCAGGACACATGTGGTCCATAGTGGATGGGTTGGAAGGGCAGTTTGTACAAATTAGAGCTGGTTTGTACAACTTAAAGCATCCAAGAACTTCTTTGGGAAGCTGGAAGCTTTTAAGATACCTCCCTGCAATCAGGTTTTGTTACATATAGAAAAATAATACAGATGTGTATTTGAACACACAGGGGCATTCAGCTCTGAAGTACTTCAGTACATTTTAAATGCTGTCTCTGCCCTACATCCTTTAATTTCTCCCCTTATTCTCCCTCTGGGGGATTCTGACAGGGCATCCAAGGTTTGCGCTGGTCACTTCACTCTTCTCTGAAGAATACTGAAGTTATGGCTCTCCATCAGAATGGCTGCCAGTCCCTGTATCAGCACTTGTCCGATTTAAGACTCATGGGTACTCAATAAACATGATAAACATGCTCAGTGATGTCTATTCTTCAACTGCCAGACTAGAAATTATGTGCAATTTCTCCCACCTTGCCCTTTCACCAGAATTACCCCGATGATCTGCACCACTGGTGAAATTTGGGGTCTGTTGAAGTTTGCTTGTATACTTCAAAAAGGGAGAAAACCCCCACCAAACCCCACAAAGCCATGCGCAAAACCCACAAGACCAAGAAGCCAAAGCTAGACAAAGCTGAGCAACACCATAGGTAAAGGCTAGAGAGCAGGATCTCCCCATAACCACCTACGATGTCTCCAGCAGGCAACTTTGCTTTATCACTGAGTAGATTCAGATGATTTCTAGGTCACCCAACCAATACTGGTGTGGCAGAAGCACCAATCTGTGAAAGCTGTGATACTCATTTTCTATGAAATGTCCATGCCCTGTTTGGTTACCAGATCCATGGTCCCTGGTAGATTTTAGGGACCCTGCAGGTGACGGCAGAAGAAAATTTCCCTTCAACCACCCTAACCTTAGTGTAGCTACTCCAAAAACACTGGCAAAGGTGTAACTGGGAATAAACTTCCAGCCTCTATCAGGCGCTGGAACTGCAAAGCTCTTTGCTGCTTCACTGAAGAATAGAGTTTGCCTCCAAGTATCACAAAATCATTTTATGAAGCTAAATGATGTTCTGCCTCCTAACCTAGACTCACAGCCTGAAAGATGGTTAGGGAAGTCAGTCACTGTTCTGCTGACAAGGCTGAGTACTCCACATACATCATCATTTTCTGCAGCTCCAGTGACCAGTAACCTGCTCTGGCAAGTACAAAAAGGAGCAAACCACTAGTGCACAGCCAAACTAAGGAGACACTCTGCCTGCATAACAAAGAGAAGCATAGCTGACCTGTCTTAGGGTCCTGCTCAGCACGTCCATCAGTCTTATTCTCTCATTTCATTTAGAACCAAAACCACCACGTGGTAGCTCTCTGTAACCATGGCAAGGAATTAAGCAGAAGCACAGTTAGAAGCCAAACCTTCCAGCCAATACAGGAGAAAAGAGGAAAAACGCAGTTAATGCCTCTCCAGCCCACCTTTAAATATACAGAACCATTTCACAAACTGCCCATGAGTAAACATGACTGTCAGGTTACAGTGCCACGCTGGGCATTATTTCCAAAAACATCTTTCTAACAAATACTTCTGTTCATTAACATAATTTAAAAAACAAAAAAACAACCATTACAGAATCCTCTCTCCAACATTTTGGCGAGTTGCTGAGGGTCTGTGTCTCTGCTACAAAACACCAAAGTTTTTGCTCACAGATGATTTCTGGCCCATTTACATCCACATGCATTCTCCTGTTTGCAGTCTGCAGTTCCAGGCACAGCACAGGAGTACATTACAGACACAGATAAATTAATCTGCACTACAAGCTTTGCAGAACCATTTCTACTGGTCACAGGCTTTACTACCAGTTTCCTCCCTCCCCTATAAAAATCAGTTATATCAACTGTGTCCTGACACTGCACCTAATGCTCAGCCTTGCCAAAGCAATACCATTCCCGCTTCTATGAAACGTCAACCATTCCAGCTCCCCCAGCCTTACCCAAGCTGCCACATATATACCACTGCTGCTTTTCTGTGCCAATTCCTAAAATGACAAATGGGCTGCACTGCTCAAGGTTCCCAGAACCTAGACATCCATTTATTCAGTGGAAGAAGATATCGTCACTTATTTCCATGGCCTGTTCTGAAGGCTGCTCCTGCTAAGTGAGCGGGCAGTGAGGGATCCCACATTGCCAGCGGTGCTGGGGACACTGGGACTGCTCCTCATGGTTGTCACCTTGGAATCACGGCCTGAAGAACCATGGTTAAGACGGCCTGTGGAAAAAAAACCCAAATATCAGAAGCTGTGTGCGTGACTGAGCACAAGGATACACAAAAGATCTGTTGCCCCTCTGTGGCTCTCCAGCGCTCACTGTAAACATACAGACCCATGAATAATTCAGTGCCAGGTTCTGGGCGGTTTCTATCTGGCCATGCAGGCCTAAAAAATTGAAGCACCTACTCATCACCAGTAAAACCTAAAGACATTTAAATGTAGTGGCCTATATGCCACAGTCAGCAGGCCCAGGATTTTGCCATCATGTAGCTATGCAAGATTTAAGTCCTCTGGGACTGGCATAGCACAGGTTTTGGTGGACCTTCTCATTCAGTTTAGAAAAAATGTCTCCTTCTCCTATCAGTCTCATGGAAAGAATATAGCAAAGCAGAGAACTGTTGCAGAGCTGGCTCAAGAGCTACAGAAAGCAGCTGCAGCATTTGTCCTGGGGTCTTACTGGCAGTGTCTGAAGGAACGTGCTCCTCTTCTAGGTAGTACTTTATCTTTTGTAGATCATCTGCAGAAAATCTCCATTTATTCTCAGCAAGTGCAGGTGGCACTTTGGGAGAGGTCTTTTTTCGGGCAGATGCAGTGGGAGCTGCCACCTGGCAGGACACAGGAAGCGAGCCAGTGATCAGTCCTTCTGGGATCTTCTGTGCAAGGACCTTCAGGCCTGCAGAAATACAGATCAGATGTTACCAGTGACCACCAGCTAAGATGTGACTGGTAAAATCACTGATCCCAAGTAAAGCACTTGACAATGGCTGAACATCCAGCTCTTCCCAATCTCCAGCTCATGCAACCCTTGCTCTCTGCTCTTGACCCCCACACACCTGAGATTTCAGGGAGTCCTGCCCATCCCCACTTACCTCCAGATAACATGAATAAGTTCTCAAAGCCCCTCTCACACATGGTTGTTGCAGCCTGGCTGGCTAACCTCTCATCATTGTCATACAAAATAATAATTTTTCCACGTGCATTTTTCTGATAGGTAGAAGAGCTAAGGATTAATTTGTAAACTTAAGGTGACCATTAATACCTTTTAGAAAGAAAAAAAAAAAAAAAAAAGACAAATAAATGGACTGGAGACTGAGAAACTCCCTACTTGATTTGCAAGTATCGGGCAGGAATGCTTTCCCTGCACCTGTGATTTAAAACTGATTTCTCAGTAGCTGAGGCTTGCCGGAACTGGAAGGACACAGTCTAATCCCCACTGGAGTGCAGTCCACCCCTGTTTTGAACAGTAACAGGCAAGAAGCACCTTTACTTACAAGCTCCTCTCCCCTGCAGCCCTTACAAGCTAACAGCCTGGGAATTTATCAGCCTAATCCTAGCTAATAATCCTCTTTCTGTCCTCCAGAGAAAAGTCAATCCTTATCAAGGTGCTGAGATGAAGCCAAAGGATTTGATGAATGTATCCCTCAAGAAGCTGGGCACTCCAGCAACAGCAAGGGACAAGTGTCCAAGTATGGCTTTGCCTTCCAGCCAAAATCCCAAATGCCAAATTCAGGCAGCTCCCACTGGAGTCAGGAGGTGTTACAACCTTGAGGAACTAGAATCCAGCATCTGATGGTGGCAGCAGAGCTGCATCAGGTAATCACCGCTAGTGTAAAGGATCCACCCTTCCACCCTCCTAGAAATCCCTAGATTTTGTTGGTCCCAGTCACAGCAACTGCTATAGCTCCAATTGGTTTTGGAAGCCTTCACTAACATCCCCCTACTTGTGTTTTTTTATGCTAGCACTTCATATATAAAGGATACATATTCCAGAATACTATTTGTATATGGATTCATGGTTCTAGAGAGCGTTGCAATAGGGTAGGAATAAGCTGCGGGGCGGGGGGGGGAGGAAAAGAGAGAAAAAAAGTCATACAGTGGCCGAAACACCAACCATCACAACCTGGAATACAACTGACACAGACTTGTTACAGTTCAACAGACTCAAACCCCCACTAAATAAGGGATTAACATCAGCTCAGTCCCCTCATCCCTTTCAGGAATGATGCATGTACTGCGTGAGTGCCAAGAGTGTTCTGCTCCCAACAATGTCCCACCTTGGGGGAAAAAATGAAGCCAGCCAGAATATGACGCAGAACTGAATACATGATCCCAGCTGACACTAGACTGCTGTGGGATTCTAGTCTCCTCACCTCCAATGATGTGACATTGGTTGTATGCATCTCGGTCTCGCACGTCCAAAAGCAGAAAGGGGCAGTCGGGATAAGGCATGTCTTTATCCTGAGTGTCCACTTTCTTTGGAGTGTCCTTTTCTATATCCATTTCACCAACACCACTTATCACACTGCAAGAGGAAAGAGGAGGTTATGGTGCAAGCTCTCACTCTCAACACTCCCATACCTCTTCACCAGGTCAGAGCACTTTTCCATCAACCATTCCAACAGCCCATTTATGTTCCAGTACAGCCAGACACCACATAAAAATGGAGATATTATCTTTCAGGCTTTCCAGTACATCATAAGAACTGATTTTATTTTTATCAATATAAAAAAATAAACAGAGTACAACCTTGCTATATGAACCATACTCTTCTGGATCAGTCAATTCCAGATATTTTATGTTGTAAATGACTTTGAGGTGAGGGAGAATAATTCTAAGTAGCTGCCAACGTTGAGATCTCAGCAAGTCAGACACACTAAATAAGTGTCAATCATCTACAAGAAATGCTATGCAGAGATTTCCCATTTCATCACTAGATTGGACACAGGACATGAACAGAAACCTCCAGATACTCTTGGCAGTCACTAAACTGATGGCTTTGATACAGTGGTCAGGCTAGTGTCTCAACTCTTCTGTTAGCATTTGCACAGGTACAGCAAGGAAAGACCAAAACAAAAGTTTCCTCTTACAGTGTCTTCCTGGTATCTCTGACCTTGAGTGGGTTTGGAAATTGGACCCTTATTCTCAATCACAGGACAATCTGCTAAGATCATCGGGAAGGTACATTACTGAGTACCAGAGCAGTTTATAACATGCATTCTTGAACCCAGAGACCTGGATCAAAGCCCATAAACATATTTCCTTGGCAGCCATTTAGACAATGATCAGGTGGCAACAGTGTTGGTTTACAGCCTCAAACCAAACTCATTCAGACAGGAAAATCTGGCAACCCTCTCTCTCACTTACATCTTGGACCTGCAAAATCAGGCTTTAATGAGAAATACAGTATAAAATCACTTTGCAGCAATTTAAAATAACTAGCTCGATAAAAATATCTGCTAATACAGGAAGAAGACTGTATTATTATTAGGCACCTCTGCAACGTGGACCGATAGGATTCCCCAGCTCCTGTGTTGTTGATGAACAGGACTGGACTAGGTGTCCCATCAGGGCTTCCTTTCCCATTTGTCCCTGCTGTAACTTCAGCATCTGCATCTGGTGCAGGAGAATTACCATCTGGGGAGAGAACAGGGTACAAAGAGTTAAAATGCTGCAGGAAATAAACACGCACATTTTAAGCCCCGTTTCTATTCTTAGAAGAACACGTGCCTCAAAGATAGCCTTATCCTCATCCTCTTACAAGGCTGACTTACTGAGGGCCTCATATTAAAAATAATGAGGAGCCATATGACTTTTAAGGGCTCAAAATCTCATTTTAATAATTCAGTAAAAACTTCATTCTGGATGCATGATACCTACTGAGTTACCACAATAAACTTGGCAGCACAAGGCCTTTCTTATTTGCAAGTCTTCTTGTTTTAGGAGTGTTTCTGTTCCCAAAGTGGAATGGTTGCAGGCCACAGGTTAAGTTATGTTTTCATCCCAATTAAAAGACTTGCTGAATAGTCAGCTATGTCTGTCAGGACACAGCTCACCACATGACAGTGATCTACAGCTCTTGCTCTTTGTGCTTACAATAAATATTGTTACCTTCCAGCTTGTGTATCTCCTCATTTGTCACTTCTAAGGTTTCATCAGATAGAGAGGCAACCTGGATGACCTACGGGAAACAAAAGCGAGCAACGATACCTTGATACACACACACCAACGTCATTGAAAGATGGGGGGAATCAGCTTAAGGAAAAACAATCCTCAAGCCAAAACACTTAACTCAATGCAACTTCTATTGGAATTCAAGGTCACATATAGATGCGTATATGATGCCTGTACTGCAAGTGTGTCCTTTCGTTAAATGGAAATTGTAGCATAAAAACCCAAACCAAACCAAGAGAACACTCAGCCGTGGAATAAAGAAAAGCCAGATGTGCCAAGCTGGCAACATCAAATACCAGAATGTTTTCTGACTTTTATGAAGTTCAGTCACTGAAACATTTCAGAGCACACACTACACTGGCAAAAATCACATAGGGTTAATTGGCCTGTGAGAGCAGACCTGAGATACTCACATACTAAACTGGTTCATCAGACCATGACTGTCACAGGACTGGTCTTAACAGTCTGGAGGAAATGAAGACAGGAGTCTGCAGAAACCCACTCCCTCAGTAACTGCAAGTTTAACCTTCCCTTTCCTTCTCTCCTTAGAAGACAAGCTTGTCTTTTTCTAGTTATTAGAAGTTTTCTTAAACCAGTATGTAAGCACCACAGAGATCTTTATTTATTGATCAAACTTTCCAATTTTTAATATTTTGATTAATTACTTTTAATAAAAAAAATATGTAGAAAGCCTTAAAGTCACAACCTTCCCATCTTCTGCAGTTAAACCTGCTATGAGAGAGGGCTTCAGGCTGTGACTACTTGACACAAAGCTCAATGAGATTTGAATGCCACTTTACCTGGCCCTTCCTTTCTGTAAGAGCCTTGAAGAGCCTCGTAAGTTAACAGACAAAAAACATAGTGACCCTCTCTTTGAAATTTGTTCCCTACACACTTCAGTTTGCAACCAGAAAAACTGACTACTCTGAAAACAATTGGCTTGAATGGTTTGTTTTTATTAAGAGAAATCCATGAGGGCAGAAAGAAGCCAACACAGAAGAATTACACACTAAGGCTATGTAAGTAACTGCATAGCAAGTTTTAGACAAAGCAAAATGCTGTTCCTAAAAGCTGATAACTTTCAGAGGCCACAGAGGGAACTATACATACCAACTGGGCAAAAGTAGTCACTTTCAGTCTTTTAAACAGCTCATCCTTTCTGTATCTGTAATCTTCAAAAACAAAACAGAAAAGGACAATGTAAGTTTTCAGTTAATTCCCAGCTTTTGCAAATACCAGGTAATGGGGCTTCGTCCCGGCTATTCTCATAAGACTCTCTTCTCCAACAAGGCAGGATTTCTGGGCACTAAGCTTGTGCTGAAGGATCAGAGCAATAAACCTGAAGACTCTGTGAAAAGTAATACCAGTTATAAAGAGAGATCCTGTCCAGATATGATTAAAATGGAGAAGGCAGATGTAGTTGCTTTTAGACTCAAATGCATATTACTTTGTGTTTTCTGTTCCTGCTGAGGGAAGGAAGCAGTTTCATGAATTTATCACCTTGCCTGCTGTTCTTTGAAGCCCACTATAGTCACAAAGCCTCTTAAACCAAAACATTTACCTGAGTTTTTTTATAAGTTACGACAGAATCAGAGCATAGGGGCACTGTATCTCAGACTGTCTTTTCAAATACTAAGCTAAACATGTGCATTTTATCTTACTGATTAAAACGTTCCATGTTATCTTCCTTTATCTGACAATTTAATTCCGATTCCTACAGTTTGCCAATATGGATTATCTAAAGGAATGGATAACTGACAGAAGTTGTTTAGGGCAGAAAACCGAACAGCAGATCAGTGTGGACACCAGCTTGAAGCACACGTAATTGCTGCAGAGAAACCGGACTAAGTGAATCTTGAGCCTGAAGACAAAACTTCGGTAGCAAGAAAACTGAGCGGTCTGTTGGAACAACTGGCAAACAACCAGAGCAGAGATTAACAGCACTAAGTAAGTGATGACAAGGATGGAAGTCTGATCGCGTACAGATACTAAAGATGCGTAAACACAAGGAAGAGAGAAGCCTTCTAGTGTGAAACAAAAGGCTGTATGTAGGAGGAGAGAGAAGCTAGGACGCGTATCAGTAGGAACATCTTGATATGAAATAGGCTCCCACGGAAAGTAATGGAAGCCTTGTCCTTTGGGAAATTTACAGCTAGAAAGAAGATAGCAGAGAAGGGGAAGGGGAAAAAAAATTAAAATAAAATCAATCCCGCACCAGCAAGAAAAGGCAAAGAAGATGAACAAAATTCCATGTCAGGCATTGCAGCTGTAACCAAATTCTGCATGCAGCTCTCAAAGCCACACTCTAATCAATCTAAGCTCTTTCAAAAAATAAAATTGCTCCTCCTTTATTTCCCTCCTCCTCTCTTACTAGGCTCCACCTCTGAAACCCCAGATTTTTATTTTTAAATAAAGAAAAATCCTTTGCATTTTTCTAACAATTTTAGCAACTACTGGAAGATATTCCAAACTGGTCTCTCTCTAGCTGTTCAACTAAGAGGGCTAACAATGGAGTACAGGACCTTTTAGCAAATCCAGCCAGTTAAACACTCTAAATCCATTCAGTGCTCCATTAGCTTAATTAAGGGAACATGGGGAAGAAGGGGGGGAAGGGCTCCAACCCATATTCCTGTAACCACCACACAAAAAATTACCACAAAGTTAGCTTATGGAAACTCTCAAACTGACATGTGTTTAGAGAAGGAGCCACGCGAACGCTCCAGGCTGAGATCTCTTCCCAATACAAGCAGTGATCACGAGCTTCCTGGCAGACATTCTGTTCAGACAAGATTCTGCCCGTACGCAGCCCAAGGGTGCATTACAGTAGCAGGAGAGAGAGAAAAAGAGAAATTGTGAGTTTCAGTCTCTGATGTTTTTTATTCCTACCCCTTCCCGCTTAAATATGCTTCCTGAAGAGGTAGGCCAATTAATTTTCAGCATTCAGAGCAAGAATACCCAAATTTAACATTCTACCCTATACAATTTTATTAGGCTGCAAAGCAAATACCTGCTTGCTACTCAACAACTCGTCTTAGAAAAAAGGAGCCCATCCAAAACATCCCTGTACCTGTGCACTGCAATGTGCATTATGCATTTCAAACCATGGGTCTTTAGTACAAGATCTGTGCATAAACTAAATTTCAAAATGCCAATTAACTTCAAAATTACCCTCAAGTTTCTTGCAAAACCATCTGGTTTCGAGCCTCAAGTTCAGGTTGGTAAAGCCTCCCTTTAACAGCCTATTTCACCTGCCTGACACAAAACCCACATGTAGCCCATGTCCAAAGGATTGCAACTCCCCAGCCATGGATAAAAAGAGCCCTTCAGTCACACGAAGGGCAAGAAATAAACTTAATTTAGAAGGACAAATAAAACCAGAAAAGCTTATGAAGTGTTGTATCTCTATCAGCACTGACAAAGCAGAACTGTTGTCACAGTGCTCATACAACGCAGCTGCTAGATGGTTTCCACCCACCTCAAGCAAGGATTCTTTATTTCAGAACAAGCCTTTATGACCCAGATCTTGCCTTTAGCACCCAAAATTATTTCTATCAAGAAAAAAAACCAAACCAAAAACATTGTTAGTACAAAGCCTGACCTGGAGCAAACCAAGCTGAATGCTTGCATGAGCCTCCCAGCAGTTATCAGAAAGAACTGCTGCTTCTGACTACAAAAGCAACATGACATACCTGGTGCTGCCCTGGAAGGTCCATTTGAATTTTCTGACATTTTTTGCTTCAGCAAACTGGTCTGAAGCTGTATTTATTGTATATTCAAGGATGTGCTCCTCAGGGCTTCGGAAATGAGTGAAGCAACACCAGAGAAAAGGAAGAGACTTGGTGTCTCTCCTCAAGTCAGTTCTCCAAAGGACAAATCATCATGGCTCCAACTCTCTTAAGCAGGCTTGCAGTATTAAGTCCCACTCTCTCAAATTACACAAAAGACAGAGAGTTTCTTGTACTGGGTATTTAAAGTTGTGTCCAAATGGTGTCATCTATCCATGAGAAATCAAGGGAGAGAAGTTTCCAAATTGCCTGGGAACACAAGGTGTCTATTCAGGCTAAATATAATGAGAAAGTTCCTACTAGACTCCAGAACCATGATTAAACAAAAGAACTCCTACATGAAATGAAATCAGATTCACAGCAGAGATTGAAAACCAACTAGGCCCATTCAACAAGATTTTCAGCACAGATAAAAAGCGATGGCAATCCAGTGTTAAGCACTGAAATCTTAGTCGGTCAACACAGGATTTTGGAAAGCAAAGGCCATTTCTCTTTTGATTTTCCCCAAAGACCTGTGGTGTTCAAAAAAACCCCAACAAACAAACCAGCAACAAAGGCCCGTTTTGCACAAAGCTGAGCACAAATATATTCACGTGACAGATCAGCAATCTCCCTTATAATATGAACACTGCCACCTTAGAGGAACACAGTAAGTGGGCCTAAGAACTAAACCTAAACATTCAAAATCCTAATTAATCCTCATTAATGGGGATGTTTTTTCTTTCACATCAGTAAATGCAGCTTTTGGGTTTAATAGCTTTCTTGGCACTCCGTGCAAAAACAATCTGGACAGGAGCTGAAAACAAAGTAGTAAAACGTCAGCTTTATTAGTAAGAATTTTTTAAAAAGCCTATCTTCAGTGGGAAAGCAGGCTGAAATAAAAGTCAGTTAGGCTTTCATTAGCCTGAACAAGCCAAAGTCTTCAAAACATCAGTATTTAGTTCTGCTGAAATCAATGAGTTACACATGAATGAGCTTGTCTTTTTCCTATCTTGGAGTATTCTGATAGAAATCTAAGTACAGTAAAATTTTACAAAGGTATATACAAAGCTCTCAAGTTGTTACCTAAAAGTGAAACAAAGTCTCAGAAGTGCAGTTTGAGTCTTCCCAGATGAGTCTAGCCTAGTTTTCTTAGTCCTGAGAACTTTCTGTCTGGTTTCCATTCAACAGCAAAAACAGCACAAAGAAGGATCTGGAAAGACTCCTAGACACGCCTGCCTAGTTTCTTAAGTCTGTAAAGCACTGGGAGACAGAGAAACAAGGTGCAGGAGAAAGTGGAAAGTGGCCAAAGAATGAAGGTTAAAACATCTTTGTATCCTACTGCTGCGTGTTTCTACAGTTCATTCCTGTAAACGGCTGTGGGAATCGGAATGGAGCCTTCCAAGCAAACAGAGGGCCTGGGATTTAACCCCTGCTCCTTGATGAGCTGACCTGACCCACTGCAAGCACATTCTGCTCCTGTCCAGATACTCACTTCTTTTGATCTCTTCCAACTTCTCAGTGTATTTTGTCAAACTGTTTCCTGTAAGAACAACAAAAATATTAGTTTGCTACAATTTTTTTTATTAGTGGTTTTCTCCAGCACTATTAAGAATTAAATTTTATTTTTTCTGTAGGAAAAGATCAGACTATGATAACAAATGTTTGCTGTAGACTCTCTTTTGACATGACAATACAAGGCAGCCATAAATCAAAAATACTGCGATTTTCCTCTTAGTGCTTTTCTCTTGCAAGGAAGGCTGAGCTGAAGAACAGTCAGTCAAAGGACTTGCTGGACCCCAGCTGCCTCTGGGAACAGGCAGTGGTCCATAGCCTAAAGGTTCCATCCTGAGTAGAGGAAGTCATTGCAAATGTTCATGACCAGCAGGAGCTCAAATCCTCTACACATACCCACAGTGCTGTTCCCGTTCCCTGAAAGCATCCAGAGTTTATCTTACAGGATTTTCAGTAAGGGGTACAGAAACATCCACACTCTGCTAGTCAGAATGGTGATATTCCAGAAAAAGCAGCCTTGTAGCACCCCTCCTGTTTACAAGGCTCCACACCAAGCCCTCTCTACTCAGAAGCGCAAGTTGTTTTGATGATGCTTTGGAGAACAAAGTCATCATCAACACTGCCTTCAGAAAGTTACTACCTAAAACTCAGTATGTTACAATGCTGTATCTAAGGGAACTAAAATCAGGACTTTGATATTCAAATGCTGCCTCTGACATTCTGCTTCAAGCACAGCTGTGGCCATGCTGTCCCTTCCCCAGTGTTTTTGTGTTGATACTATAGGCAAGCATTACTGGATAAAATTCACTTTAACAACAAAAAAGTCCCCAAAGATACCCCCCCCCCCCAAATAATTATCTTGACTTACAGGCTTGCCAAGATATGAGTTTATACAAGAAAAGCCCATATACATAAACTCCAGTAATTTCTGTGGGAAGTATCACAACAGAGCCTGACATCGTAAGGTGAGACACATCATAACCGCAATGCGAGTTCTGACATAGCTGCACAGTTACCTGGGGTAAAACAGCTCAGGACAGAGGCAGTTAAGACATTCAGCATATTTTCATACACTCCGACATCCACATTCAGTGTTTTTACCCTACCACAATTTCACTTACCAGTATCAAGGCGGGTTTTTATATGTTGGTATCGGGGATTCTGAGGGATGCGCCTGGTTAAATACTGGTTTAAAAAGGAAAAGATATGGGAAGTCAATACACAGCTATGTATTGTTTTTTTTTTAAACATTACCAGAAAAGGCAATTTGAAGAGCCCTAAGAGAGAAAAAAAAGGAGTGAGACCACAGGCACCCTCTCAGACATCCTCTGCTCACAGGTGGAGGGAAAGAGATCTAAGTCTTCAACTGGATATTAAATCCCTTGACAAACCTCCACCTCAAAGCCCGGAGCACGCCCGGCTCTGAGGGCCCCAGGAAACCTTCCCCCGTCCCGAACTACGCCTCTGGAGGCTGCACCAGGCCCCGCCCCGGGCACCCCACCGAATCGGTCCCCACAGCCCCCAGGGCCGCCCCTGCCGCTGGGGATCCCGCGCCCCATAAGCCACCCAGGGCTGCTGCTCCTCTCAGGAGAGGAGGGGCCCCGGACCCGGCGGCAGGGTGACGGCGAGAGGAAGGGTCCCTCATCGCACCTCCGGGTCCCCGACACTCCTCCTGCTCGACATCTTCTTGCAGCCGGCACCCACCGCACCGCTTCCTTTTTTTTTTCCTCTCTCTCTCTCTCTCTCTCTCTCCCTCCCGCCTGCCTGCCTGCCTGCCCGCTCACCCACCCTCACGGTTCTGGCGTCCCACCCCGCAACTACCCCCGCCCCGATTGGTCGCTCATCGCGCCCGCGGCCAATCAGACGCCGCGTAAGAGTTTGAGCGGCTGACAGGGCTCAGTCGTCGCCGGGCAACGGGGGACGCCGCGGCTGCGAGAGCCGTGACGCGCGGGAAGCGAGGGGGCGGGGCAGGGCGGGCGGCGCATGCGCGGGGCGGGGCGCTGGCCCCGCCTTCGGAGCGCCATGCCGGCGCGCGGCCGAGGCACCTGAGCCAGGTGAGGCGCGCGCGGTCCCGCCGCCCCGCGGCCCCGCCAGGTGTGGAGGCTCCGCCCACCGCCTCTGGGGGCGGGGCCTGCCCGCCTCAGGGGAGGGGACGCGCGGCGGGGGGGTCGTGGCCTGCGGGGAGCAAGTGCTGCCCCGAGGGGCGGGGCCTGCTGGGGGGAGGCTGGGCTCGAGGGAGGCGTGGCTTGGGAGGGGGCGTGGCATTGGCGCGATGGGGGCGGGGTTTATTGGGGTGCGGGCCGGAGGCGGGGCTTTGGTGTCCCTGCCCGACCTTCGACTTCCCTTTGACCTCCAGCCCCAGGTTGGGGCCGCATACCCCTCAGCCTCCCATGGGGGCCATGTCCCCCTCAGACCCCTAGTGGGGCCCATGTGCCCCCTCAGACACTCTGTGGGGCCCACATCTCCCCCTCAGATCCTCTATGGGACCCACCGCCCTCCCCAGACCCCCAGTGGGGTCCACGTCCTCCCTCAGACCCCCTATGGGGCCAGTCTCCTCCTCATACCCCTTTTATGGGGGCCACATGCATCCCCCAGACCCCAAATGGGGCCCATGTCCCCCCTTCAGACCCCTAACCTTTGCTGCAGAGACCACTTGTCGTAGTCCTGCCACCCCTGGGATATGCAGGTTATGGGAATTTTGGGGTCTTGGAGGTGGGTAATGGGAACATGGGGGCCATGAGGATGTGGCAGGGGTCAGGGGGATGTGGGAGTTATGGGACAAATCCCAGCAGACAGGTGCCTCACTCTCTTCTGCAGGATGAAGGAGTGGTGGGTGCAGGTGGGGCTGCTGAGCGTGCCCCTCCTTGCCGTCTATCTGCACATCCCGCCTCCCAAGCTCTCCCCGGCTCTCCTCTCCTGGAGGTCGTCTGGAGGCTACTTCACCTACAAGGACCAGAACATCTTCTACAGAGGTGATGGGGCTGTGCCGAGTACTGGGGACACCTCGTCTGACCCAGTGGGGAGCAGGGCTGGTGGCTCTGCTTCCCTTGGTGGCCCTGGGGATGTCCCCGAGGCCAGGCGAGGTGATGGCAAATCCCTCCCAAAATATA